>NC_035447.2:124581605-124894900 GCF_002127325.2 Helianthus annuus
TCATTTTATTGAAAAGATCGAGAGTCAGGATCTGGAACAACCGAAGATTGCTAGGATGAATAGTCCGAGTGGTCAACAGGATGTTAAAATGTACTATAAAGGTAGTATTCCAGTTCCTGAAGCTGAGAGGAGTCCTAAAATCCAAACTGCATTTAGTGCTGGGAATTTTACAGAAAAGGTTGATCAGAGTTCAACTAAAAGCAGCAGTGGATTTTCATCATTTTCGAGTGTCAATCCTAAAGGGTCAAACACGAGTTTTCAGTCTCAAAGCACAAAGACAGGAAATGGTTATGTGATTCAGTGTAATATTGCTCATAATCTACCAGAAGGTCAAAGTTTTTCAGAAGACACTGCAAAAGACCACATGGCATTACTGGGTTCCGTATTGTTATCTTATGAGGGTCTAGTAGCAGGTCGGATCGGAAATCCTATGCTCACCAAAGAGGATTACGATCAAATAGACGCCGAAGAGATGGAATTGATGGATATCAAATGGTGTCTTGCTAGTGTTCTTAGACGTGCTGAAAAGTTCAAAACGATTACTGGGAGAAATGACTTTCTTGATGCTCATGTATCTACTTTAGGTTTTGATAAATCTAAAGTTACTTGTTTTTGATGCAGGGAGAAAGGCCATTTTAAACGGGAATGCAAAAACAGAGAAGCTAGTGGTGCTCAGAATCCGTTCGGAAAAGACGACTACTACCGGAAAGCCATTTATCAGCAGGTTGGTCAATCACAAGACTCACAGACGGATCATGGTAGAAAGATTAAGGATTGCAAGAGAGCGTGTTTAGTAGACTTCAACTGGAGCAACTACATATCACCTGAAAGCAAAGCCTGTTTAGTTGATCAAGATGATGAGAGACTACCTGAAGGCTTCAGCTGGGATATGTTTGTTGATGAAAAGGGTGATTTCAAAGCTTTCATTGCGAAGATTGTCAGAGAACCAGACATGTTTGCCACATGGATGAAGTCTATTGGTATGACTGTGAAGAGTGTGGATGAAGAGTCTGTTGTTTCTGAGGAAAGTTCAGAAAATTTTGATGAAAACTTAAAGGGTGCAGATGAAAGTGTGCAAAATGATGTTACTTCAGAAAAAGAAGTTGTATTTGATCAAACACCATCTGATTCTGGATTATCAGATGCTGATTCTGAAAAATCTGTACAGTTTGATCAATTACCAGTTGATAGTAGCAGTGATGATGAGGAAGAGAAACATATCAATATTGCAAAATCTCATCTTTCTCCTGAAAGTTTTCATTTTTATTTTGCAGATCGCATGGAGAAGCTAAAGGAGAAACGAGCTGCTAAAGAACAACAACAACAGAAATCAGAAGAAGTTATTCAGAATGAGAATGTTGAAAGTGTTGCTGAGAAGACTACTGAAGCTGAGCAGGTGAAAGAAAAAGAAAAAGTGATTGAAGTGGTAAAAACAATCGAGATCGAAAAGATTGTTGAAGTTGTCAAACCTTGCACAAAGTGTCTTGAACCTTGCAAGGAATGTGCAGCAAAGAATGAGATAATTGCTGAATATGAAAAGAAGAAGGAGCAGTTGCTGTTTAGTCTCAATTATGTGAAAAAATCTTATGATGCCTTGAACAAAACAGTAACTGGTCTCCAAAAGACAAACTCAGAAAGAGAACAAGCACTAACGATGATGAATGCTGTGATAATGACGAAGCAGAAAGCTATTAACTTTTACATCGAAGAGAGTGCTAAATGGAAGCAAGAGTTGGAGACCGAAAAGATTGAGAATGAGAGAATTAGACGTTTATTGCAAAGTTATTCTAGTTCTGATTATCTCATTGATCGTATTTACCCAACTGTTGCAGGTATGGAAGCTTTTCAAGATGAGAAGCCGAAGAAAAAGAAAGATAGTGGTAAGAAACCGACTGTTAGCTATAACAAGTGTCCGCCTCCAATTTGGGAACTTGCAAAAGCAGTCAATATAAAGTTAAAAACCGACACAACTGACGTTTTACCAGATAACATTGACGTCACATTTACCTCGTCCGATACTGATCATGAGTCTGAGTTAATCAAAAAGGTGGTCGATCAGGTGTTGGATACTGATGAGGAGTCCGAATCAAAGTCTGAGTCTGGAGGGTCAAATTCGTCAGTCAACAGTCAAAATTCGTCGGTCAAACGGTCTTATAGTAAAGAATTTTTGTTATCAAAAACAAATTTGGCTGATGAAACATTTGAAGTTGCATATACTTTAAATGATTCAGACAAATTATACTATGACAAAGAATTTCCAATACGAAGTGTTCGTTTTGACATGATTAAAAAGGTTTTCAAAATGACAGAAATTAATATTTCTGAAATAAAAGATTTAAATCTTAATGAAAAACCTAAAAAATACACTTCAAGAATTCAACAACGTTTAAACAAGAAAAAGGGTTACAATTCTGGTTCAAGTTTTCAAAAGAAACATAACCAAAATTGTAGCTACAAAAAGAAAGGTTTAGGATTTATCCCACCAGAAAATCATAAAAATGAGAAAAGTTCTAAAACAAAAACAGAATTTGTGTCAGGTGGAAGCTCAGAAGATGAACAGAAGAAACCATTCTGGAGACAATCAAATCAAGAGTTTCTTGCTGAGAAGAGAAAGAATGGATCTGAAGTGTTGTATCCAAAGGAAACTCGAACCTGTTACAAGTGCAATGAAGTTGGTCACATTGCATGGAATTGTCAGAAAAATGCCAAAACAAAACAGGGAGTTTCTAGGAAATTAAAAGAAAAGGTTGTTGATGTTGAACAACCAACCGGAAAACTTAAAGTTTTTGAAAATTCAACTTATGAGGTTGGTGAGTGTTCTAAAAGGAATTTTTACAAAAAGAAAGAAAAAGACAACCAAATGTGGGTTGTTAAGAAAATTGATGTGAATGTCGGCAATGAATCTGGTTCCACAAAGGCAGAAGAGCCACAAGTTAAGGAGAAAATTTCAGTAAATAATGATGAATTTCCATCACTGAAATTTGAAGAAGTTAAATAGAAAGTGGGTAAGGTTGATATTTCGAATCAGTTTTACAAAGAGAAAAATGAATTTGATGTCGAGAAAACATTTAATGGAAGCGTAAAGAAAATATTTGGGAAAATGTTGAATGGGAAAGCAAAGGGGGTTAAAGATTTTTATGCAACTAAAAAGGCAACTTACAACCCCACAGCGCAAGAATTAAAAGCCATCAAGTCTGAGAAGACTTGGATGGAAGTCTGTTTCCCATAAAGTCAAAGGACTACGCCGGAGATCCCAAGTTTATATTATGGATCAGGAATCGGCATCATTTTACAGGTGAAAGGACTATGCCGGAGCTTCCAAGTTGGTATTTGAGAAGCAGGAATCGGCATTTTTGGGTCTAACCTTACAAGTGGTAAAGAGGTTATGTAGATGACTCATTCCTACAAGTGGTATTTGTTGGTCATATCTACAAGTGGTATTGTTTGTTATACTTACAAGAGGTTATTTTTACAAGTGATACAGAAGTTACTTGAGTGTAACACGGTAAATCAGGGACATTAAGTTGTATTTGATTTACTAACATGATAGAAACTGAAAAAATGATGAACCATAACCCCGATTTTACAAGTGGTAAACCTTCAAGTGGTAAACACAAACTCATTTTCCGGAAAAATCATTTTGATTAAAACAAACTTAAGTGTTTTGAGATCTAAATGAGAAAATGGTTTGTTGAAAGGAGGAGATCTGATTGTTTATGCACAGTGAATGGCGATTTGATGCGATTCGATATCGATTATCAAGTTTTGTACAGTTTGTTTTAGTTTTGTGTTCAAGTGGGTTAAGAATTCAGAGAGTTTTCAAATTTTTCTTTAATGTGTTAGAATTTTAGGGGGAGTAGAAAATTTCTGAAAATCCAAAAACATTAGAAAATTTGAAAAATACAAAAACAAGATAAAATCAAAAATGAGTTTTGTTGTGAAAAGAGGAAATGATAGTACATCAGTAGGCTGTCATAACATGCTAAAGAAATGTAAAGATAAATGTGATAAACAATCTTACTGTGGATGTGTCAGTAGGTTTTTGCACATTTAGTAGATTGTGACGAGATATAAACTAAAAATTCAAACTTGCGTGTTCTGTGGGTTAACAACTTCTTGGATATACAGGTAACCCTTGAAATCTTGTTTGAAATGTCCCTTATTCTGAGATACTAGGTCTTTATGCTCAGTGATATCTGGGGTATTATCCCGGGACTTCTGCTGTATGGAAGTACTGACCTAGTCCCCGGATAATGCTTTCCGCAAAAGCTTGAAACATAGCTTCGCCCTCAGCAAGCTGATGAAACAATAAAACTAATAGTCGCTGCTGTTGAAATCAAAAGATCCTCTAAAGGGGACACACCCAAAAGTCGAAGCCGGCATCTCTCTGTGTATACGGAAGTATCGACCTGAGCTCTCACGGTCCTCGCATCTAACCCCTGACAGATATCATCTGTGGTATACTCACCTGTAAGACTGAATATTGGGATCTGGATACGAGAGTATATTCAAGTAGTAGGACACACGAATAAGTTCAAGTTATTAAGACATTAATATCGTATCTCGGATCAGTTGAAGTTTGTGTGAAAATTTAAGTGGACAAACATACTGACAATCTAGGTGAATTGTTTAGAGCTTAAAATGTAATGCAGCTTAACGGTGTTAGTGACATGTCTCAGAAACTGATATGATCCTCTTACACGAACTCACAAAAATATTGTTTATAAATATTTCATTTCTGCATCTTGATGTTTTACAATTGGTGTCAGTCTTTGTCTTTATAAGTAGTGTCATTTACTTTCTTTCAGAAAATCCAAAAAGATTTTGTATGTGTTTTAGTATAAGCTTTTGAAAAAATCAAAAAGATTTTCGACAACTGATGTTGGAAAGCTGATTTTCAAAGTTCCAAGTGCTAAACATGATGACATTGTTGTGAGGGGGAGTGTGTTTTGATTGTCAAAATATGTTTTTAAATCAACAAGTGGTTCATCATGTGTGTGATTTGAGAGAGAGTGATTGTTGATGCATATGTTTAAGAGAGGGAATCATCTGATTATTTTAGAGTGATTGGTGCACTACAAATTGTTAAATTTAGGAAACTTACTGTGAGGAAGAGTCTATGCAGGTCAAGTTGTGCCAGGTCAATCCTGAGACCCAAGCTAGATGATAGCCAGGTTTAAATTTTGGAACATGAAGAACCAGACAACGATCCTGTATCAGATATTGCTGAAAAGCAAAGGAATGCCAGCAAATCGAGAAGGGGAGTCTGAAAATATTAAAGTAGATAATGCCAAAGGGGAGTCTGTTGTTGAAGACAGAGAGAGAGAAAAGCCCAGAGACTGTTCAAGATTGAAGATGTGAAGACACAGCATTGTTGTGACTCGATAGTCAACTCCATCAACATCTGAGGGGGAGTCTGTTGGTGCACTACATCTGTCGACTTCGTCTTGTATCGAGTCTTACATCGTATTGTATAGTTCAGGGAACGTTTTACGAGAAAGTAGGATGTGTATAGTGTTTAGTGAGCTGGTTTCGCTCATAGGGTCTTTCGGTTAAGGTTTCACTTATCTGTCACCTGATAGTTTCGCTTATATGTACATGATAGGTTTCGCTTATATGGACATATGTCCATTGGAGCGAAACTACCATATCTATATATAGTGGTTCATTTGAGCGAAACTATATCAATTACCTTGTATTCCACTCCGAAGTGTTGCCGGTGTGAAGAACGAGCTGTAAACATTGTCAGATCAATAAAATCAGCATATTTAGTGAAGATCAAGCTGTTTCTACCTCCGTTTCTTGTTATTCCGCACCTGAAACGTAGTTGAACGCCTCTGAACGACTCAATCGGGTCAATACACGATCCTAAGGGCGTCTCCGACGACCTCCCCAACTCCCATTTTCTGTTTTTTTCCATTTTGTACTCTCGGTTGATCCGTTTGATGTCCTGGTGGTCCGCTTTCGCTCCGGTGACCCGTAAAGCTCCCAAAAAGCTCTTTAAAATTAGTTAAACCTGCAAAACACAAATTTAATTAAAAGTATGCTATTCGGGATTAAAAGTTAAGTAAAAACCCAAACTTAAAAATAAACGAGCACCGTTATTCGATCACGTATCATAAGTTTCAGTTCACTTATGAGACAGTTAAAACGTCCAAACAACATTGAGTTAATGATTCACCCTTAGTGTGATGAAAGGTTTCATACTGTTGATTCAAAACCTCCCTGTTGTTTTCAATTACTTCTTCAGTACCACCAAACTATTCCTTAAGTGCATCCCACAATTCCTTGGCACTGTTACAGTGTAACAGCGCAACATAAATTTCATTGGGGAGTGCTGATGCTACTATGTTAAAGGACTTAGCATCTAGTTCAATTTTTTGAAAATCCTGATCGGTATAGTTTTCAATTTTCTTTGGTTCAAAACTTTTTGGATCCTTAGCACTCGGCACCATTGGAACATTTGGTCCAAAGGCAACCGACTTCCAACATCATGTATTTTGTTGAGCTAAGATGTGACCCGTCCTATGCTGCCAGATGTTGTATTCGGATCTGACCAACATAGGTGGTTTGAAGAGTGTGCCAGTGTTATTAGTGTCCTGTGATTGTGACGCCATTCTGGATGTTTTACAGATACTGAATAATCAACTTTTGTATGTGATTATCCCTTACATCGTTTTTCAAATAAACACGAACAATCAAAAGTATCAATGAAATCGAGCTGAACTTTTACGTCAAAATGACTGTTAGATCAAATTTGATTGTCCTCGCTCTGATACCAATTGTTAGGATCTGAGTTTCTTAGATTGTCTTCTTGAATTAAAATTAAGATGAAACAGAGGTATAGATTGCAGTGGAATATTAAAGTAAACTTTGAATACACAATCAATGGAAGAAAAGTTTAAACAAACATGTTTAACATTGAGTTGAATGATTGTATTTAATTACAATAATCAAATCAAAGGCATGCATGCACAAGACTCCCCCTCAGCCTGAGCTCAGTAATTGTTTGTACAAAATGACTTAGAAGAAAGAGCTAATGGAACAGTACAGAGTACTGTTCTATTTATAATACGAGCCAACCACTGAGCATCTTCGGCTGACGTCACCATGAAAGTTACATCTAACCACCTAACAAACTCTAAGGACTGTTACATACAACCACTGATTACATAGACACTTCATAAATAAACACTGATTCTTCATTCCACTGTTATAGCCTAAGCACTGATGTTGAGCATCAGTGCTTTCTTCAAAGGATGATCAGTTCTTTGGAGGAATAGTGCTTTGGTCTTTAACAGTGCTGGGGATATATCAGTAGATTGAGTTTCAGTACTTTAATCTTCATTAGTGCTTGGTCTGTCAGCAGTTGTAATGATCAGTGCTTGTGTTGGTGCATATGTCTCTCGAATCCGTCTTGTATCGAGTCTTGTAATAGGTTAGATAGAACAAGACACGTAGTACGAGATAAACGAGAAAAAGGTCAAAACAAGGCTGTCCACATGAACTGACCAGTTCGTGCGAACTGGACAAGGCCAGTTCGTGTGAACTGGGATGTCTGGTTCATGGGAAGTGGCTGGCCTATAAATATGTGTATTGTGTTCTCATTTGTAACATTCCGGATTCCGGTAGCGAAGCTCTGCCGAAGTATCTCCAGCCTGTAAAACGTTATCAAATCAATACAAGAGATAGTTAAAGTGATTCTTTGTGCAAATCAAGCCGATTCAACATCGATACGTCTGATTCCGCCTTTCATATTGATCTAGAACTCTTCTGATCGACTCATTTGGTCGTAACAACGATCCTACAAGTGGTATCAGAGTTCAGGATGAAGAGTTCTTACCATTTCAGCTTGTTTTCACCGATAATTCTGATTTCTTCTCCTTCTTTTACAAGTTTTCATCAAATTAACCAAGATTTTACAGATAAAATGGACTGATTTTGTGATATAACACGCAAAACTCTCTTTTAATCAATCCTTGAAAAATTCTGACCTAAAATCGACCTAAATCTTGATGAATTTTGTAAAAAACATATCCGATCATGTGACATCATCATCAATTCGTACGAATTGTTCCCCAGGTCGTGTGAAACATAGTTCAATTCGCACGAAGTGGTTATAAGTTTCTCAGATCGTGCGAAGTGGACTCCATGTCGTACTATAAAAGATTCAT
Source organism: Helianthus annuus (assembly GCF_002127325.2). Classification (NCBI taxonomy): domain Eukaryota; kingdom Viridiplantae; phylum Streptophyta; class Magnoliopsida; order Asterales; family Asteraceae; genus Helianthus; species Helianthus annuus. The sequence goes on from NC_035447.2 coordinate 124,589,780, forward strand.
CGATATACTTGTTTCATTTCATTAAGTCAACACTGTTAATTCTGTCTGTCAACAAACAGCGGTGCATGTAAATTCTCTGTCCACTAAATCAAAAGGTCCAATTAACATTTTACATTGGTGTTTCGCCCAAGATTATTGAAACATATTCATGAGAATATATGACAAGTCCATGTGCTTTAACTGATCATTATAAACATCGGCCCAATCATACTTAATGTGAGCAGCTTTATTGTGCAGCCCATGATACTCAGACTTATTCACGTGATATTTCAGTCCACGTATTGTCTTGGCCTAATCAATATTAAAGTCAAATATCGGCTCAAGGATTGCATGTGATAATAAATGAAGTTTTGTCAGCTGCATGTGTTTGATTGACCCAATAAAGTTCATCGACCCAAGAGCCATAATATTTCAGATCGTGTGAAAGAACAGTCCAGGTCGCACGGATTGGAAATTGTTGTATCAGTTCGCACGGGTTATAAATTCAGTTCGCACGAGGTTCAGGTCGTGTGAATAGTACATTTTGTTTGAAGGTTCATCAGTCCGCACAAAGTGAACTATTACGTTTGGAGGTTTGAACCAGTCCGTGTGGAAGCTTGAACCAGTCCGCACAAAGTGAAATATCATTTCCAGGTTGTTTAAAGGTGAACCAGGTCGTGCGAAGTTGCTTAGGTCAACCAGGTCTCGTGGAAAGTTCATTCACTTTGCACAGATTGAGATTATTCCAGTTCGTACAGATTGACATTATTCCAGTTCGTTTGAGATCCCCCAGTTCGCTTGGAAGTGTTCAGTCCGCACCAAACCCAGATCGTTTGAAGGTTATCAGTTCATACGAAATACTCAGATCGTTTGAACTTTGTGAAATTTTAAAAGCGAAACATGGATTATGAAGAAGAAATGGCGGCATATTTTTACTACGAATCTCAACAATACAGTCCTAAGAAGGAAGAAGAAGAATCAGTTTCAACAAAAAGGGCTTTAAGAAAAGCACCAATCTTTGATCACTCATCAGATGAAGAGAGTGATGATGACAGTGAAGAGATTCGAAAACTTGAATTTTATGCAAGAAAATTTTCATCTGATAATGATAATTTGTTTTTTGCAGGAAAAACTGAAAAGATCAAGGAAAAACAAGCTGCGAAAAAGAAGAATCATAAAGCAGCAACTGTTAAAGAAAAAGATCATAGTGATGATGATAATTCGTATTATGCAGGTAAAATGAAAGAGAACAAAAAAATACAAGCTGCGAAAGATGACAGTGATGATGAAAATGTTCAAGTGATAAAAAGGCAGGTTAAAAAACAAGATGACAGTGATGATGAATGTCACACCCCCAAAATACCACTTAGGGAGTATCCCTGATAGGCGTGTGACGTACCAGCAATGAGCCACTAACTACATGGAACCCACACATGTTTCTAAAATAAAGTTATTGATTATTAATAAAACACCATCCAAGTTCAAAAGAAAACCCAAGTATTCAGCGGAAGCAAAATTAAACAAAGTTAAATAGTTTAAAAACCAATATAAAGTATCAAGAAATCAATAGCATAAATTCCTCCAATCGACCCATGAGACTCCAGCTACTCCAGATAGCAAGTTCCAATGCAAATCAGCTAACGACCTACAAGCATGCAAACAAGTGTGTCAGACAACGCTGGTGAGTTCAAAGTTTTATTACCGAGTTAATTATCAGTTACGTGTATAAAACAGTTCAACAATTTGATTTGATGTTGTTATTAACTCGATTACCGTATGTGGCGACTAGATGTGAATGCCCAACCCCAATGCCTCCATTTAGGCATTGGTCATGAGGTCAAGGTATTAAACCACCTTGAATAGATGTAACGGGTCTTATATGTACACGATGTGAATGCCCAACCCCAATGCCTCTAACTAGGCATTGGTCATGAGGTCCAGGTAATTAGTTCACGCCCGTCCTTTCGGCCCGGTGTGAGGGTGCCAATCCTAATAGCGCTATCAACTAAATACCTCATTGCTTCTTCAGCAACACGGTAGATGTATGGGGTCTTACATGATTTATACTGTGATCAATAACCAACATCCCAAATAAACAGGTTACCCAGTATTCCCTTTAGAAACGTTTACCAGATGTCCCAAACCACCGGGACGCATGCTTAGAAAAGTGCAGTGAACTCACCTTGGTTTGCTCGGTATGTTATGTTACTTGTTCAAGGTTAGTCAACCAAACCCTACGTGGTTACCAATGACAATCAGTTTCATATGCTCATAAAACACGTATTCCACATTCACAGCACGTAAGTAGTGTACACATAAGTCACATATCGTCACAAAAATCATAACAAGGAATCACGTAATGCGACAGTCCATAACATGCATTGTAACAATCACATAGCGTGTATTTGGGGTCATGAGTAAACCCACCTCACCGATTCATGTTTCACAAAAGTGCGTAGCATTTAATTCATTGTTCATCGGAGTGTGTGGCCCGTAACAGTGTGGCCCGATGTACGAATGTGTGATTCAGTTGTGAGTGTGTGTGCAATCCAAGGGTATGTAAGTTCGTTAACAAATGTGCGGCCCACAGGAGAACAACCCACACACCAAGTGTGCGACCTTAATTCGTGTGGCCTAGCAAACTTCGGCCCATTATACGTGTGTGTGTTTGACTATAAGTGATTGGCCCAAATATGCCATCCAACCCAAAAGAGTAGGCGACATGACTAAAGGTGTGCGACCCAAAGTCCGGTGTGCAATGCGCTCTAACTGAATATATATAGTACAAGCATGGCATGTAAATTCAAAAATGTGTGACATAATAGTGTGCGATGCACCTGGCCTACCTAATGTGTGGCCTTTTAGTAATGTGTAATCCTATCTATAATGAATTTGTGCAACCAATTCAATGTTTCATGTGTACAATTATCCTAAGTTGGTTGGTGAGTGGTCCCCATATGATGCTACTCTATAGTTTTTCCCATGCACAAATGAGTGTGAGACATGCTATAAGTATTGTACTCTAGGCAACTCTAACTTGTACATTCTCTATCCATTCATATCCTGCTTTTCAATTTACCAATTCCAAAAGAAGATCAAATAGAATAAGACAAAAAGTTATTTTAATATTACTCAATCATCTTTCTAACCATCACAGGTTCTTTATATGCATGCTTAAAAACTCTATCAACTTCCTAAACCATTAGCTAACATTATCGATCAATACTACAAATTGGAAAATAATCATCATCGAATTCCTTAAATCAAACCGTAGAAAGACAAGGAAACTATTTAATGTGCAAGTTTCAAAACACACAACTTTCAGGTAGGTTGTACCCTATGCTTCTATAGTTGTACCTTTATGAAAAACCCAGCATCACAACTTCAACAATTAATAGAGATCTATCATTTTCATCAGTTATCAACAATGTGATCAGAGTAACATCGAGCATCAAGTGTCAATGATTTCATACAAGGAGCATTGTCTATATTCACGGATTAAGCAAATAAATTTCATACCTTTTATCATTTACTGATTTCTACATACTTTTAAAGCAAGTTCCTTAAATATCCTTCTACTGGTTCGGCTAGTACCAACATCGGCCTAACTTAAGTTGTTTTAAGACCTGATTACATTCTAGAGCACAAAGCATCTTGAATCAGATTTATACCAACAGTTTAATCATGTAAACCTTAACTATTTAACACGTTTCACACGGATTCACGTTCATCGCTGCACTCAATAACATGTCATACGTACTCGTGAACAATCAAAAGGAATCATACTACGGATGGTTACACTAACCGAGAGTTTGTAGAGTCGTTAGTCGAATCAAACAGATGATGATGCTTCCAGCGAATAGACTCGATCAATAAAGGCGATGCTTCGAATTGAGATCACTGTCGTCGATAGTTTCAGGAAGTCTTCGAGATGGGGAGGAGTTTCGTCGTCGATATCCAAGAGAAGAGAGAGGGTAGGAATATGTTAGGGTTTGTGTAACTTGTATCCTCATAATACGTAACATAGCATACTCTTGATATGTATGCATATATTTCACGGATTGGGGAACTGATTTGGGCCAAGTTTACCATGTGGGCCGAGATGAGAGACCCATCCCACTAAGGAGTGTTAGTTTGTCCAAGTCTCATTGCTAGCCGACCCACTCTCAACCTTGTTTGGGCTTTACATGGCCTGACCATGATTGTGGCATCACAAGGAGAGTGTGTTTTCGGGTTGGGCTCCAGGTACGCGGGCCGAAATGATTGATTTAGTGATAATGTGGCCCAAGCTAACTACTATCCACGAAACGACTCAAGTACATACTCAACTATACCTGGTTACCTTTATGTTTAGCAGGTTTAACAAAGTTCCGAGCTTTTAACAGATTCACTAAAGCCAGAAGTATGCAAAGGCACAATTATTGAGGAATTGGAATCACAAAACTGAAAGACACAAACCTTGAAAGTTCGGGTTGTCACATCATCCCGAACTTGAAAGAAATTTCGTCCCGAAATTTGATTAGTATCCCAAACAACAAGGTGTTAAATCAGGATCACTGTGGATTTTCCTCAGGTACCACATCATCCCCAACTTGAAAGTGAATTTCGTCCCGAAATTCGCCAATGATATCATAAGTTAATACAATCGCTCGAACAACTGAGGATACTAGAGTTTACTCTGATCAGTGCGTTCCCACGTGAACTCCGGTCCACGTGTTGAGTTCCAACGAACTCTCACGATTGGAATTCGACTATGCTAACGAATCTTGATGTCCTGGTCCAGGATTTCAGTAGATTCCTCAACAACTGCAACTTGACAATAGTCTTAGGCTCCAATAAAGGTATCACAAGTGTTTCATCGGACAGGCACTGCCTTAGATTCGAGACATAAATCACATTGTGTACGTTACCCAATTCGTCGGGTAATTCGAGTTTGTAAGTCATGTCCAGGATTCTTTCCAGAATTTTGAATGGCTCAACATGACATAAATTATCTTGCCACGCTTCTCAAGCGCACCACACCCTCCTAGGGTGAGACTTTCAATCATGACACGTTCGCTTGCAGCAAACTCCCAATGTTTCCTAGGCTCATCAGTTTTCCTGACGATCACGCGTTGCCGTCAATGATTTCCGATTTAAACAATCTTCCCAAGAGTTTCGAGTATAAGTCCGGGACTTATGATTAGGTTGCCATCCACCTTTGTTCAATAAGGAGATCGACATTGTCGTCCATGCAATGCCTCAAGCAGAGCTGTCTAAATACTAGAATGGTAATTGCTGCAGTAGAATTCAACCAAAGGCATTTGTCTTTCCAATTTTCATTAGGTCAATCACACACATGCTCATAGCATGTCTTCGAGTGTTAGGGTGGTTCATTTACTCTGAACGTTTGTCCTACGGTGATATGTAATGCTTGTGTCTAGACGTGAGCCAAGGGTGTTGTGTAATGCCTACCCTAAATCAGATATAGTTGGAGATCAGAGATAACAGGAGTTGGCACCTCGTGCCTAAAAGCCGCCTCTCCCTGAGGAATATTCACAAGCTTGTGGAGACTCGTTAGTTTCCTTGATTGCAAGAAAGTGTGCTGGTTACATGCGAAGTGACAATCAACGATCACCCAGGTGATATTGTTCCCGTTTCGAGTTGCAAGTAGACTACTGACAGAAGCCATGGCAGTCTGCTCTCATTTTCCATATGAGTGTTGCCGGTTGCTGATACTCCCCCTTGACTTTCCCACAAGTCAAGCGTCATACACATACATTGCTAGGTAGGTCTTCATGCCGGATCACCAGTACGAGATTTATAGATCCTAATATCTCTCATCAAAATCCAGACGACTAGAATATCGAAGCCGATGCGCTTTGCTCAACACGAGTTTCCCTAAAATTTCCGTATAATAAGGTCCACACTCATTCCTGCCAAAGGTTGCTTCTCCATGTCCCGCATGGGTTCAATTCGAAAATCCTCTTCCTTTAGTTCTCCAGTTTGAACAGAGCGAGTCTGATCAGCTAAGTTAGAGCCGATAGTGAACCGTAAAGCTCGTGCATATTCAAGTTTCACAGTCGTAATCATCCAAAAGTTCCATCCAACGATGCCATTGACTAATTTAGCACTTTCAAAACCAGGGTACACAGGAGGCCCTCGTGATCGGTCTAAGTAGTGCATTCGGTACCGTCCAAGTAATGCCTCCAACTTAAATCCAAAGACCACGGTTTCCACCGTAGGTTGTGTGTCGTGCAGTTCCTCTTTGTAACTCCATTGCGTAAGTCATCACTTTCTCATGTTGCATCGATGTGCAAACATTGCAGAGTTGGGAAACGAAAGCTGAAAAGACGTCCCCCCTGATTTGTTTCCCATGAATTCACAGCTCTCCGCTGTGCTAAAGAGTTTAAAGCTGCGCAATCTTCGGAAATTCCATGATGAATCTGTGATAGTATCTATCTAGACCAAGAAATTACTGTATCCCCAATGGACTATTCGATGCCGATCAATACCCAATGAAATAGATCTCTAGCGAGATCTGCATGTATCCCTACTTTGTTGACTACGTGGCCAGGAAAGTTTACCTCACAAATCCTGAAGTCACACTTAGGTAGACTTCACGTGAAGTTTCTCCTCCCCTAGGAGCTCTAAGACAAAATACAGGTGCCGTTCGTGGTGTTCCTTTCCCCTGATAGTGATTCAAAACGTCATCAAAACGGTCGATTCATGTGGTCCATAAAGCTGCTGGTGTGTTGATTAACTCAATGGTCATGGTGTACAAAGTCGTAATGGCCGTATTGCGTTCGATATGTCGTCTCAGGAACATTCTCCCCTTGGACTTCCATCTGATAATAGTTCGTTCGTTAATCAGTCCTCGAATGAAAGCTTGTCCCTCGCATCTAGTCGACAGGTTGTCAATACATGGTCGAGGCAACCGGTTCTTGACTATCACCTTGTTAAGTTCTTGATAGCAGTACACATACGAAAAGGATTATCTTCACTGATAAAATTGGGGCTCTAAAGTGAAAAGCTAGGTCCGACATACTCCTGTCCAGTATTTCCTGTAGTTGATTAAACAGTTTTTGCAATCCCTCCGTAAACACTTATGGGCTTTCATTGCAGAATTGATGCTAACCTTTACACAACTCTGGTACTTTGGAACAGATGACGATTCTCAACTAGGGAGAGGGGTACACAAAGCTTTCTTCTCGCAGGGTAAATTTGCGCGATGTATGGATAACCAATCCATACCAACTACTGCATCAAATTATCAGGGATAATAGAAAGAAGGTTGACGTCGAACACTTGTCCGACAAGGTCGAGTTTACATCCCAATGAACATATGAGGTTTCATTTGACTTACCATCAATTGCCGCCACCACAGGTTCGGTTTCAAGAAACATTAGGGTTGACCAAAACATGGCTACTTATACAAGTTACCATGCTGCTATTATGCCTGGCGTCACCTACGCCAATCCTAAATGCCCTTCCGTAAGCATAATTTCCAGTGTTGTTATTGTCGTTGTTCCCTTGGTTGTTATCGTCTTGATTCTAACAACGGCCAAACCATGTAGTAGGCACCTTCATTTCCATACTGTAGGCCATGGTTACAAGTACCTTGATGTCGCCGTGACAGTTGTTTCTAAAGTCGTTGCGTGAAACGGAGCCCTACGATCTTTCTTCAATAGGGTCCATCTTGTCACATTCCATGCCACGTCCTAAAGCGCTACTCATCGTGCTGGCAGTTACACATTCCACACCAGGGTCAATTGTCATCGTTTATACCCCGACTAATTCGTAGGAGTTGACTCCCATAAGCTGCTGACTAAGGTTAAGGATTCGGTTGAAGTCAATCTGCTGGAGTTCGTTGTCGATTACCAGGCTCGTCCTAATATTGAGGTCGGTGAGATACTACGCTCATCCTCTTGCCCCTCGATCTTGCAAGTTGATCGAGTAACACACCGTATGTTGCTAGGGTGCTGCAGAAGTGATCGCACTTGCGGGATCTAAGGTGTCAATACACTGAGTTCCAACCAATGAAGAGGATTGAAAAGGCATCGACCAATCATTTGGCGCTACGACATTCAACTCAAGGACGTTCGTACAAGCACCTAACGTTCTACACAGTTCGCTAGGCGTTCAAATGGGTGTTTAGGTAATACTCGATAGCATCGAGATTCGTAATGGTTCAGAAAGGAGTGAAAAGATCACGTTCGAGTAGGATACAATCACTGCTACGACTCATATGGATTGTTACGTTTCTCATTGATCAAACAACAGAATAGAACCCCTTCTTCACTCGTTAAGGCTCACTGGGACTCGCATGCACCCCACATTATTATTATGTGTGCACCCACAATAATATTGTGATTTGCATGCTCATCTCAGTTCCTCCTAACTCATGCCAAAAGGTTCCTCAAACTCGACCGCCAAACAGAGGTTACCAAAGCGATAAGGTCACAAGAATCTAAGGACTATGTCATACTATCTACGCATCATAAAGTAAGCAAGCAATCCATGCCATCATGCTATAGTGACGAGTGTGTGTTCGTATGTTACGTCATAAAAAAAATGTGTGCTAGTCATGTAATGTATGCAACAAGTGAGAAAGACGAACCTTGCAATCTGGAGCTGAGTGTCATGGTCGTATTCTCGTAATTAGAACTGTTCGGTTATAGTCTGGTTTTACAAAAACATTTTAAAACCAAGTTCACTATAACCAGTGGCTCTGATACCAAACTGTCACACCCCCAAAATACCACTTAGGGAGTATCCCTGATAGGCGTGTGACGTACCAGCAATGAGCCACTAACTACATGGAACCCACACATGTTTCTAAAATAAAGTTACTGATTATTAATAAAACACCATCCAAGTTCAAAAGAAAACCCAAGTATTCAGCGGAAGCAAAATTAAACAAAGTTAAATAGTTTAAAAACCAATATAAAGTATCAAGAAATCAACAGCATAAATTCCTCCAATCGACCCATGAGACTCCAGCTACTCCAGATAGCAAGTTCCAATGCAAATCAGCTAACGACCTACAAGCATGCAAACAAGTGTGTCAGACAACGCTGGTGAGTTCAAAGTTTTATTACCGAGTTAATTATCAGTTACGTGTATAAAACAGTTCAACAATTTGATTTGATGTTGTTATTAACTCGATTACCGTATGTGGCGACTAGATGTGAATGCCCAACCCCAATGCCTCCATTTAGGCATTGGTCATGAGGTCAAGGTATCAAACCACCTTGAATAGATGTAAGGGGTCTTATATGTACACGATGTGAATGCCCAACCCCAATGCCTCTAACTAGGCATTGGTCATGAGGTCCAGGTAATTAGTTCACGCCCGTCCTTTCGGCCTGGTGTGAGGGTGCCAATCCTAATAGCGCTATCAACTAAATACCTCGTTGCTTCTTCAGCAACACAGAAGATGTATGGGGTCTTACATGATTTATACTGTGATCAATAACCAACATCCCAAATAAACAGGTTACCCAGTATTCCCTTTAGAAACGTTTACCAGATGTCCCAAACCACCGGGACGCATGCTTAGAAAAGTGCAGTGAACTCACCTTGGTTTGCTCGGTATGTTATGTTACTTGTTCAAGGTTAGTCAACCAAACCCTACGTGGTTACCAATGACAATCAGTTTCATATGCTCATAAAACACGTATTCCACATTCACAGCACGTAAGTAGTGTACACATAAGTCACATATCGTCACAAAAATCATAACAAGGAATCACGTAACGCGACAGTCCATAACATGCATTGTAACAATCACATAGCGTGTATTTGGGGTCATGAGTAAACCCACCTCACCGATTCATGTTTCACAAAAGTGCGTAGCATTTAATTCATTGTTCATCGGAGTGTGTGGCCCGTAACAGTGTGGCCCGATGTACGAATGTGTGATTCAGTTGTGAGTGTGTGTGCAATCCAAGGGTATGTAAGTTCGTTAACAAATGTGCGGCCCACAGGAGAACAACCCACACACCAAGTGTGCGACCTTAATTCGTGTGGCCTAGCAAACTTCGGCCCATTATACGTGTGTGTGTTTGACTATAAGTGATTGGCCCAAATATGCCATCCAACCTAAAAGAGTAGGCGACATGACTAAAGGTGTGCGACCCAAAGTCCGGTGTGCAAGGCGCTCTAACTGAATATATATAGTACAAGCATGGCATGTAAATTCAAAAATGTGTGACATAATAGTGTGCGATGCACCTGGCCTACCTAATGTGTGGCCTTTTAGTAATGTGTAATCCTATCTATAATGAATTTGTGCCACCAATTCAATGTTTCAAGTGTACAATTATCCTAAGTTGGTTGGTGAGTGGTCCCCATATGATGCTACTATATAGTTTTTCCCATGCACAAATGAGTGTGAGACATGCTATAAGTATTGTACTCTAGGCAACTCTAACTTGTACATTCTCTATCCATTCATATCCTGCTTTTCAATTTACCAATTCCAAAAGAAGATCAAATAGAATAAGACAAAAAGTTATTTTAATATTACTCAATCATCTTTCTAACCATCACAGGTTCTTTATATGCATGCTTAAAAACTCTATCAACTTCCTAAACCATTAGCTAACATTATCGATCAATACTACAAATTGGAAAATAATCATCATCGAATTCCTTAAATCAAACCGGAGAAAGACAAGGAAACTATTTAATGTGCAAGTTTCAAAACACACAACTTTCAGGTAGGTTGTACCCTATGCTTCTATAGTTGTACCTTTATGAAAAACCCAGCATCACAACTTCAACAATTAATAGAGATCTATCATTTTCATCAGTTATCAACAATGTGATCAGAGTAACATCGAGCATCAAGTGTCAATGATTTCATACAAGGAGCATTGTCTATATTCACGGATTAAGCAAATAAATTTTATACCTTTTATCATTTACTGATTTCTACATACTTTTAAAGCAAGTTCCTTAAATATCCTTCTACTGGTTCGGCTAGTACCAACATCGGCCTAACTTAAGTTGTTTTAAGACCTGATTACATTCTAGAGCACAAAGCATCTTGAATCAGATTTATACCAACAGTTTAATCATGTAAACCTTAACTATTTAACACGTTTCACACGGATTCACGTTCATCGCTGCACTCAATAACATGTCATACGTACTCGTGAACAATCAAAAGGAATCATACTACGGATGGTTACACTAACCGAGAGTTTGTAGAGTCGTTAGTCGAATCAAACAGATGATGATGCTTCCAGCGAATACACTCGATCAATAAAGGCGATGCTTCGAATTGAGATCACTGTCGTCGATAGTTTCAGGAAGTCTTCGAGATGGGGAGGAGTTTCGTCGTCGATATCCAAGAGAAGAGAGAGGGTAGGAATATGTTAGGGTTTGTGTAACTTGTATCCTCATAATACGTAACATAGCATACTCTTGATATGTATGCATATATTTCACGGATTGGGGAACTGATTTGGGCCAAGTTTACCATGTGGGCCGAGATGAGAGACCCATCCCACTAAGGAGTGTTAGTTTGTCCAAGTCTCATTGCTAGCCGACCCACTCTCAACCTTGTTTGGGCTTACATGGCCTGACCATGATTGTGGCATCACAAGGAGAGTGTGTTTTCGGGTTGGGCTCCAGGTACGCGGGCCGAAATGATTGATTTAGTGATAATGTGGCCCAAGCTAACTACTATCCACGAAACGACTCAAGTACATACTCAACTATACCTGGTTACCTTTATGTTTAGCAGGTTTAACAAAGTTCCGAGCTTTTAACAGATTCACTAAAGCCAGAAGTATGCAAAGGCACAATTATTGAGGAATTGGAATCACAAAACTGAAAGACACAAACCTTGAAAGTTCGGGTTGTCACATCATCCCGAACTTGAAAGAAATTTCGTCCCGAAATTTGATTAGTATCCCAAACAACAAGGTGTTAAATCAGGATCACTGTGGATTTTCCTCAGGTACCACATCATCCCCAACTTGAAAGTGAATTTCGTCCCGAAATTCGCCAATGATATCATAAGTTAATACAATCGCTCGAACAACTGAGGATACTAGAGTTTACTCTGATCAGTGCGTTCCCACGTGAACTCCGGTCCACGTGTTGAGTTCCAACGAACTCTCACGATTGGAATTCGACTATGCTAACGAATCTTGATGTCCTGGTCCAGGATTTCAGTAGATTCCTCAACAACTGCAACTTGACAATAGTCTTAGGCTCCAATAAAGGTATCACAAGTGTTTCATCGGACAGGCACTGCCTTAGATTCGAGACATAAATCACATTGTGTACGTTACCCAATTGGTCGGGTAATTCGAGTTTGTAAGTCATGTCCAGGATTCTTTCCAGAATTTTGAATGGCTCAACATGACATAAATTATCTTGCCACGCTTCTCAAGCGCACCACACCCTCCTAGGGTGAGACTTTCAATCATGACACGTTCGCTTGCAGCAAACTCCCAATGTTTCCTAGGCTCATCAGTTTTCCTGACGATCACGCGTTGCTGTCAATGATTTCCGATTTAAACAATCTTCCCAAGAGTTTCGAGTATAAGTCCGGGACTTATGATTAGGTTGCCATCCACCTTTGTTCAATAAGGAGATCGACATTGTCGTCCATGCAATGCCTCAAGCAGAGCTGTCTAAATACTAGAATGGTAATTGCTGCAGTAGAATTCAACCAAAGGCATGTGTCTTTCCAATTTTCATTAGGTCAATCACACACATGCTCATAGCATGTCTTCGAGTGTTAGGGTGGTTCATTTACTCTGAACGTTTGTCCTACGGTGATATGTAATGCTTGTGTCTAGACGTGAGCCAAGGGTGTTGTGTAATGCCTACCCTAAATCATATATAGTTGGAGATCAGAGATAACAGGAGTTGGCACCTCGTGCCTAAAAGCCGCCTCTCCCTGAGGAATATTCACATGCTTGTGGAGACTCGTCAGTTTCCTTTATTGCAAGAAAGTGTGCTGGTTACATGCGAAGTGACAATCAACGATCACCCAGGTGATATTGTTCCCGTTTCGAGTTGCAAGTACACTACTGACAGAAGCCATGGCAGTCTGCTCTCATTTTCCATATGAGTGTTGCCGGTTGCTGATACTCCCCCTTAACTTTCCCACAAGTCAAGCGTCATACACATACATTGCTAGGTAGGTCTTGATGCCGGATCACCAGTACGAGATTTATAGATCCTAATATCTCTCATCAAAATCCAGACGACTAGAATATCGAAGCCGATGCGCTTTGCTCAACACGAGTTTCCCTAAAATTTCCGTATAATAAGATCCACACTCATTCCTGCCAAAGGTTGCTTCTCCATGTCCCGCATGGGTTCAATTCGAAAATCCTCTTCCTTTAGTTCTCCAGTTTGAACAGAGCGAGTCTGATCAGGTAAGTTAGAGCCGATAGTGAACCGTAAAGCTCGTGCATATTCAAGTTTCACAGTCGTAATCATCCAAAAGTTCCATCCAACAATGCCATTGACTAATTTAGCACTTTCAAAACCAGGGTACACAGGAGGCCCTCGTGATCGGTCTAAGTAGTGCATTCGGTACCGTCCAAGTAATGCCTCCAACTTAAATCCAAAGACCACGGTTTCCACCGTAGGTTGTGTGTCGTGCAGTTCCTCTTTGTAACTCCATTGCGTAAGTCATCACTTTCTCATGTTGCATCGATGTGTAAACATTGCAGAGTTGGGAAACGAAAGCTGAAAAGACGTCCCCCCTGATTTGTTTCCCATGAATTCACAGCTCTCCGCTGTGCTAAAGAGGTTAAAGCTGCGAAATCTTCGGAAATTCCAAGATGAATCTGTGATAGTATCTATCTAGACCAAGAAATTACTGTATCCCCAATGGACTATTCGATGCCAATCAATACCCAATGAAATAGATCTCTAGCGAGATCTGCATGTATCCCTACTTTGTTGACTACGTGGCCAGGAAAGTTTACCTCACAAATCCTGAAGTAACACTTAGGTAGACTTCACGTGAAGTTGCCCCTCCCTTAGGAGCTCTAAGACAAAATACAGTGCCGTTCGTGGTGTTCCTTTCCCCTGATAGTGATTCAAAACGTCATCAAAACGGTCGATTCATGTGGTCCATAAAGCTGCTGGTGTGTTGATTAACTCAATGGTCATGGTGTACAAAGTCGTAATGGCCGTATTGCGTTCGATATGCCGTCTCAGGAACATTCTCCCCTTGGACTTCCATCTGATAATAGTTCGTTCGTTAATCAATCCTCGAATGAAAGCTTGTCCCTCGCATCTAGTCGACAGGTTGTCAATACATGGTCGAGGCAACCGGTTCTTGACTGTCACCTTGTTAAGTTCTTGATAGCAGTACACATACGAAAAGGATTATCTTCACTGATAAAATTGGGGCTCTAAAGTGAAAAGCTAGGTCCGACATACTCCTGTCCAGTATTTCCTGTAGTTGATTAAACAGTTTTTGCAATCCCTCCGTAAACACTTATGGGCTTTCATTGCAGAATTGATGCTAACCTTTACACAACTCTGGTACTTTGGAACAGATGACGATTCTCAACTAGGGAGAGGGGTACACAAAGCTTTCTTCTCGCAGGGTAAATTTGCGCGATGTATGGATAACCAATCCATACCAACTACTGCATCAAATTATCGGGGATAATAAAAAGAAGGTTGACGTCGAACACTTGTCCGACAAGGTCGAGTTTACATCCCAACGAACATATGAGGTTTCATTTGACTTACCATCAGTTGCCGCCACCACAGGTTCGGTTTCAAGAAACATTAGGGTTGACCAAAACATGGCTACTTATACAAGTTACCATGCTGCTATTATGCCTGGCGTCACCTACGCCAATCCTAAATGCCCTTCCGTAAGCATAATTTCCAGTGTTGTTATTGTCGTTGTTCCCTTGGTTGTTATCGTCTTGATTCTAACAACGGCCAAACCATGTAGTAGGCACCTTCATTTCCATACTGTAGGCCATGGTTACAAGTACCTTGATGTCGCCGTGACAGTTGTTTCTAAAGTCGTTGCGTGAAACGGAGCCCTACGATCTTTCTTCAATAGGGTCCATCTTGTCACATTCCATGCCACGTCCTAAAGCGCTACTCATCGTGCTGGCAGTTACACATTCCACACCAGGGTCAATTGTCATCGTTTATACCCCGACTAATTCGTAGGAGTTGACTCCCATAAGCTGCTGACTAAGGTTAAGGATTCGGTTGAAGTCAATCTGCTGGAGTTCGTTGTCGATTACCAGGGTCGTCCTAATATTGAGGTCGGTGAGATACTACGCTCATCCTCTTGCCCCTCGATCTTGCAAGTTGATCGAGTAACACACCGTATGTTGCTAGGGTGCTGCAGAAGTGATCGCACTTGCGGGATCTTAGGTGTCAATACACTGAGTTCCAACCAATGAAGAGGAGTGAAAAGGCATCGACGAATCATTTGGCGCTACGACATCCAACTCAAGGACGTTCGTACAAGCACCTAACGTTCTACACCGTTCGCTAGGCGTTCAAATGGGTGTTTAGGTAATACTCGATTGCATCGAGATTCGTAATGGTTCAGAAAGGAGTGAAAAGATCACGTTCGAGTAGGATACAATCACTGCTACGACTCCTATGGATTGTTACGTTTCTCATTGATCAAACAACAGAATAGAACCCCTTCTTCACTCGTTAAGGCTCACTGGGACTCGCATGCACCCCACATTATTATTATGTGTGCACCCACAATAATATTGTGATTTGCATGCTCATCTCAGTTCCTCCTAACTCATGCCAAATGGTTCCTCAAACTCGACTGCCAAACAGAGGTTACCAAAGCGATAAGGTCACAAGAATCTAAGGACTATGTCATACTATCTACGCATCATAAAGTAAGCAAGCAATCCATGCCATCATGCTATAGTGACGAGTGTGTGTTCGTATGTTACGTCATAAAAAAAATGTGTACTAGTCATGTAATGTATGCAACAAGTGAGAAAGACGAACCTTGCAATCTGGAGCTGAGTGTCATGGTCGTATTCTCGTAATTAGAACTGTTCGGTTATAGTCTGGTTTTACAAAAACATTTTAAAACCAAGTTCACTATAACCAGTGGCTCTGATACCAAACTGTCACACCCCCAAAATACCACTTAGGGAGTATCCCTGATAGGCGTGTGACGTACCAGCAATGAGCCACTAACTACATGGAACCCACACATGTTTCTAAAATAAAGTTACTGATTATTAATAAAACACCATCCAAGTTCAAAAGAAAACCCAAGTATTCAGCGGAAGCAAAATTAAACAAAGTTAAATAGTTTAAAAACCAATATAAAGTATCAAGAAATCAATAGCATAAATTCCTCCAATCGACCCATGAGACTCCAGCTACTCCAGATAGCAAGTTCCAATGCAAATCAGCTAACGACCTACAAGCATGCAAACAAGTGTGTCAGACAACGCTGGTGAGTTCAAAGTTTTATTACCGAGTTAATTATCAGTTACGTGTATAAAACAGTTCAACAATTTGATTTGATGTTGTTATTAACTCGATTACCGTATGTGGCGACTAGATGTGAATGCCCAACCCCAATGCCTCCATTTAGGCATTGGTCATGAGGTCAAGGTATCAAACCACCTTGAATAGATGTAAGGGGTCTTATATGTACACGATGTGAATGCCCAACCCCAATGCCTCTAACTAGGCATTGGTCATGAGGTCCAGGTAATTAGTTCACGCCCGTCCTTTCGGCCCGGTGTGAGGGTGCCAATCCTAATAGCGCTATCAACTAAATACCTCGTTGCTTCTTCAACAACACGGTAGATGTATGGGGTCTTACATGATTTATACTGTGATCAATAACCAACATCCCAAATAAACAGGTTACCCAGTATTCCCTTTAGAAACGTTTACCAGATGTCCCAAACCACCGGGACGCATGCTTAGAAAAGTGCAGTGAACTCACCTTGGTTTGCTCGGTATGTTATGTTACTTGTTCAAGGTTAGTCAACCAAACCCTACGTGGTTACCAATGACAATCAGTTTCATATGCTCATAAAACACGTATTCCACATTCACAGCACGTAAGTAGTGTACACATAAGTCACATATCGTCAAAAAAATCATAACAAGGAATCACGTAACGCGACAGTCCATAACATGCATTGTAACAATCACATAGCGTGTATTTGGGGTCATGAGTAAACCCACCTCACCGATTCATGTTTCACAAAAGTGCGTAGCATTTAATTTATTGTTCATCGGAGTGTGTGGCCCGTAACAGTGTGGCCCGATGTACGAATGTGTGATTCAGTTGTG
The DNA here is from genome assembly GCF_002127325.2 of Helianthus annuus. Classification (NCBI taxonomy): domain Eukaryota; kingdom Viridiplantae; phylum Streptophyta; class Magnoliopsida; order Asterales; family Asteraceae; genus Helianthus; species Helianthus annuus. The sequence continues at coordinate 124,607,048 of NC_035447.2, forward strand.
AGTGTGTGTGCAATCCAAGGGTATGTAAGTTCGTTAACAAATGTGCGGCCCACAGGAGAACAACCCACACACCAAGTGTGCGACCTTAATTCGTGTGGCCTAGCAAACTTCGGCCCATTATACGTGTGTGTGTTTGACTATAAGTGATTGGCCCAAATATGCCATCCAACCCAAAAGAGTAGGCGACATGACTAAAGGTGTGCGACCCAAAGTCCGGTGTGCAAGGCGCTCTAACTGAATATATATAGTACAACATGGCATGTAAATTCAAAAATGTGAGACATAATAGTGTGCGATGCACCTGGCCTACCTAATGTGTGGCCTTTTAGTAATGTGTAATCCTATCTATAATGAATTTGTGCCACCAATTCAATGTTTCAAGTGTACAATTATCCTAAGTTGGTTGGTGAGTGGTCCCCATATGATGCTACTGTATAGTTTTTCCCATGCACAAATGAGTGTGAGACATGCTATAAGTATTGTACTCTAGGCAACTCTAACTTGTACATTCTCTATCCATTCATATCCTGCTTTTCAATTTACCAATTCCAAAAGAAGATCAAATAGAATAAGACAAAAAGTTATTTTAATATTACTCAATCATCTTTCTAACCATCACAGGTTCTTTATATGCATGCTTAAAAACTCTATCAACTTCCTAAACCATTAGCTAACATTATCGATCAATACTACAAATTGGAAAATAATCATCATCGAATTCCTTAAATCAAACCGGAGAAAGACAAGGAAACTATTTAATGTGCAAGTTTCAAAACACACAACTTTCAGGTAGGTTGTACCCTATGCTTCTATAGTTGTACCTTTATGAAAAACCCAGCATCACAACTTCAACAATTAATAGAGATCTATCATTTTCATCAGTTATCAACAATGTGATCAGAGTAACATCGAGCATCAAGTGTCAATGATTTCATACAAGGAGCATTGTCTATATTCACGGATTAAGCAAATAAATTTCATACCTTTTATCATTTACTGATTTCTACATACTTTTAAAGCAAGTTCCTTAAATATCCTTCTACTGGTTCGGCTAGTACCAACATCGGCCTAACTTAAGTTGTTTTAAGACCTGATTACATTCTAGAGCACAAAGCATCTTGAATCAGATTTATACCAACAGTTTAATCATGTAAACCTTAACTATTTAACACGTTTCACACGGATTCACGTTCATCGCTGCACTCAATAACATGTCATACGTACTCGTGAACAATCAAAAGGAATCATACTACGGATGGTTACACTAACCGAGAGTTTGTAGAGTCGTTAGTCGAATCAAACAGATGATGATGCTTCCAGCGAATAGACTCGATCAATAAAGGCGATGCTTCGAATTGAGATCACTGTCGTCGATAGTTTCAGGAAGTCTTCGAGATGGGGAGGAGTTTCGTCGTCGATATCCAAGAGAAGAGAGAGGGTAGGAATATGTTAGGGTTTGTGTAACTTGTATCCTCATAATACGTAACATAGCATACTCTTGATATGTATGCATATATTTCACGGATTGGGGAACTGATTTGGGCCAAGTTTACCATGTGGGCCGAGATGAGAGACCCATCCCACTAAGGAGTGTTAGTTTGTCCAAGTCTCATTGCTAGCCGACCCACTCTCAACCTTGTTTGGGCCTTACATGGCCTGACCATGGTTGTGGCATCACAAGGAGAGTGTGTTTTCGGGTTGGGCTCCAGGTACACGGGCCGAAATGATTGATTTAGTGATAATGTGGCCCAAGCTAACTACTATCCATGAAACGACTCAAGTACATACTCAACTATACCTGGTTACCTTTATGTTTAGCAGGTTTAACAAAGTTCCGAGCTTTTAACAGATTCACTAAAGCCAGAAGTATGCAAAGGCACAATTATTGAGGAATTGGAATCACAAAACTGAAAGACACAAACCTTGAAAGTTTGGGTTGTCACAATGAAGATGTTCCAGTGTTAAAGAAGCAAGTTAAAGAAATTCCAGCTTTCAAGATTGAAAAGGAAGCTGATGTAGAAAAGATACCTGAATAATGTGAAAATTGTGATACTTTGAAAAGGCACAACAACAAATTGATTCATAACATGAACAGACTGAAAGAATCTTATGACGTTTTAAACAAAGCTATGAATCAATACAACAAATCAAGCAGTGAACAAGCGTTAGCAATGAAGACACTCAATGGAGCATTCATTACAAAACAGAAAATCATCAATAATTACATTGAGAAATGTGTTGTACTTGAACGAAAATTAGAAACCCAAAGGATAGAAACTGAAAGAGTTAACAGATTATTGAAAAGTTATCATGTGCTTCTTATGTGATTGACAAGATTTATCCTACAGTAGAAGGCATGAAAGCGTTTGAAGAAGAGGATATTGAAGTAAAGAATACTGGTAAGAAACATAGTACTGATTATACCAAGTGTCCACCGCCGCTTTAAAATGGATATTCTCCATGAAATCCTAATTCAGAAAGAGTCAAAAAGGCAACCAATTTAAAGTGGGAATCTGAACCTTCAGATAGTTTGCCAGACAACATTGATGTCACATTCACAACGTCTGACACTGATCATGAGTCCGTGTTAATAAAGAAAGTGGTCGATCAGGTGTTGGATAAGGATGACGAGTCAGAGTCAAAGTCTGAGTCTGAGACGTCGAGCTCCTCAGTCAACAGTTCAAAATCATCGGGAAAAAGGGTTTACAATAAAGATTTTCTGATGTCAAAAAATAATTTGAATGATGAAACATTCAAAGTAGCATATACTTTGAACGATTCAGACAAATTATATTCTGATGAAGAATTTTCAATAAGAGGTGTTAAAATTGAAATGATTAAAAAGGTTTTCAAATTAACAGAAATTAATATTTCTGACATAAAAGATGTAAATCTTACTGAAAAACCTAAAAAATACACCTCAAGAGTTCAACAAAGGTTAAACAAGAAAAAGGGTTACAGTTCTGGTTCGGATTTTCGAAAGAAACCAAACCATAACAGTAATTTCAAAAAGATAGGTTTAGGTTTTATTCCACCAGAAAATCATAAAAATGAGAAAACTAATAAATCAAAAATTGTATTTGTTCAGGAGCAAGTTCGGAAGAAGAAGAAGAAAAGAGCTCATTCTGGAAGCAATCAAACAAAGAATTCCTTGCTAAGAAGCAAGAAGGAATAAAGAATGATGTTGTTCAGAAAAAGGAGACGAGAACCTGTTATCAATGCAAAGTAGTTGGTCACATTGCCTTGAACTGTCCAAAGGCAACCAACACAAAACAGGGAGTCTCTGAAAAACTCAAAGAAAAGATGGTTGATAATGCACCACCAACCAAACAATTTAAAGTGTTTAAAAACTCAAAATTTGAGGTTGGTGAGTGTTCAAAAATTGTTACAACAGAAAAGTGAAGCTTAACAACCAAAAGTGGGTTGTTAAGAAATCAGATGACAGTTCTGGCAATGATTCTGATTCGACAAAATCAGAGGAGTTACTTTCTGGCGATGAATCTGACTCGTCAAAGTCAGAGGAGCCACATGTTGAGTTATAAGAAGAAAATTCAGTTCCACCAATAGATGATGTCAACTTTCCACCATTGCGGACTGAAAATTTTAAACAGAAAGTTGGAAAAGTAGAAATTTCGAATCAATTCTATTCTGAAAAGAAAGAATTTGATGTCGAAAAAGCTTTTAATGGAAAGGTAAAACATATTTTTGGAAAAATGGTTAACGGGAAGGTCAAAGGGGTAAAGGAATTTTATGAAAAGAAAAAGAAAGGTAAGAAACCGAGTGAGGATGACTCAGAATCTCCCAAGGACCGTCAGGCTTGGGAGAATCTCTATGAATAAAAATCCTGACTTGCCGGAGCTCCCAAGTTGGTAATCGTGGAGCATGAATCGACATCTTTCTTAAGAAATTGGCAAATTGTCATATTTCGATTTACAAGTGGTAGTGTTGATAAGAACTTACAAGTGGTTAATCAAGGTCATTAAGTTGAACTTGAGTTAACTTTCATACAAGTTGATAAATCAAAGTGATAAGTTTTTACAAGTGGTAGAAAAAAACAATATGATGACACCCCATGTTTGTGAATTGTTAAATAAACTAATTTTCCAGAAAAACCATTTTTGATTAAAACAAACTTAAGTGTTTTGAAATCATAATGGGAAAATAGTTTGTTGTCAGGGGGAGTTCTGATTGTTTATGCCAAGTGAATGGAGAATTGACGTAATTCACATCGGTTTGTCAAATTTTCTTTAAATGGTTTTGAATTTTAGGGGGAGTAAGAAATTTCAGAAAATCCAAAAATATTAGAAAATTTGAAAAAGCCAAAAACATGATAAAATCTAAAAAATCCAAAAACATCGAAAAATCAAAAATGAGTTTTTGTTGTGAAAAAGAGGAAATGATGGTACATCAGTGGACTATCACAGCACACTAAAGATTTGGAAAGTCAAATGTGATAAATAATCTTACTAAGGATATGCCAGTAGGTTTTTACACATTCAGTAGATTTTTTCGAGATATAAACCTAAATATCAATACTTACTTATCTCGTGGGGAACATCTCTCGGATATATGGGTAACCCCTGAAATCTTGTTTGAAGGGCTTTCTATTTCTAACATACTTGGTGTTTGTGCGTGATGATATCTAGGGTATTATACCAGGACTTCTGATTTTGCGGAAGCAATAGCCTAGTCCTCGTAAAATGCTCTGCACAACTTTAATCATAAAGCCCACCCTCAGCATAAAAAAATGATGAAACATTGAAAAATATTAATCATGTGCTGTTGAAGAAAAGATCCTCAAACGGGACACACCTAAAGTCGAGCCATCATCTCTATGTCTGAACGGAAGTTCTAACCTGAGCTCTCATGGTCTCGCAATACCCAATTACAGATATCATTAGTGTACATTCACCTGTAAGACTGAATATAGGAGTCTGGATACGGGAGTATATTCTGAGGTGGTATACGCGAATAAGTTAAGTCCATTAAAACACTAATCTCGTATCTCGAAACAGTTGAACTTTGTGTGAAAATTTAAGTGGATTAGTATACTGACAATCTACGTGAATTGTTTAGAACTTAAAGTGTTTAAAGCTCAACGGTGTTAGTGATTTGTCTAAAAAAAACTGATATGATCCTCTTACACAACTCACAAAAATATTGTCTGTAAATATTTCTTTATTGTTTTCTTTTAAAACAAAAATCCAAAAAGATTTTCGGAGTGTTTTAGCATAAAAATTTTCAAAATCCAAAAAGATTTTATTTCATATTATTTTTGACAACTGATGTTGGACAACTGATTTACAAAATTCCGAGTGCTAAACATGATGAACAAAAGTGAATTGGGAAAGTGTGTTTGAGATGAAAAGTTTGAGATAATTTGAAAAATGTCATAATCTGACAAGTGATGTTTTGAGATTGTTTTTATAAGTGATAAGCAAAGATTAAAATTGTTAAAATTTTAAAATTTGTGAAATTTACTTTTGGGTAGAGAATTGTGTAGGTAAATAGCATTGTAAAAGCTAGGTTCCGATTCCTAAGGATTCTCCTGAGGATATGCAGATTTGAGCCAGGTTCCAGATGTTGTGGCTACGGAGAGCCAGGCAACGGTCCTGAACCTGTGAAAGCTGCTAAGCGTGAGCAGAGTTTGAGCCAGGATTCAATTCTAGAATGAGAGCTATTCCAGACTGCGATCCTAGCTTATCGAAAGGGGGAGTCTGAAGACAATAAAGCCAGATTCGAATCTTGTCTGCTAATTCTGAAGATTTTGGATCAACATCCAAGAGGGAGTCTGAAGATGTAAGAGCCAGTTTCTAATCCTAGAACTGTGTTCAAGATAGAAGCTGCTGATGCTGATGAGCGAGAGAAAGAAAGAGATTGAAGGATGCTTACATTGTTAGATACTTTGGAGAGATCAAGAAGACTGAACAAGACTGAAGACTCGTCATACTAAAGACTCGACACCGAAGACTTTGTCAACATCCAAGGGGGAGTCTGTTGGTGCATATGTCTGTCAACTTCATCTTGTATCGAGTCTTGTAATAGGTTAGATAGAACAAGACACGTAGTACGAGATAAACAAGAAAAAGGTCAAAACAAGCCAGTCCACACGAACTGACCAGTTCGTGCGAACTGGACAAGGACAGTTCGTGGGAACTAGGATGTCTGGTTCATGGGAAGTGGCTGGCCTATAAATAGGTGTCTTGTGTTCTCATTTGAAACATTCCGCATTCCGGTAGCGAAGCTCTGCCGAAGTATCTCCAGCCTGTAGAACGTTATCAAATCAATACAAGAGATAGTTAAAGTGATTCTTTGTGCAAATTAAGCTGATTCAACATCGATACGTCTTATTCCGCCTTTCGTATTGATCTAGAACTCTTCTGATCGACTCATTTGGTCGTCACAACGATCCTACAGCTTGGAGTTTATCAGATGTTGGAGCCACTGTCAAGGGGAGAATCTGGTGCAAACACTGCTTATGATGTGATCAACTGTTCTGAACCAGTTTTGGCTTTACATATCGTATGTTCCTTTGTAGGGTCCAATCCCAACAGTATGACATTTTGACTCGTTTCAAGATGGAGGATTGCACAACTTTCAATACACCCATTTGTGAAAATCACAGTATTGGTCTAGATGTTGAGAGTGTGGAGGATGTTGATCCAATTCAATATAGGGCCATGATTGGATCATTGATGTATCTTACTGCTTCAAGACCAGACATTATGTTCGTCATATGTCTATGTGCCAGATATCAAGCAAATCTGAAGGAGTTGCATATAAAGGAGGTGAAGTGAATTCTACATTACTTGAATGGAAAACTTTAGTTTGGGTTATGGTACCCTGCTGATAGTGACTTGGAGTTTATTGCATACACTGATTCAGATTTTGGAGGGTGTAAATCTACCAGAAAATCCACCACAGGTGGTTGTCAGTTCTTAGGGAGAAGACTTGTGTCAAGGCAGTGCAAGAAACAAGTCTGTGTGTCTACGTCTTCGTGTGAAGCTGAATACATTGATGCATGTAGCTGTTGCTCTCAAATTCTGTGGATAGAACAACAGATGCGCGATTAGAGTTTGAATTTCACTTGCACCCCTATTATAATAGACAATAATGCCACAATTTCTATAACAAATAATCACGTAAAACACAGTCGCACAAAACATATTGACATTCGTCATCATTTTATACGGGATTGTGCTGAAAAGAAAATGATTGAACTGCATAGAGTCGACACATTAGATAAACTGGTAGATCTTTACACAAAATCTTTTGACAGGGCTCGATTTGAACATCTAGTCGAACTCAACGGGATGTGGAATACTGAATAACCAGTTTTTCACAAGAATTTTGTAAATATTTTATTGCTTTCTTAAACATCAAAAATTAAAAAAAAAGAAAATCATAAAAATCCAAAAACATTGAAAAATGAAAAACATAAAAAATAGAAAAATGAAAAATGAGTTATTAGTGTGTGAAAAAGAAGAGATGATTGTACATCAGCAAGTTAGACTGTCACATTGAAATTGAACTTAAATTGCTTATGTGTGATAGCAGCTTCATCATATGATGTACCAGTAGGCAAGAAACATGAAATAATCAACTTACTATGGTGATATAAACATAAAGAACTGAGTATGAGTGGGTAACATATTAGTGGCGTATGGTTTAATGACCTTAAATCTTGCGCTGATAGGTTGCCAAATTCGGAGGTTTTAGGTCTTTATACTGTTATTTCATCAGGGATATCAAGGTTGTCCTTCTACTGCATCCAGATATATGCTGACCTAGGCACAACCAGGATATCTTAAAAGAGCTAAAAATACCAAAACCAAGAAAATGAAGAAGCTCTTCTAGAGAGTCATTCAAATGTGCAAAATGCATAAATTGTACCAAAATTTAGTATTTGCCTTACCCTCGTTGGATACTGGTCTCTTTGTTGTACAGAAGTACTGATCTGATCACCAATTATCTAACGTTGTAAAACAAAACAGATGAATTCAGTATACTCACCTACTACGATGAAACTTTGTGCATTACCTTGATCGCGGGGGTATGTCATGAGGTGGGACACACTAGTATATCGGAATAATATTACCTTAACGTATCACCAGGTAAAGGTAGTTGAAATGTTCATGTGTTTTGTTTAAGTGGATAAAGAATATTGGTAATCATCTTGGATTGCTTTTCACGAGAATTAAAAGAAAAATTAACTGCAAGTGTGAAATAGTTTGATTTTGCTGATATGATCTTCTTAACTAGTGATTCTCACAAAAACAGATTGTTAACTTTCATTGTTATTTATTTGCTTTCAGAAAAATAAAAAAGAATCTAAAAAAATTGTCTTTTTCTTTAAAATTCTCAGTGTACCGAAAGGGGGAGCTGCTGTTAGAATTTGAGTTCAAAATTTTTACTCATTGCCGGTTCTAGGTTGTAGGAAAAAGTTTTGAAAGATTGGTGTTAAGTTGAAAAATTGCTTAATCTGTAATACAGTTTTCACATATCTCGATTAATAATAATTTGTTAACTTATGGTTTCTCGAGATGTTTGTAGTGTATACAGATAGTTGCAATTTGTTCCTGTGAAGCAGAGTGAAGTAAAGTGTCACACCCCAATATTTCCACATATTAGCGGTGGGGAGTATCGTGACGTAGTTGATATCATCATGGTCAAACATACACAGAATAGCACAGCGGAAGTCTTGGAATATAAAATATTATTACAAACTCAAATGTATGAAAATATCAAAGTATTTATTATAGATGAGCCTGTAATATCACATCCACAGGTGAATCTTTACAGAATGTACAAAATGAAGTTTAGCAGACTTTAAGGCATCTTTAAGAATTTGCAAGATCCTCTATTTCGACACCGAGCAATCCCCTAGCGTATTACGAGTAGTACCCGCCACTTAGTCTTTGGAAAATACGTCAGTTTTCACTGGTAAATACAATTAACCGACTCATTTGAAAAGAGTTTATGAAAATTGATTTAAGTGCACAAGGCACAAACCATTTATACTTGGGACAATTATTTAAGATAATCTTATATACAGATTTACATGTTTGCCATACAATTGGGGCCGGTTTGGAAGTCGGTCATGATTAACCGACTTACCACTTATAGAAGCCACAAAGGAGTTATCCCCAATATTTGGGTTTATATTTTAGCATTTGCATCTGTCAGGTGTATGCCTACACTCCGTGCATAGGTCGTGGCCATTTTCAAATGAAATGGGCCGAGGATATCCAGGACACGGTCGTATTAACCCGTAATGTTTATGTTATCAAACAAGACAGATTAAAAGGGGTTATGTAAATTTATTAATCACAATCCGATTAAATGATTTCATACCCAACCAAGCGGTATTATTATAATACCGTATCCCAAGCCCGTATAAGGGAAAATAAGTTAAAAGTATTTACCTGAGCTAATACTTGATTCCAAGCAAAATAAATCAGTCGTATCCAATCTATCAAAATGCAGGTAGCTTTTACCGGGTGGCTCTAGTCTGGAGTGATGGTAATATATAACCAATTCAGAATGCTAACGGTCTTATTTAAGTCGTAGACTTAGACCGGCTAGCTTAAAGTATCTAAAACGGTACGATACGCTAGATTAAGCGATGGCCGGAATAGAATGTAATTTAGACCCAACAAGTATGAAGACTTGTATAATATGGGTAAACTAAGTACATTCTGGATTTTGAAGTAAAAACGATAAGGTTAAACCCGTTTCGGCAAACTTACGTCAACTAGTTACATAAACCGATCCGAATGCGTAAATGTGTAACGGGTAACCAAATGAATCATATACAAGTCCCATATGTTTTTATTCTTAAAATATGTTAATACATCAGTAGGATGTTAACATATATGCCCAAAAAGTATTTTAAACCAATTTAAGTCTCGTAGGGGCATTTTGGTCATTTTACCCTTTATAAAAGAGGTTTTAAAACAAACAGTGGCTCTGGTCTTTGATAATCAGTAAAAATACTTATTTTATCACATTACATCAGTAAGATATTATATATATGTGAGGTTTACCTATTATGGCCAAACTATGCCCCGAAAGGGTATTTTGGTCATTTCCCACATACTTTTAAGGACATTTTTGGAAGTCTGAGTTCATGACTTGTACCTACTATAAAAATATTAAAATTTATTTAAAAATTCAGTAGGTAATAAGTCTTAGGTGTTAAATATGGTTTTAAACCATACTATTCACCTTAATTAGCGTAAAATCGCTAATTGACGATAATTAAGAATGTTTATGTAAATCTAAGATTTTGATCAGTTTTAAATGCTTAAAATAATTTATTTAATATATGAAGTCAGTAGAAAAAGGTTTGGCATTCAAATCATTTGTAAATCTCATTTTATGCATGAACAGGGTATTATCGTCATTTACTGAATTATACAAGAACTCCTTGATATGATCAGATTATAATCTGATCAAAAATTCCAAAAATCCTTAAAAATGATATCTTAATAGTAGGTAATGAGTTTTGGGTCCAAATCCAAGTTTAAACATGCCTTATGCAAGATATCGCAATTTAATTAATAAAAAGCTTCTATTTACGATATCGAGCATAACTTCTGTTTGAGACCAAGAACAGATGTTAAATTTTCGGGACATACTTATATATCAGTAACAAAGGTATTTGTCCTCTCACATTTCTAAAAATCTCATTCATATGTCAAAAGGGCAAAATGGGCATTTATAAGCATATTAATGGAGATTAGCATATAATTCAAACCACTAAGGACCAGGTAATGTAACCTTAGGGGGTTATACTACAACATAATACAGTCCTAATGGAAGCTTAAAACATAAAGGATTTAAGCTAGATTGGGTCAGAACTGAAAGTCAAAGCAAAAGTCAAGCTTTTGCGACTTTCAGTTGCGAACCGACCCTAAACTCAGAATTGTCAGGTTGAACATGCTTAAACATGTTCTAATAATAATTACCAAGTTATTAGAGTGTTAAAATATAATTTATAACCTCTGCATCATTGGTTTTAGTTATTATTCATAATTCTGCCAAGTTTGACTTTTTAACTAAATGGTTTGACCCAACAATTAACTAAGCAAAGGAAAGAATTAGAAGGAGCCCTTTAAGGGTTAATCACCTACCTAACTATGGTCATATAACCACATTCATCTTGAACCGTGGCTGGACCATTTGAGTTTAAACCGAAAGTCAAAGTTAATTTACGATAACTTGACTTTTCGGTTTTTAAACATAAAACTGAACTATATAGAGGGCTAAGACACTTACAAAGGGTCCTAGCTATCTTTTCTACTAAGAAAAAGTTCCATTTCAGATTAGGAAGTTCCAGGTTTGAGAGAGGAGAAGGTTGAATGAAAAATGAACAATGAAATGGATGATCTTCATCCTATTTATAGGTTTTGGGAAGTTCATGAATCAGGATATGTGTTTAGGAGGGATTATCAGATGATAACATGTGTTAAACCAGGTTTCAATACCATTAGAGAGCCCCTAGTAGTGAGTTTATGTGACATATATAGCAACCCTCCCGAATATTTTTCCGACACCCTAATATATTTTAAAATATCCTAATATGTCCTAAAATACCCCCATACGCGAAAACGGACCCCGAATACCTTAAATATTATTAAAAATAATTAAAAATCAATTTTTTGGGTTTGAGGCAGGTCGCGTAAGCCACACCTCAACCCTTACGCGGGCCGCGACAAGGTGAAAGCTGGCGAAACCCAGGGCCGCCACGTGGCCCAACACTCGTCGACCCTATATGCTGACCCGTATCACCTATGCTGTTGACCATCTTTGACGCGGTCCGTGTAGCCCGTAGTCTATGTTTACGCAGGCTGCGTAAAAGTCGAAATCAACCCCTATATAATGGGAGCTCGGGCCTTCAGTCGAATTCGCTCAAACTTTTCAATTCTCTCTCAATTTCTTAATAGTAGGCATTATACTCGGGTCTAATACCCCCCTAAATAGGAAAGTTCTGCTCCATTGTAAGTATCATAACCCATGGAAACAAATGTAATTGCGGAATCGCCCTCAATACTGTACAATGGTTTTTATTAAAACTTGATTGAACTGGGATTCACTCACCAGTATTTCCCACTGACAAAATGTTTTTAAACACGTTTCAGGTAACAAAATGTGAAAGTCAACTAAAAGCCAGCTGGACTAGACAGCACTGAAGGCTTGGAAAAGTGGCAATAAAGTTACCTAAAAGAAATGGATGTTTTTACTAAATAAAAATAGGATTTATTCCTATGAGAATGTGTGTACTGAAAACTTGGGTTTTATCCCATGTGTTTAATATTATGAAAGCGTGGTATTTTACTCTGATAAAATATTTTCTAACTATGGTCCTGATGTAAAATTCTGCTGCCAAAATAGATAAAAACAAGATACCACCGAAACTGGCCGCGGCCGCCCATTCCCGTGTTTGTAAAAGGGGGACGGGGGTTGCGACAGAAGGTGGTATCAGAGCTAAGCCACTGATTCAGCTACAGATGTGACAACTCGAATTTCCAAGATTCCTATTTCGCATTTATTGCACGTTCACTTATTGTTTAGTTGTTTATTTGCACAATTAGTTGCCATGGAATTATATACGTTTTGATGCAATGAATCGTATTGTGTGATTGTGCATGGTTGTTTGTTAATTGTGAAATTGGTAAATATATGAACTTGGTGGTGAAACTATGAAATTGTTATGAGATGGTGTACATGTGTAACATATGATACTTAGGGAGGTAGAGGGTAATTAGTGAAATCCTAGAGATTCTTAACCCTAATCCCTTGTTCACCAATCATTTTCACAAAACCAAAGCACGTACGGTATTCTCTAATCCTCTAACAATCATTATCACCATCATCATTGGCACAAGACATTCAACACTTTGATTCCACATTCTCTCTAGAATCAACACAAGGTAAATGCTTATTGTTTATTGATTGCTTGATTAATATCAATTCTTGATTCTTGATTATGTGTTCATGAAAACCCTAGCTTTCATATGATACTTCTGTGGTTTTTGTTTGAGTTCTGATGATTTAGAAATGATGTTGATTAGTGTATGATCAATTGTCGGATGTTAAGACACAAGACATGCTAGGATGATTGAATTGATAATTGAATTGCTGCTAGACAGAATGCAAATATGTAATTAGGGTTTCACGATCGCATGAGAACATAAAACGTAACTGATACAATCACGTTGAACTTGAATAATCGTATGTATGACTATTGGTTGTCTGAGTTTTACAATTTAAAGGTCCGACCTTTGTATATATTTAGACTAGTCCGACTTTCATACACATAACATGGTCCGAACTTTGTGATATAATAAGGGAATCCGAGCTTTTAATTAACCCAGCATGTCCGACCTTTAGATGTGAACATTGTCCGAATTTTTAAGTAAGACACTAGGTCCGACCTTTATGAGTTCACAAGATGTCCGACCTTCAACACCTAATAAAGGTCCGAGCTTCCTCATACACATGTATGTCCGAGTTTTATTATAGCATGAAGGTCCGATCTTTAACTCAATGTGATGTCCGAGTTTCTTTGACACAAGTGTTGGTCCGAGTTTAATGGTATAGAAGGAGTTGTCCGATGTTTAACCATTTGAAGGGAGTCCGACTTTGTTAAGGAATGGGTGAGGGGTCCGAGTTTTGAACCCCCTACCCCTGTCCGAGCTTCATGACACCCCTCACATGGTCCGAGTTTTGTGATGGGCCTCTCAAGTCCGACTTTGTGACCCATGCCCCCCTTGTATCCGACTTTTGATCCCAAACCCCTCATATCCGAGTTTCAACCCCCCACACTTCCCCCCACAAACACTTGTCTGAGTTTTAAGAAGAGCATGGCCCTGTCCTACTTGTGTGTGATTTAAATTGAAGCTAAGTTGTATGATAAAAGCATGTTGATCTGTTAAGGAATGAATGATGAAATTTAAGTCAAACTCTGTTAAATTGTTAAACTCATTAACGATGTTAATATGTTAAGAATGTTAACGGTGGCCATTAGGGTAATATTCACGTTAGACTAAACTGTGAAGTTCAAGACGTGACGCATGAATTACGTGAAAACGATTAACTGTTTACGTGACGTATGATTCTATATATGATCGTATGATACTGAATGAAACTGTATGATCTTGCATGCGTGAACATTCTATGTGATATCATCATGTACACAATAAACACACAAAGCACAGTTACTCGAATATCAAGGATTTGTAAACCCTAATTTGATGCAAACACTTACATCGTATCATGTACAATATAACCTAGGTCGTGTGTAACGGATTTAGACACTTGATAAACCCTAGAGCATAGCATACCGAGCAAACCAATGTGAGTTCACACTCTTACTAAGGCATGGGATTCCCAGGGCACGGGAATTGGGATTGAAGGAATGAGATGGAATAGAATCGTACTTACACTGTTACTAGACTACCATACCATCGTCCTCGGTTGTGCAGGACACATACGTAAAACCTACGTATACTTGTATTGCTCACTGTCCTCAGGTTGCGAAGGACACTCACATAAAACCTACGTGAACTTAGACTTATTACTGCCTCGGTTGTGTCAGGCACTTACGTTAAACCTACGTTGTGACAACTCGAATTTCCAAGATTTCTATTTCGCATTTATCGCACGTTCTTGTATTGTTTAGTTGATTATTTGCACAATTAATTGCTATGGAATTATATACGTTTTGGATGCAATGAATCGTATTGTGTGATTGTGCATGGTTGTTTGTTTATTGTGAAAGACTTGGTAAATATATGAACTTGGTGGTGAAACTATGAAATTGTTATGAGATGGTGTACATGTGCAAAATATGATACTTAGGGAGGTAGAGGGTAATTAGTGAAATCCTATATATACTTAACCCTAATCCCTTTTCACTAATCATTTGCACACAAAACAAAGCACGTAGTTTCATTCTTTGGTTTTCTCTGGTAATCATCACTTCATCATTGGCAAGCTATTCATCACTTTCGATTCCACATTTCTCTAGAATCAATACAAGGTAATTGCTAATGATTGTTTGTTGATTATTTGATTGATATCAATTCTTGATTCTTGTAATCCTTGCAAACCCTAGTTCTTTATATGATGGTCCTGTATTTACTGAATTGAATCTTGATTATTGTGTTATGATGATGATTAGTCGTGAAATCGTTGTTTGATGACAAGATATGCTTGATAGGATGAAGTTGTTAATTGTAAAGTGATTCCTGTTATGCAATGCACGAATTAGGGTTTGTCCAGATCGTATGAAAAATAGAACGTAACTGTTACAATCGTGATTGCTTGTAGTCTGAGTTTTATGAATTGCATTAAGGATCCGAGTTTCATATGATGTGTTTGTCTGAGTTTTAAAAGGGTGTTCATGATCCGAGTTTTTGATATATACTATGTCCGAATATTATGTTGTGTTGAGGATCCGACCTTTTTATTTAAGCAAAATGGCCCGACTTTTGATTTCACTTGTTGTCTGATCTTTGTAATGTATATGAGGGTTCCGAATTTTTAAATGAATGGGGATGTGGTCCGAGTTTTAACCCTCCCCCAATGTTGTCTGAGTTTTAATAATGTCAAGGGTCCGAGTTCTTGGCCCCATACCCTTTGTCCGACCTTTAAACAAAACAAGAGATCCGAGTTCTTGGCACATGTGTTATCCGAGTTTTGCAAGGGACACAAGGGTCCGAGTTTCATGACCTAAGGTCCGAGTTTTATGCCCAACCATCTGTCCGACCTTTGTGACCCCATACCCTTGTCCGAATTTCCTTAAGTGTGTGTGATGTCCGACTTTTAACCCCCTCTCCTTCTAGTCCGAGTTTTAAGGTGTTGTGAGTTGCTAAATCGCTGTTTGAGATCCCTGTTAATAAATGATGTTGCTATTATTGATTTCTAGGGGATAGCCTGTTAAGTGGTTGTGGTTATACATGAAATCGTTGTATTGCTTGTTACTACTAGAGATTATTAATGTTAAGGAATGATAGTGATTTGTGTTGGGCCAATTAAATGGAGTAAATAACATAAAAATTGATTGGGCTTCACACACTAGTCTGGGCCGAATGTATTAACAAATCGTATGCATGTTAGTTGAGCCACGAAAAGTTCGGTTATAATTGCACCACGATGCAAACTCTAGAAATTGAAATATTTAGGAATTATAACATGATGATTTCACACTATTGGAACCCCATCCTTTGGCCCAGTTGTACACTTAAAAAGATCCTACTCACACACTATTTGGAAATATGTTTTATGTGTGAAACTACTTATTGTTTGTACACTATTGTGAAATATGTGTGATACATGATTACTCAATACATTTGGCAATACGTGATTCATTTACAAACGGTCCTAACTAGTGGTAACCGTTATAGGACGCGGTTGACCAAGTTTAGGATAACCATACTAACTACCGAGCAAACCAAGGTGAGTTCACACTTTTACTAAGGCATGGGATTCCCAGGGCACGGGAATTGGGATTGAAGGAATGAGATTGAATAGAATCGTACTTACACTGTTACTAGACTACCATACCATCGTCCTCGGTTGTGCAGGACACATACGTAAAACCTACGTATACTTATGCTACTCGCTATCCTCGGTTGTGAAGGATACTCACGTAAAACCTACGTGAAATTATACTCACTACTGCCTCGGTTGTGTCAGGCACTTACGTAAAACCTATGTAAACCTCCGCGTACCCCTATCCTCGGTTGTGAAGGATTACTTACGTAAAACCTATGTAAACTTGTACGTGTTACTGTTCTCGGGATATGTAGAACACTTATGGTTACGAATAGTCTAGTGGTTATACAACATGGGAAGCCCCCACCAATAGAACGTACTATCGGCCCAGTAGAGCCACATGTTACAAACGAATATACTATTACGCATTTACTTTCTGTGAACTCGCTCAACTAGTTGTTGATCCTCCGTTACATGCCTTGCAGGTCGTTAGATACTTGGAGCTTGCACAGGGAGGAGCCGGTCGTTGTGGGCTTGGATCGTGATTGTCTTGTTAAACACTTATGACATTTGATACATTATTATGATGGGTTTTATTTATACGCTTCCGCTAAATTGTGATAACATACTTATGTTTTGGAACACCTTTCATATGGATTTGGTTTGGTTTAATGGCATTTACTTTTACTATATATATTGTTCTATATGATTGGTGGCTTGATCCTGGTCAGTCACGCTCCCAAGCGGTGATACTCCGCAGGTGGATTTTGGGGGTGTGACAGATTGGTATCAGAGCCATTGGTTATAGAGAACTTGGTTTTAATATGGGGAAAACGTTTTTTATTAAAACCAGACTATAACCAGAACAGTGCTCTCAACGATCCACAACGACGCTTCGCTCCACGTGCAAGACTCAACATCCTAGGTAATAAGGTTTATGTTTATTGCCTACATGCTAGAATTGCATAGAACTTTGCTCGTAGTATGCTTAAATTACACTGCTCATTACTTGTTATTGCTTGAGAACACCTATGTGCTTACACTCTTCTGTCATCACACTATTCGCGAACCTTTCTCACTTATGTTGCCTTTGATGTGAAGATCAATGGCCAGACGAATTAACATGACACAAGCCAAGCTGACGGCTTTCGTTAATGAACAAGTTGCTGCGGCACTTGCAGCTGCTCAAGCAGGTAGTATACCCTGCAGTTTAGACTCACACTAGGATCTTTAGATCCTACATTAACTCATGTGTTTAACCTTGTCCTATTTGTACACAATAGGTCAACACGCCCCACAACCTGTCTGTACTTTCAAGAACTTTATGGATTGTCGTCCTAGCACATTTAGTGGCACTGAAGGAGCGGTTGGACTCCTCCACTGGTTTGAAAAGCTCGAGTCTGTGTTTGAGATGTGTGAATGCCCTGAGGCTCGCAGGGTCAAGTATGCCACAGGTACTTTGGAAGGGATCGTGTTAACTTGGTGGAACGCGCAAGTGCAGATCTTAGGGTTGGCAGCTGCTAACGCCACCCCTTGGAATGACTTCAAGGAACTGATTAAACATGAATACTGCACTCGGGAAGACATCCACAAGCTGGAGGATGAGTTTTATCATTTGAAAATGACTGGGTCAGAAATCGAGGCTTATACTAAGAGGTCGAACGAGTTGGCTGTGCTGTGCCCAACTATGGTGGACCCTCCAATCAAGCGCATCGAGTTGTACCTCAAGGGATTAGCGCCAGAAATTCAGAGCCATGTGACATCGGCTAATCTTGACAACATCCAGGCTATTCAACGCCTCGCTCATCGCATCACAGATCAGGCAGTGGGTCAGAACAGACTGCCTAAGCGTATCAGCGCTACTGCTACCGCTACCACTGCTACTACACTTGCTACTCCCAGCGACAACAAGAGAAAATGGGATGGGGATTCTAGCAAGGGGTCAGCTTCAGTTCAGTCACAGGTTCAGCAGCGAAAGACTGACAGTTACCAGAGTCCCAGTCAGCATTCTTCAGGCAGTCACAGGCAGGGGGGATATCGAGGGAACCTCCCAAAGTGTAACAACTGTAACAGACACCACAGTGGCCAGTGTAACAAGGGTCGCTGTCAAAGATGCCTCAAGATGGGTCATGAGGCCAAAGATTGTAGAAGCCCTCGGCCTGCGAATCAGAATCAGCAGCAGCCACTAGCACAGCAGAATCAACAACAGGGCAACAAAGGGTGTTTTCATTGCGGTGCAGAGGGTCACTTCAAAAGGCACTGCCCTCAGCTAAACAGGAACCAGAACAACAACAACAATAACAACAATCAGGGAAATGGCAACAACAACAACAATGGTGGGAACAACAACGGCAATGAAGCAAGGGGTCGTGCGTTTGTGTTGGGGCAGGGTGATGCCAGAAATGATCCCAACGTCGTTATGGGTAAGTTTCTTCTCGACGATATTTATGTTACTGTTTTGTTTGATTCGGGTGCGGATACGAGTTATATGTCTTTGAAAATGAGTAAATTGTTAAAACGTGCACCCACACCCCTAAACACCAAACATGTCGTAGAACTAGCAAATGGTAAGAGTGTAGAAGCCACGCATGTAGTCAAAGGTTGTAACATCGTTCTAGCGGGTCAGATAGCGGGTCAGACCTTCGATTTGATTGATCTTATTCCTATAGTTCTGGGTAGTTTCGACATCGTCATCGGCATGGATTGGTTATCCAAGTAGCAGGCGGAGATCCTATGTAAAGAGAAGATCATTCGCATTCCTCGTTCGGGTAAGGAACCTCTCGAAGTTCAAGGCGACAAGAGTGGTGCTGTGGTTGGAATCTCTCTTTCTTGAAGGCTCAGAAATGTTTAAGAAAGGGTCATACTGCCATTTTGGCACTTGTTACTGATGCTTTCACACTATTGGAACCCCATCCTTTGGCCCAGTTGTACACTTAAAAAGATCCTACTCACACACTATTTGGAAATATGTTTTATGTGTGAAACTACTTATTATTTGTACACTATTGTGAAATATGTGTGATACATGATTACTCAATACATTTGGCAATACGTGATTCATTTACAAACGGTCCTAACTAGTGGTAACCGTTATAGGACGCGGTTGACCAAGTTTAGGATAACCATACTAACTACCGAGCAAACCAAGGTGAGTTCACACTTTTACTAAGGCATGGGATTCCCAGGGCACGGGAATTGGGATTGAAGGAATGAGATTGAATAGAATCGTACTTACACTGTTACTAGACTACCATACCATCGTCCTCGGTTGTGCAGGACACATACGTAAAACCTACGTATACTTATGCTACTCGCTATCCTCGGTTGTGAAGGATACTCACGTAAAACCTACGTGAAATTATACTCACTACTGCCTCGGTTGTGTCAGGCACTTACGTAAAACCTACGTAAACCCCCGCGTACCCCTATCCTCGGTTGTGAAGGATTACTTACGTAAAACCTACGTAAACTTGTACGTGTTACTGTTCTCGGGATATGTAGAACACTTATGGTTACGAATAGTCTAGTGGTTATACAACATGGGAAGCCCCCACCAATAGAACGTACTATCGGCCCAGTAGAGCCACATGTTACAAACGAATATACTATTACGCATTTACTTTCTGTGAAAGCGCTCAACTAGTTGTTGATCCTCCGTTACATGCCTTGCAGGTCGTTAGATACTTGGAGCTTGCACAGGGAGGAGCCGGTCGTTGTGGGCTTGGATCGTGATTGTCTTGTTAAACACTTATGACATTTGATACATTATTATGATGGGTTTTATTTATACGCTTGCGCTAAACTGTGATAACATACTTATGTTTTGGAACACCTTTCATATGGATTTGGTTTGGTTTAATGGCATTTACTTTTACTATATATATTGTTCTATATGATTGGTGGCTTGATCCTGGTCAGTCACGCTCCCAAGCGGTGATACTCCGCAGGTGGATTTTGGGGGTGTGACATACGTAAACCCCCACGTACCCCTATCCTCGGTTGTGAAGGATACTTACGTAAAACCTACGTAAACTTGTACGTATTACTGTTCTCGGGATATGTAGAACACTTATGGTTACGAATAGTCTAGTGGTTATACAACATGGGAAGCCCCCACCAATAGAACGAACTATCGGCCCAGTAGAGCCACATGTTACAAACGAACTTACTATTACGCATTTACTTTCTGTGAACTCGCTCAACTAGTGGTTGATCCTCTGTTACATGCCTTGCAGGTCGTTAGATACATGGAGCTTGCACAGGGAGGAGCTGGTCGTTGTGGGCTTGGATCGTGACCGTCTTGTTAAACACTTATGACATTTGATACTTTATTATGATGGGTTTTATTTATACGCTTCCGCTAAACAATGATAACTTACTTATGTTTTGGAACACCTTTCATATGGATTTGGTTTGGTTTAATAGCAATTACTTTTACTATATATATTGTTCTATATGATTGGTGGCTTGATCCTGGTCTGTCACGCTCCCAAGCGGTGATACTCCGCAGGTGGAGTTTGGGGGTGTGACAGATTGGTATCAGAGCCAGGTTATAGAGAACTTGGTTTTAATATGGGAAAACGTTTTTATTAAAACCAGATAATAACCAGAACAGTGCTCTCAACGATCCACAACGACGCTTCGCTCCATGTGCAAGACTCAACATCCTAGGTAATAAGGTTTATGTTTATTGCCTACATGCTAGAATTGCATAGAACCTTGCTCGTGGTATGCTTAGATTATATTGCTCACTACTTGTTATTGCTTGAGAACGCTTATGTGCTTACACTCTTCTGTCATCGCCCTATTCGCGAACCTTTCTCACCTATGTTGCCTTTGATGTGAAGATCAATGGCCGGACGTATTAACATGATTCAAGCCCAGTTGACGGCTCTTATCAATGAACAAGTTGCTGCGGCACTTGCAGCTGCAAACGCAGGAGGTATACCCTGCAGTCGTAACTCGTCCTAGGATCTTAAGATCCTACGTTCCTAATCAACTCTTATGTTTAACCTCATTCTGTTCTTACACATTAGGTCAACACGTTCAGCAACCTGTGTGTACCTTCAAGAACTTCATGGATTGTCGTCCTAGCACGTTCAGTGGCACGGAGGGAGCGGTTGGACTCCTCCACTGGTTTGAAAAGCTAGAGTCTGTGTTTGAAATGTGTGAATGCCCTGAGGCTCGCAGGGTGAAATATGCCACTGGTACTTTAGAATGGATTGCGCTAACTTGGTGGAACGCGCAAGTGCAGATTTTCGGGTTGGCAGCTGCTAACGCCACCCCTTGGAATGACTTCAAGGAACTGATAAAAAGGGAATACTGCACACGTGAAGACATTCAAAAGTTGGAAGACGAGTTGTATCATTTGAAAATGGTTGGGTCAGAGATCGAAGCTTATACTAAATGGTCGAACGAGCTGGCTGTGCTGTGCCCAACTATGGTGGACCCTCCAGTTAAGCATATTGAGTTGTATCTCAAAGGTTTGGCGCCAGAGATTCAGAGCCATGTGACATCGGCTAATCTTGACAACATTCAGGCTATTCAACGCCTTGCTCATCGCATCACAGATCAGGCAGTGGAACAGAACAGGCTGCCTAAACGTATCAGCGCTACTGCTACCGTTACCACTTCTGCTACACTTGCTACTCCTAGTGACAACAAGAGAAAATGGGATGGGGATTCCATCAAGGGATCAGCTTCAGTTCAGTCACAGGTTCAGCAGCGAAAGACTGACAGTTATCAGAGTCCCAGTCAGCACTCCTCAGGCAGCCACAGGCAGGGTGGATATCGAGGGAACCTCCCAAAGTGTAACAACTGCAACAGACACCACAGTGGCTAGTGTAACAAGGGTCGCTGTCAAAGATGCCTCAAGATGGGTCATGAGGCCAAGGATTGTAGAAGCCCTCGGCCTGCGAACCAGAATCAGCAGCAGCCACAAGCCCAGCAGAATCAGCAACAGGGCAACAAGGGGTGTTTTCATTGCGGCGCAGAAGGGCACTTCAAAAGGCACTGTCCTCAGCTAAACAGGAACCAGAACAACAACAACAATAACAATAATCAGGGAAATGGCAACAACAACAACAACGGTGGGAACAACAACGGCAATGAAGCAAGGGGTCGTGCATTTGTGTTGGGGCAGGGTGATGCCAGAAATGATCCCAACGTCATTATGGGTAAGTTTCTTCTTGACGACTTTTATGTTACTGTATTGTTTGATTCGGGTGCGGATACAAGTTACGTGTCATTGAAAGTTAGCCAAATGTTAATACGTGCATCAACTCCCCTAAATACCAAACATGTCGTAGAGTTAGCTAATGGTAAAAGTCTAGAAGCAACGCAAATAGTTCAGGGTTGTAATCTTATCCTCGCTGGTCAAGCTTTCACCATCGATCTCATTCCTATAGTTCTGGGTAGTTTTGACATCGTCGTTGGTGTGGATTGGTTATCCAAGCAGCAGGCAAAGATTCTATGCAAAGAGAAGATCATTCGCATTCCTCGTTCCGGTAAAGAACCTCTCGAAGTTCAAGGCGACAAGAGTGGTGCTGTTGTTGGTATCATCTCTTTTCTGAAGGCTCAGAAATGTTTACGAAAGGGTCATACTGCCATTTTGGCATTAGTTACTGATGCATCGACGAAAGAGAAAAGAATAGAGGATATTCCAGTTGTACGCGAATTTCCTCAAGTGTTTCCTGAAGATTTACCTGGTCTACCGCCTCATCGCCAGGTCGAGTTTCAAATCGAGCTAGCTCCAGGAGCAGCACCTATAGCTCGCGCACCGTATCGTTTAGCTCCAACTGAACTGGAAGAACTGTCTAAGCAACTACAAGAGCTCTTGGATAAGGGCTTCATTCATCCAAGCTCTTCGCCTTGGGGAGCTCCAGTAATATTCGTGAAAAAGAAGGATGGCACTTTCAGGATGTGCATCGATTACCGCGAACTGAACAAGGTCACAGTGAAGAACCGTTATCCTCTTCCTCGTATTGACGACTTATTCGACCAGTTGCAAGGGTCGAGTTACTATTCCAAGATTGATCTAAGGTCAGGGTATCATCAGCTGAGAGTCCGGGATGAGGACGTCTCCAAGACAGCATTCAGAACTCGCTACGGTCACTACGAGTTTCTAGTCATGCCATTTGGGCTTACGAACGCGCCTGAAGTTTTCATGGATCTTATGAACAGGGTGTGCAAACCCTATCTAGACAAGTTCGTCATTGTTTTCATCGAAGACATCCTGATCTACTCCAAGTGTCAGGAGGAACACGAGCTGCACTTACGTCTTATCTTGGAACTTCTTCGAAAAGAACAACTGTACGCCAAGTTTTCAAAATGCGACTTCTGGCTTCGTGAAGTCCACTTCTTAGGCCATGTGGTGAACAGGGATGGGATTCATGTCGATCCATCCAAGGTAGATTCGATCAGGAACTGGCCTGCACCACGTACACCGACGGAAATACGCCAATTCTTGGGTTTGGCGGGGTACTACAGACGATTCATTAAAGACTTTTCGAAGATCGCACAGCCGCTTACGCTACTGACACAGAAAGGTGTCACCTACCGTTGGGGAGATTCCCAAGAAACGGCTTTTCAGTACCTGAAGGATAGACTATGCAGCGCACCTATTCTCTCATTGCCAGAGGGCACGGATGATTTTGTGGTCTATTATGACGCATCGATACAGGGGCTTGGTTGTGTATTGATGCAACGGGATAAAGTTATTGCCTACGCTTCTCGTCAACTCAAAGTTCATGAACGGAACTACACGACGCACGATTTAGAGCTGGGAGCTGTTGTTTTCGCGCTCAAGATATGGCGACACTACCTGTACGGTACCAAGTGCACAATTTACACTGATCACAGGAGTCTCGAGCATATCTTCAAGCAGAAGGAATTGAACATGCGTTAACGACGATGGGTCGAGTTACTTAATGATTACGAATGCGCCATCAAGTACCATCCAGGCAAAGCCAATGTTGTGGCTGACGCGCTCAGTCGAAAAGACACTCTACCTAGGCGTGTACGAGCTTTGCAGCTCACCATTCATGTAACGCCCTGCGTTTTCAAACTTCCTACATTTAGAAACCTTACGTGAAATTCTAACTTTGGAAATCTTGTGTTCTTATAACCATTCTTTCATTGTAATCGTTGTAAAATACGGAACTTGCTTCGTAAATAAAACTTGTACGTTACACTTTTTACCTAGTTAAATCATGTTTTATTTCATATTTCACCTTGTTACAAGTTAGGGGAAACATTGTTGCATATTATTACACAACTTAACTAACAAAATTACTCATTATAATGTTTTAAAAAAAATAAAAAAATAAAGAAATATGGCAGCCCAAATTCAGCCAAATTCAGCCCCATATAGTTGGGTTTTGTGGGCTAGTTTCAAGGTGTAACCCCTTCTAAACACTTCCAAAGCCCAACCCATTGAAACCCTAATCCTTCCCCCTATAAATACCACTTATAACCAGCCTCCATACCACTTTTGCAACCCTAAAAACTCACAAAACATCCACCAAACCGTAGCTGAAAGTAAGGGTTCGAGTAGATTGACACCCCTTCACGAAAATGGGCATAACTCACTCAATTCTTATCCGATTCACTCGATTCTTTTTCCTACTTGCTTGTATAATCATGGGGTTCGATTCCTAGACTTCTCCTTGGAGAAATCAGACCTGGAAATGCCCCGAAATAGTCCATAAACTTTCTGTTTGTTTTTATGTTCATCAAAAACTTGTTTAAACCTATGCAACTTGTGTCTAACACATCTCATACCTATGTCCTAATGCTTACAACTTATCCCATGGTTGGTTAAGCTTAAAAACAAGGTTGAGACATTTAAAATCAGAGGATTAAACCTCATAAACTTGGTGTTTTGTTTAGGGTTTTTAACCCACAAGTCATGTCAAACATTGTCTTTGATACATGAGTGATTATGGAACAACTTGGGTTGTCCAAACATACAATCCTCACATGATTTGATGATTTCTCTTAGTTAGTGTGTATATTTCTTATTCTTTATTGTATGTTCATGACCCTCCTTGGTTGTTTTTTTTTACATCAAGTGTAGTGGTGAACACATAGAGGTGCCTAAATGGAAGACTTGATCTTCCTACCTCCTACATGACTTCTATGACATTTAGAGGTACCAAAATGAAGATTTTAATCTTCTACCTCATGCTTGAACTATTGGACATATATTATATAACCTAAATATATTATTCGAATAATCGAATCTTTGATGATGAACTAGTGTTCATATGTCGGGGTACTAGATTACATCATCCTAGACTATGATAACTTGTCACGATTCTAATGGAACCTTGTTCCATGAAAACATCTAAACTCCTTCGAGTTTCCTAGTGTCAAGAACAAGCATCATATGTACTAAATGATTATTTTCCATGTTATTCTCATATCTTATTTTTATGTTGTTTTAAACACCGAATCTCGACTCTAAACATACTTGAACCTTAACCCTTATACATTCGGACTCTAAATCTCTACTCGTCAACAACTGGATAATCGGAAAACATATGCAAACTTTGTGAGTATACTCGTATTTCCCCCTTTTTACTTTTACCACTTTTGGGGTGTAACATGTTTACCTATTAACTTACACATGAACACTTTGTTAAACACATGAACGTTCCTATAACATGCTTGTATACGTGATGACTTGATACGTTAAACTTGGGTTATTCTTATGTGTTGAACTTATCATTAACTTCGTACGAGCCAAACCTTGACATATGTAGCGCTATAGGATTAACGACCCGCCCGTAAACTTGAGGTTATGTCTTGAGCATATTGCGTTTTCTTGGTTTGATATGTTAGACACATGCCATGTTTAAATGTTTATCTTGAATCACATGCTTGCTATGAGGAATTGTTCAAACTTATCTTTTGCTATGTACGTATCAAACTTGTATACTCGCCTTTGCTTTGCATTGAACTTTATTTTAAACATGTTACAGGTTGAGGACGATGATGCTATGAAATGAAGTAGCGTTGATGCCTAGATACACATATAGACGTTAGGGTTTAAAATGTTGTATCAAAATTTTGTTATGTTATCATGTTGTTATGTTAAACTTGTCGTATTTGAATTTCTTGTAATGTTGACTATTTGAAGTTATGAAATGAAATGAAATTTGGATTTTCTAAATATTGTCACAAATAGCGTTATGATGTCTCTAGCAATCTTCACACTTCGTCTCATCCCGATGTTTCCGCCATTGGTTGGGGTGTGACAGATTGGTATCAGAGCCATAACTATAGGGAATTAGGAAAAGTAGGAATGCTTTAGCCTAGTCTATAGTTTTAGAACCTTATTCGTATGCTTTGCTTGGACTACTACATGATACTTTATTTGTTACTTATTTATGCTCTTTTAAACATGTATGTTACTCATGTGTAATATTCGACATGTTATTCTTACGCATTAATGCTTGTTTTATTATGTGTTAACACTTGTTTCGTTGTTCGATTCTTTATGTGTTATTCTTGACATATTTCTCTATGTGTTAATACTTGTTTTATTTCATTATTTAAGTATCATCCTTGATATGCTTTCTTATGTGTTTATACTTGTTTGTGTATCTCCTTCGACATACACTTCCCT
Organism: Helianthus annuus; assembly: GCF_002127325.2. Classification (NCBI taxonomy): domain Eukaryota; kingdom Viridiplantae; phylum Streptophyta; class Magnoliopsida; order Asterales; family Asteraceae; genus Helianthus; species Helianthus annuus. The sequence goes on from NC_035447.2 coordinate 124,634,181, forward strand.
CATGCATTTTACTCGATTATTCTAAATCCGACAACACTCATATTGTACAAATGAGACGAATTCACCAAAATAGGCGTGAAACCCACAATTTAGTGAACGACTCTCAATCTATCTATTCTTCTTTTTACACGAGATATCGCCATTGAGCTAGGAGTGAAATCCACATCTAAATGGCAAATCTCAAATTTCAAATTCTAGTGGACCCTCGTCAACATGTCGAAATTTAAATTTTGACCCGACGAGTACCAACCACACTTAGGATACGAAATCGTCAAGATAGGGGTGAAACCCGCACCTTGTCGACTAGTTCCACTCCTTGATTTTTTTCATAAATCCCGCCAAGTCTCGAAACTTCGATTGATTTGGGACATGTAGTAACCGGAAGGGTAAATACCGTTAACCGACTTGTCGGCGAGAGTATTTTACCTATTAGGCCAAAGCATGCTCCTCAAATTCAAAAGACTTTTCGACCACTTTGGTTAGTCAAAGTTCCGTTTGGAACACTCCAAACTTTGGTCAAACATGTGTTTCTATTGTTCATTTTATACGATGCAATCTTTCAACCTCGAGTTTACCTTTGATTTCTCTTTTCACACGCACAACATATCGAACCTTTTCGATACATTTATATATGCATGATTTTCATATAATTTAAATTCATATTCCTTGTAACAACTAGTGGAGAGGTATCATCGAGATTGGAGTGACTTCCTTACCTTGACGATTGACTCCACCCCTCTTCCCTTAAAACGACCTCACCAACGAGTTAGGGGTGATTCCCTTACTTAGGTGACCGTTACCCAAAACTTCTCTTTCAAAATATTTTATTATGCAAACCCGATCATGTTTTATACCTAAATCATTTATCATTATTCAAAATACCTACTTATACCGATTTCAAAATACATTGTTTATCAAACGTACTTCTTATTCTACCATCCATTTTCACTCAAATCATATACACAAGATTCTTAATCATGTCTTTACCGTTTTACTACATGAATTTCCAAACCTTACGAAATGCTACCTATCAATTTAATCGGTCTAATGAATCTCTTGCCCATGAACTTCACATCTGATTTATTAACTGAAACACGTTCACATTATATCATCATACTAGAGACTTCCACTCTTAATCGAAATCAAACTAACCTTTCTCAATTACTTATAAGACCTCATAGATGTTATATGACCGTTTACCAAATACTCTTTCCAACATCAATAAATCCTTTGTTAAAATTATTTTTAAACAATCACTAAGTTCTTTTACTAAATTTCTTTTCTTTTCTAAGGGTCGACGTTTTCACAAGAACTTTCAAAGTCCAAAATTTTCATGTTTTGATGCAAATGAAACAAACCCGTTATTAAAAAAAAAAAAAAAAAAAAAAAAAAAAACCTTCTCTACAACGCTTAACTCGTCATCCAAATTTCAAAACACGTGGGCTAGAAGACTTCATGGGGACCGACAATTTTCAACATACGTGAACTCCTTTTTTTTTAAACAAAAGTAGCATTTCAATCATTACAAAATACGTTAAGCATGACCAATGAGTACTTTATGTTCCTTTACATATACAAACTATATTCTACCTTTCAAACCAAGCTCAATCTAATTTTGATTCGGCAAACTCAACGTTTTGTTTAAACAACTATACATGCACATCATCATACACATTTTAGTCGATATCTCGCGATAACATCATTTATATCGTTCGTATCTACATACTTAACCTGTTTTTTTCTCCGCAATGTCTCAACGTACACCATATACGCTATATTTATTTTTCATACCTACACCTATGTTCATACGTTTTATGCTTGTACTCATACACATACTACTTATACATTTTACGCTTCTGCTTGTACACATACTACTTACATGTTTTATGTTTATGCTCATACATACATGCGTATTCATACTTAAACTTATGCTCATACTTTCATCCTTACTCATGATTCGTACATTCGTACCTATACGCGAGCGTAATCCGAGGGATTCGCTTACGTGGGTCCCATACATGCTTAAACATAAACATGCTTACATACGACATTCTTCTATGTACACATTCTTATTTTCAAATTCATGTATACCTTGATTCATACATAACTAGTACAAGCTATGTGGATCATGCGACAATCAGTATAATCGCGGGTGCACACGGGATTATAGTGATAGGCGTATGAGAACCATAGAGTGTACTACTGTGTATGGTAAGACACGGAACGTAACATGACCCCGAGTAACGAAACGGACGTAATGTGGTTAAAACATGGTGGATACGCCGCTGGTACTTCCTATATATAAGTGTTTTCACCATGTTACCAAACTTTCGTAAAACGTGCCATGAGAAATTCAGTGTGTTGCAGACCTTTTGGACCTAATACAACTTCATGCAACTCACAAACGCATTATATCCGATTATTCATGACGAGACTTCATCCTTAACACACTACGTTCATCTATCCAACACTTATGCTATTCACATACTTGTACTCTTTAAGAGCCATTCGTTCATTCTATACTCGTATTATTTTATACAAAACTCGTTCGCAATCCAGCTTGTTTAAACATTTGAGTCCTAACTTACCTCATTACCTATAAAATAGCCTCCCTATTCTTGATTCTTGTGTAACTATACTTAGTATCTCTCTATTGCTTTATTTAAAGTAACAAACCTTTTCGTCCCTCTCAATAAACAGGTTTTACGAAAGTATGATTTTTTTATACTATCCTTAAAAACTTCCCCTTGCAAATCTACCTTGATGTTCTCCAAAATTTGGTACTTTTCAAAACTTTCAAACTTCCCAAGTTTCAATTCTTAATGATCACCTTTATGCCAAAAACTCTTTCAAGCCTTCCTCTTGAATAAATTTCGGGACGAAATTTCCTAAAGGAGGGGAGACTGTAACGCCCTGCGTTTTCAAACTTCCTACATTTAGAAACCTTACGTGAAATTCTAACTTTGGAAATCTTGTGTTCTTATAACCATTCTTTCATTGTAATCGTTGTAAAATACGGAACTTGCTTCGTAAATAAAACTTGTACGTTACACTTTTTACCTAGTTAAATCATGTTTTATTTCATATTTCACCTTGTTACAAGTTAGGGGAAACATTGTTGCATATTATTACACAACTTAACTAACAAAATTACTCATTATAATGTTTTAAAAAAAATAAAAAAATAAAGAAATATGGCAGCCCAAATTCAGCCAAATTCAGCCCCATATAGTTGGGTTTTGTGGGCTAGTTTCAAGGTGTAACCCCTTCTAAACACTTCCAAAGCCCAACCCATTGAAACCCTAATCCTTCCCCCTATAAATACCACTTATAACCAGCCTCCATACCACTTTTGCAACCCTAAAAACTCACAAAACATCCACCAAACCGTAGCTGAAAGTAAGGGTTCGAGTAGATTGACACCCCTTCACGAAAATGGGCATAACTCACTCAATTCTTATCCGATTCACTCGATTCTTTTTCCTACTTGCTTGTATAATCATGGGGTTCGATTCCTAGACTTCTCCTTGGAGAAATCAGACCTGGAAATGCCCCGAAATAGTCCATAAACTTTCTGTTTGTTTTTATGTTCATCAAAAACTTGTTTAAACCTATGCAACTTGTGTCTAACACATCTCATACCTATGTCCTAATGCTTACAACTTATCCCATGGTTGGTTAAGCTTAAAAACAAGGTTGAGACATTTAAAATCAGAGGATTAAACCTCATAAACTTGGTGTTTTGTTTAGGGTTTTTAACCCACAAGTCATGTCAAACATTGTCTTTGATACATGAGTGATTATGGAACAACTTGGGTTGTCCAAACATACAATCCTCACATGATTTGATGATTTCTCTTAGTTAGTGTGTATATTTCTTATTCTTTATTGTATGTTCATGACCCTCCTTGGTTGTTTTTTTTACATCAAGTGTAGTGGTGAACACATAGAGGTGCCTAAATGGAAGACTTGATCTTCCTACCTCCTACATGACTTCTATGACATTTAGAGGTACCAAAATGAAGATTTTAATCTTCTACCTCATGCTTGAACTATTGGACATATATTATATAACCTAAATATATTATTCGAATAATCGAATCTTTGATGATGAACTAGTGTTCATATGTCGGGGTACTAGATTACATCATCCTAGACTATGATAACTTGTCACGATTCTAATGGAACCTTGTTCCATGAAAACATCTAAACTCCTTCGAGTTTCCTAGTGTCAAGAACAAGCATCATATGTACTAAATGATTATTTTCCATGTTATTCTCATATCTTATTTTTATGTTGTTTTAAACACCGAATCTCGACTCTAAACATACTTGAACCTTAACCCTTATACATTCGGACTCTAAATCTCTACTCGTCAACAACTGGATAATCGGAAAACATATGCAAACTTTGTGAGTATACTCGTATTTCCCCCTTTTTACTTTTACCACTTTTGGGGTGTAACATGTTTACCTATTAACTTACACATGAACACTTTGTTAAACACATGAACGTTCCTATAACATGCTTGTATACGTGATGACTTGATACGTTAAACTTGGGTTATTCTTATGTGTTGAACTTATCATTAACTTCGTACGAGCCAAACCTTGACATATGTAGCGCTATAGGATTAACGACCCGCCCGTAAACTTGAGGTTATGTCTTGAGCATATTGCGTTTTCTTGGTTTGATATGTTAGACACATGCCATGTTTAAATGTTTATCTTGAATCACATGCTTGCTATGAGGAATTGTTCAAACTTATCTTTTGCTATGTACGTATCAAACTTGTATACTCGCCTTTGCTTTGCATTGAACTTTATTTTAAACATGTTACAGGTTGAGGACGATGATGCTATGAAATGAAGTAGCGTTGATGCCTAGATACACATATAGACGTTAGGGTTTAAAATGTTGTATCAAAATTTTGTTATGTTATCATGTTGTTATGTTAAACTTGTCGTATTTGAATTTCTTGTAATGTTGACTATTTGAAGTTATGAAATGAAATGAAATTTGGATTTTCTAAATATTGTCACAAATAGCGTTATGATGTCTCTAGCAATCTTCACACTTCGTCTCATCCCGATGTTTCCGCCATTGGTTGGGGTGTGACAATTCAGTCTAGTCTTCCTGCACAGATACGAGATGCTCAGGTGGAAGCATTGAAACCAGAAAACGTAAAGGCTGAAGCTTTACGCGGCTCAAGGCAACGATTAGAACAAAAGGGAGACGGCGCCTACTATGTAACAGGGCGTATTTGGGTACCACTATACGGCGGTTTACGAGAACTTGTGATGGATGAAGCTCACAAGTCTCGCTACTCGGTACATCCAGGGTCGGATAAAATGTACCATGACCTTAAAACAACATATTGGTGGCCTAGCATGAAAGCCCACATCGCGACTTACGTCGGCAAGTGTTTGACATGTGCAAAAGTCAAAGTGGAGTATCAGAAACCAGCGGGCCTACTGCAGCAACCCAAGATACCGCAATGGAAATGGGAAGAAATTTCCATGGATTTTGTTACAGGCCTACCCAGATCTCAGCGGGGGAATGATACTATATGGGTGATCGTGGATCGACTCGCCAAGTCTGCACACTTCCTGGCTATTAAGGAAACGGATAAGTTCTCCACTCTCGCAGACGTTTATCTTAAATAAGTTGTTTCGAGGCACGGGGTGCCCACCTCCATCATTTCGGATCGGGATGCACGATTCACGTCAGAGCTATGGCAAGCAATGCACAAATCTTTTGGCTCACGGTTAGACATGAGCACAGCGTATCACCCTCAGACGGATGGGCAGTCTGAGCGAACGATCCAAACTCTTGAAGACATGCTTCGGGCATGTGTTATTGATTTCGGCAACGGCTGGGAAAAGCACCTCCCTTTGGTGGAGTTCTCATACAATAACAGCTATCACACCAGCATACAAGCCGCTCCATTCGAGGCATTGTACGGGCGTAAATGCCGGTCACCTCTCTGTTGGGCAGAGGTGGGGGATAGTCAGATCACGGGTCCGGAGATTGTAGTGGACGCTACAGAAAAGGTTGCACAAATACGACAACGCATGGCGGCAGCACGCGACCGTCAGAAAGCATACGCGGATAAGCATAGGAAACCGTTGGAATTTCAGGTCGGGGACCGGGTTTTACTAAAAGTCTCACCCTGGAAGGGTGTGGTTCGTTTTGGCAAACGAGGCAAACTAAATCCGCGGTATGTCGGACCGTTCGAGATCATTGAGAAAATAGGCAAAGTGGCCTACAAGCTAAACCTACCAGCTGAACTCGGTGCAGTTCACAATGTATTTCACGTGTCAAATCTGAAGAAGTGCCTGTCAGATGAGACCCTCATAGTTCCTTTTAAGGAACTCACTATCGACGAGCGGTTGCAGTTCGTCGAGGAGCCAGTTGAAATCACGGACCGGGATGTTAAGGTCCTCAAAAACAAGAGAATCCCTCTTGTCCGAGTTCGTTGGAACTCCAAACGTGGCCCAGAGTACACCTGGGAACGCGAAGACCAGATGACAGAAAAGTACCCCCAGTTATTCGAAACCAATGCAACTACTACTGAGGCTAAAGCTCCTACTGCGGAATTTCGGGACGAAATTCCAAATCAACGGGGGGGTGATGTGACACCCCAGGAAAACCAGTAAACGATACAACTTACCTAGCTTCCTCAGTAACCGCATGCTAAATTTCGGGACGAAATTTCTTTTAAGTTGGGGATAATGTAACAACTCGAATTTCCAAGATTCCTATTTCGCATTTATTGCACGTTCACTTATTGTTTAGTTGTTTATTTGCACAATTAGTTGCCATGGAATTGTATACGTTTTGATGCAATGAATCGTATTGTGTGATTGTGCATGGTTGTTTGTTAATTGTGAAATTGGTAAATATATGAACTTGGTGGTGAAACTATGAAATTGTTATGAGATGGTGTACACGTGTAACATATGATACTTAGGGAGGTAGAGGGTAATTAGTGAAATCCTAGAGATTCTTAACCCTAATCCCTTGTTCACTAATCATTTTCACAAAACCAAAGCACGTACGGTATTCTCTAATCCTCTAACAATCATTATCACCATCATCATTGGCACAAGACATTCAACACTTTGATTCCACATTCTCTCTAGAATTAACACAAGGTAAATGCTTATTGTTTATTGATTGCTTGATTAATATCAATTCTTGATTCTTGATTATGTGTTCATGAAAACCCTAGCTTTCATATGATACTTCTGTGGTTTTTGTTTGAGTTCTGATGATTTAGAAATGATGTTGATTAGTGTATGATCAATTGTCGGATGTTAAGACACAAGACATGCTAGGATGATTGAATTGATAATTGAATTGCTGCTAGACAGAATGCAAATATGTAATTAGGGTTTCACGATCGCATGAGAACATAAAACGTAACTGATACAATCACGTTGAACTTGAATAATCGTATGTATGACTATTGGTTGTCTGAGTTTTATGATTTAAAGGTCCGACCTTTGTATATATTTAGACTAGTCCGACTTTCATACACATAACATGGTCCGAACTTTGTGATATAATAAGGGAATCCGAGCTTTTAATTAACCCAGCATGTCCGACCTTTAGATGTGAACATTGTCCGAATTTTTAAGTAAGATACTAGGTCCGACCTTTACGAGTTCACAAGATGTCCGACCTTCAACACCTAATAAAGGTCCGAGCTTCCTCATACACATGTATGTCCGAGTTTTATTATAGCATGAAGGTCCGATCTTTAACTCAATGTGATGTCCGAGTTTCTTTGACACAAGTGTTGGTCCGAGGTTAATGGTACAGAAGGAGTTGTCCGATGTTTAACCATTTGAAGGGAGTCCGACTTTGTTAAGGAATGGGTGAGGGGTCCGAGTTTTGAACCCCCTACCCCTGTCCGAGCTTCATGACACCCCTCACATGGTCCGAGTTTTGTGATGGGCCTCTCAAGTCCGACTTTGTGACCCATGCCCCCCTTGTATCCGACTTTTGATCCCAAACCCCTCATATCCGAGTTTCAACCCCCCACACACACTTGTCTGAGTTTTAAGAAGAGCATGGCCCTGTCCTACTTGTGTGTGATTTAAATTGAAGCTAAGTTGTATTATAAAAGCATGTTGATCTGTTAAGGAATGAATGATGAAATTTAAGTCAAACTCTGTTAAATTGTTAAGCTCATTAACGATGTTAATATGTTAAGAATGTTAACGGTGGCCATTAGGGTAATATTCACGTTACACTAAACTGTGAAGTTCAAGACGTGACGCATGAATTACGTGAAAACGATTAACTGTTTACGTGACGTATGATTCTATATATGATTGTATGATACTGAATGCAACTGTATGATCTTGCATGCGTGAAAATTCTATGTGATATCATCATGTACACAATAAACACACAAAGCACAGTTACTCGAATATCAAGGATTTGTAAACCCTAATTTGATGCAAACACTTACATCGTATCATGTACAATATAACCTAGGTCGTGTGTAACGGATTTAGACACTTGATAAACCCTAGAGCATAGCATACCGAGCAAACCAATGTGAGTTCACACTCTTACTAAGGCATGGGATTCCCAGGGCACGGGAATTGGGATTGAAGGAATGAGATGGAATAGAATCGTACTTACACTGTTACTAGACTACCATACCATCGTCCTCGGTTGTGCAGGACACATACGTAAAACCTACGTATACTTGTATTGCTCACTGTCCTCAGGTTGCGAAGGACACTCACGTAAAACCTACGTGAACTTAGGCTTATTACTGCCTCGGTTGTGTCAGGCACTTACGTAAAACCTACGTAAACCCCCACGTACCCCTATCCTCGGTTGTGAAGGATACTAACGTAAAACCTATGTAAACTTGTACGTATTACTGTTCTCGGGATATGTAGAACACTTATGGTTACGAATAGTCTAGTGGTTATACAACATGGGAAGCCCCCACCAATAGAACGAACTATCGGCCCAGTAGAGCCACATGTTACAAACGAACTTACTATTACGCATTTACTTTCTGTGAACTCGCTCAACTAGTGGTTGATCCTCTGTTACATGCCTTGCAGGTCGTTAGATACATGGAGCTTGCACAGGGAGGAGCTGGTCGTTGTGGGCTTGGATCGTGACTGTCTTGTTAAACACTTATGACATTTGATACTTTATTATGATGGGTTTTATTTATATGCTTCCGCTAAACAATGATAACTTACTTATGTTTTGGAACACCTTTCATATGGATTTGGTTTGGTTTAATAGCAATTACTTTTACTATATATATTGTTCTATATGATTGGTGGCTTGATCCTGGTCAGTCACGCTCCCAAGCAGTGATACTCCGCTGGTGGATTTTGGGGGTGTGACAACAGAAGTGTTCTGCTGACACCAAAATTCAATTTGTTAGGAAATAAATTATGGGAATACGTGCATAATTGTATTTTCTTGTTATGTGTTATTTGACTATTTTTTAGTTTACAGTATGAGCGACCAAGGACCATCTGACGTGTATCGTCAATTGTCTGGTTCGCCTAAAAGCGAAGGTGCCTCTTCTCAGCCTGCCCTCTCGAGGTACTCTGCTGATACGGAAGAAGGAATATTCGTATTTAAGGCTCAATCTGAAGAGCCATTCCACTGAAAAAGAGGGGATGGTTCAGTAGGGGAGCACACGAGCGTAGGAAGCGTATGAAAAAGTTGCAAGAACAGATAGTAAATTAATAGGGGTATAGCCAATATCCACATATTAGCAACCACTGCAACTGACCCTAACTTCGAGCAAATGTTAGCACCCAAACCACAGCTACCAATTCCTGACCAACCAATGCAGATAGAGACCCTGAAAATCAAGTAGAAATGCATGATTTTAATCCGGAGGAAATACCTAGGGTACCCGCACCAAATCCCTTAGACCTAAATTACGACCCATGGTGGGACGACAATAGGGACTATGTGCAACGTTACCCGATACATGAAGACATGCCCATGCAGAACCTAGGAGCCTACCCAGGGTTAGATCCTCTAGATCCCTATTATGATAATGATGTATTCATTAGGGAGATTCTAGAAAATCCTTACCCATACCAGGCCCCTGCACCTCCATAACAGGAACCCGCACCCTAGATTCCGAACCCAGTCCTAGAACCTGCACCCCCAATGAGTGCAGAAAACGTACAAGAACTTAGGACATTTGGTGAGGAAATTTTAGAGAGTAGTGAAAGGATGAGACAGGTGGGAGAGCGACTCGTCTGGAAGTACGACGAGCGCAATATGGATTTCTGGATGAATCCATATCCATGAATGGGATGGTGAAAATGGTAGTAGTAGTAATAATAATAATATAATAATAAAATATGTGTGTATGTGTATGAAAAAAAACTACAGATGCCTATTACTAGTAGTGTAACTTAAAATTCTAGTTGGTATTGTAATTTTAATTTCAGTACTGGTGTGTAATAGATGCATATTATATGAATAGAGAAAAGTCGCAATGATCGACGCTTTTGACCAAAAGTGTGTGACATGTGATTAGCTATATTCAAATAGTATCTTGTGATATTAATTCGTGGTAAATGTTTAAAATTCAGATGGATAACGAAGTGCATCAGGAAAACCAAAATGATAATATCCCAAACAAAAACAACCCGAATAACGATAATCTGAATAATGAGAATCTGAACAACAATAACCATGGAAACCAAGTAGATGATAGTGCCATCCAACATATAGTGGCATAAGGAATCATAGATGCAATGCAATTTATTATCCAAACTGTTAAGGAAGCAGAAAATAAAAGTAAGCATAGCAGTAAGTGACCAACTGAACCGGAACACAACGTAAACAATGGACCCGTATTTCAAGTGCCCATTCCCAAAAGAAGAAGAACCATGCCATAAGGTTGTTCTTATAAAGAATTCTGGTCCTGCAAACCAATAGAATTCTCGGGCAATGAAGGACCCATTGCAGCTCCACGCTGGATAGAAAAGACTGAGGTTGTTTTAAAAATAAGCAAGTGTGCTGAAGAAGACACGATAATGTTTGTTTCCAACCTGTTTAAGAACTCAACTTTAGAATGGTGGAACACTATCCTACAATCTAGAGGAAGTTATAGGGTTTATATCATGGAATAGGAGGAATTTAAAAATATGGTAGAAATGAAATTCTGCCCTCCCAATGAAAAGGAACAGATAGTAAATAAGTTTCTGAACCTTAGAATGACCGGGGTAGATAGTAAGGGTTATACTACCACATTCTTTGAATACGCTAGAATAGTACCAACCCTTGCGTCACCTGAACCGGTATTAATCTCCCGATACATCTGGGATTAATTGGAGAGATTAGACATGTAGTCAAGGCAGCTAGACCTCAAACTATAGAAGAAGCTGTAGAACTAGCAAACACCTTGACAGATGAGTTAGTGCGTACTAGAGAAGAAGACCAAAGGAGAAACCTAACCCAAAGCCTTACTCAAGAATTCCATTTCGGGAATTCTAACCGTAGCAATATAGGTTCTACCTCTGCACCATACTGCAAAGCTTGTAAGAATAAGCATTCAGGAAGATGCTCCACTTACTGTAATTTCTGCAAAATACCAGGACACAAGGAAGAAACCTGCAGAAGGAAACCTATTAATGGACTGTGCTTCAACTGTGGAGAAAAAGGTCACATCAAGCCGAATTGTCCAAAATTGGCTCCAGTTGCAAACAACAAGAACACTAAAAATGCTAGAGCATTTGTTCTGACTGCAGATGAAGCCAAAATGATTCCAGACGTGATAGCTGGTACGTTTTTAGTTAATGATATTTTTGCTAAAGTATTATTTGACTTTGGTGCAAACCAATGTTTTATTAATACTTCATTTTGCAAATTTCTCAATCAACCATTAACTAAACTCTCCCAAGAATGTCTAGTTGAGACAGCAAATGGAGAAACGGTTAGGATTTCTGAAATCTTGCAGGAAGCAAGAATAGAATTTTTGAATAAAAAATTTATTGCAAACCTTTACCCAATGAATCTGGCAGGATTTGATATTGTATTAGGAATTGATTGGTTAATAGCCAATAAAGCCAGTATTCTATGTAATCAAAAGTCAATCCAAGTAAATTCACCAAAGGGTGAAAAAATCACAATTAAAGGAGATAAACCATCTAGATCCACGAAATTCATCTATGTGATGAAAACGGCAAGTTGTATAAGAAAAGGATCTATAGTGTACTTGATTTCTATAATCACTAACACTAAAGGAAAAGAACTAAAAGACATTTCAGTAGTGTCTCAGTTTTCAGATGTGTTTCCAGAAGAATTGCCAGGGCTACCGCCAGACAGAGAAGTCGAATTCATAATCCATCTACTACCCGGAACAACACCAATTGCCAAAGCACCTTACCGTTTGACACCCGCTGAAATGCAAAAGCTGAAGAAAAAGTTAGACGAATTGTTGGAGAAAGGATTCATACAACCAAGTTCATCGCCATGGGGAGCACCTATTTTATTCGTCAAAAAGAAGGACGGATCAATGCGTATGTGCATTAACTACTGTGAATTGAACAAGGTCACGATTAAGAACCGGTACCCATTACCAACAATCGATGATCTATTCGATCAATTGCAAGGAGCTCGATTCTTCTCTAAAATCGATTTAAGATCAGGATATCATCAATTAAAAGTACAGGAAGAGGACATTCCCAAAACCGCATTTAGAACAAGCTATGGCCATTATGAATTTACTGTCATAACATTTGGTTTAACCAATGCCCCAGCTGCATTTATGGACATGATGAACCGAATATGTAAGCCATATTTGGATAAATTCATAATTGTCTTCATAGATGATATTCTAATTTACTCTAAGAGTAAAGGGGAACATGCAAAGCATTTGCATTTACTTCTAAGTCTGTTAAGAAAAGAAAAACTTTATGCTAAGTTTTCAAAGTGCGAGTTTTGGTTAGAGCATGTACAGTTTCTTAGACACTTAGTCGATCATGAAGAAGTTCATGTGGATCCAGCAAAAATCGAGGCGATTACCAAATGGAAAACCCCTAAATCACCAACCGAGGTTAGAAGTTTCTTAGGATTGGCCGGTTACTATAGAAGCTTTATTCGAGATTTTTCTAGAATAGTCATTCCCTTAACCAAGTTAACCTGTAAATCCATTAAGTATGAATGGGGACCAAAACAAGAGGAAGCCTTTAGAGTTCTTAAGCAAAGATTAACCCATGCACCCGTACTAGCGTTACCAGAAGGAACTGAGGACTTTGTAGTCTATTGTGACGCTTCTAAATTAGGTTATGGATGTGTATTAATGCAACGTCAAAAGGTTATAGCCTACGCCTCTAGACAACTTAAGAATCATGAAGAGAATTATTCAACCCATGATTTGAAATTAGGAGCTATAATTTTTGCCCTTAAAATTTGGAGACATTACCTTTACGGTAGTAAGTTTACCATTTTCACTGATCATAAGAGTTTAAGGTATGTTTTCGGGCAAAAAGAGCTGAATATGAGACAAAGACATTGGATGGAGATACTTAGTGATTATGATTGTAATATCTAGTATCATGTAGGGAAAGCCAATGTAGTGGCTGATGCTTTAAGCCGAAAGTATCATGAAAAGCCAAAAAGGGTACGTTCTCTTAAATTAAATCTACAAGTAGATTTAAATGATCAGATTAGAAAAACACAAGAATTAGTAATCAAGGATGATACTGAAAAATTAAAAGGAATAATTAAGGAATTAGAACAAGGAACAGATGGAATTTGGAGATTCCATAAGAAAAGAATATGGATACCTAAATTGGGAAACCTATGCCACCGTATATTAGAAGAAGCCCATAAATCTAAATATACGATGCATCTAGGAAATGATAAGATGTACCAGGATTTAAGGAAAAATTTCTGGTGGATAGGAATGAAGAAGGATATAGCAGCCTATGTTTCCAAATGTTTAACTTGTTCACAAGTCAAAGCTGAACACCAGAAACCCTCAGGTTTATTACAACAACTAGAAATGAGAGTTTGGAAATGGGAATTGATAACAATGGATTTTGTTACCAAATTACCCAAAACAAAAAAAGTTAATGATACGATCTGGGTGATTGTAGATAGGCTAACCAAGTCAGCTCATTTTCTACCACTGAAAGAAACTTTCAGCATGGAACAACTAGCTAAATTGTATGTAAATGAATAGTTTCATTACATGGAATTCCTTTATCAATTGTTTCTGATAGGGATAGCCGTTTTACCTCTCATTTTTGGGCAAGTTTCCAAAAAGCAATGGGAACCAAGCTGAATCTAAGCACAGCTTACCATCCTTAAACGGATGGACAAAGCGAAAGAACAATTCAGACCATGGAAGATATGCTTAGAGCTTGTGTAATTGATTTCGGAGGTAATTGGGATAATCACTTATCGTTAATAGTGAACCCAAATGCACAAGATCATGCCAAACTACTCTACAAGTGTTGCAAGATCCTCCCAGGTGTCCCTATAATGCCAAAACTAGTTGTAAGAGCCCCTGAATTCGAATACCACTTTAGTAAGGCGGTGCAACAGGCTGAACAGGCATCTGTACATTTTCTGATGCCAGCGACTGTCTTACGGACCGTAAGCGAGAAGCCTTGCGGACCGTAAGCACCTCTTACGGACCGTAAGCCCTTGGCCTTGCGGTCTGTAACCGACCTTGGATTATATCGCCCAGTTGCAGTGCTTGCGGACCGTAAGCCTAAGGCCATACGGTCCGTATCCGATGATCAGAATTCAAAAACTTGTAAACTTTCAAGCTTTGACCATGCAACTTTGAAATCTCCGAATCTTATGCTTTCCTTTCAGTGTTGGGACCATGAAATCAGTCTTTGCATGTCTAGCCATGCACTTACACAACTTGGATCCTTATGGAAGGTTTGGCCATGCATTTGAATAAGTTAAATTCTTTTGAATAAGAATTTCGATTATGAACTTGTTGTAACATTATTTAAAGAACCCAATTTCTTTATAAATTGAATTTATTTATTTAGGAATAACTGGCTAAATATATCAGATTTTTATCATAATGATTTAAGGTCTTGGGATTTATAATTTTGGTCGCTCAGAGGTGTTTTAATAACATGTCGCCCTTTATAAATCCTATCATACATCTTTTACCCGATCCGGTTTCCTGACACGTTTATCTTACATGACAAGTGTCTTTATTTTATTGGGTATGATTTTACGAGGTGTTATAAGTTTCGCTAAACGTTCCCCAAAAACACTAGTTTTGTCTCGTTGACGCTTTTAACCCTTATTCTTGGGAATTTGCGTAAACAACGCATAACGACATCGAACCCTCGTGAAATTTATATCACTTATCCTTGAGAGCATAATCGATCATTACAAAGCCCCGGGTTCGTTAAAAGGTCACTTTATGGTGTAGTTTTAAATGTTGACGCTTTTGGTCCCTTCAACGCGAAAACTTGCGCGTATCATCATTCAATAGCATCAAAGCCCTATGTAGCTCATGTCAAGTATTCTTGAAAGTATGATTGTACATTATAATGCTTCGGGTTTGTTAAAAGGTCATTCAGAGGTATGATTAAACATGTTGACGCTTTCAACCCCTCTAACTTACAAACTTGCGCGCAACTTCACTTATTGGTATAAAAGCCTTTAATAGCCAATATTAGGCATTCCCGAGAATATGATGAAACATAATGAAGCTCTCGGTTTGTTAAAAGGTCACTCAGAGGTAAGAATTAACATGTTGACACTTTTAACCCTTCGTTGCGCAAACTTTCGAATAATTACACAAACGACTCCTCTCGTCCAATAAGTGGCTTATTTAAGAATACGGACACCGTATAAGGTCAATCAGAGGCCTAGTTTAGGTGTGTTAACACTTTCAGTCCTTTTACAATCAAGGTTTTTGATTTTGACAAAAATAGTCCCTCAAAGTCAATGTTTGACTTATCAGGGTTCTTTACACGTGTCAACACTTCATTGGGCACGATTTTTACGAGGTGTTACGTAAGTGATGAGTTGCTGTGCAGGTTAGTGAAGAGGAGTCTGAATGGATGCATGGTAGAAACCTCCTTTCTACATTGCTGACAAAGTTTGAAGAGTTTAAAGATTGCTATGCAATTGTTGAATAATGCTAACGACTTTGAAGATTTGGTGATTGGATGCATCAGCTTAGGGGGAGTCTGTTGCTGACATAAGCTATTAAAGCTGAAGCTATCTAAAGACCAAAGATGATGAAAAGATCACATGAAGAAATCAAGATGACTAAAGACAAAGTTATTTTATGAAGCCATTGTCAAGGGTGAGTCTGTTGGTGCATATTTGTGACAACAACTTTTAGATTTAGTCTATGGATATCTTGTAACTAGTGAAACGATAAATGGTTAGTGGGTTTAGCTTTGTATTAGTTAAATAATAGTGATTGGGCCAAACCAAACCCATATTAGGGGTGTAGGAGGCGAATTGGGCCTTGTCCATTTAGAAGCACATGTGGTGGAAACCCTAGCCCAGGTTGAAAACTTGTGTTATATAAACAAGGCTTTGCATTAGGGTTAGGGTTACGCAATTGAAATAAGAAATCAGGTTTAGAGAGAGCAAGAATTCGTAGACTAGTGTGGTGGATGAATTTGGGTTTGTGTGCTAGGATCTTAGGTGGATTGTGTAGGATCGTTTTCACGACAAAACGAGTCGTTCAGAAGAGCTCTTATCAATTCAAGAGGCGGAAACTAATGAATTGACTTGGAAAACAGCTTGTTTCACATTTAATTGTCTTGTTTTATTGATATAACACGTTTTCAGATCAAACGACACGTCGGCAGCACTTCGGTACCGGAATCACCAAGGTTACAAATGATTTTGCTCCAAGGATATATATAGTGTTCTAATTTCGCATGAAACTGTTCCAAGCGAAATTAGATTCATGCGAAATCTAATTTCGCACGGAATTACCCTATGATCCCTTTCAAGAGAAATTACATATAAACCCTAAATTCTCGAACTATGTGCCCTGATCTAACATTCTTAATACAAGACTCGATACAAGATGAAGTCGACAGACGTATGTACCAACAGACTCCCCCTCGGATGTTGACGAGTCTTTAGTGTCGAGTCTTCACAATCTTCAGTCTTTATCAGTCTTTGGGCTCTTTCAAAGTTTCTAATAGTGTAAAAATCCTCAGTCTTTGTCTCTTCTCTTTATCAAATAATCTCCCCCTCGGATGATGATCTATCAATTACTTGCATCTTCAGACTCCCCTTTACTATCAAACTCCCCCTTGAGTTGTGCTGGGATTGTAGACAAGCTTTCACAGAATCAGGATCGAGACTTGGCTTTCTTCTTAGAATCAGAATCCTGGCTAACCTGCACATCCTCTACCTCACGATAAGATTTACGAATTTACCAATTTGATAAATTGTATTCTTTGATTACAACTTGTAGAAGCAACGCTCAAAAAGATTTAATCATTTAACAATATCTGATGACCACTTGTAAATATAACTTTCAAATAAACTCTTCCCAAACCTGTTCGTCATGTTTAGCATTTGGAATTTTGAAAATCAGCTTTTCATCATCAGTTGTTGAAAATCTTTTTGTATTTTCAAAAATTTATACTAAAACACACTAAAAATCTTTTTGGATTTTTATAACGAACTGCATAAAAGAAATATTCACAGACAATATTTTTGTGAGTTTGTGTAAGAGGATCATATCAGTTTATGAGACAAATCACCAACACCGTTAAGCTTTAAACATTTTATGTTCTAGATGATTCACTTAGATTGTCAGTATACTGATCCACTTAAATTTTCACACAAAGTTCAATTGTTTCGAGATACGAGATTAATGTTTTAAAGACTTAAACTTATTCGCTTGTCCTACCTCAGAATATACTACTCTTGTATCCAGATCCCAATATTCAGTCTTACAGGTGAGTATACCTAGATGATATCTGTAAAAGGGTGAATGCGAAGCCATGAGAGCTCAGGTTAGAACTTCCGTTCGTACAGAGAGATGATGGGGCCTTTAGAGAATCTTTTCTTCAACAGCACATGATTAGTATTTTGCAATGTTTCATCATTTTTATGCTGAGGGTGGTGCTTTTATTTCAAGCAAGCGAAGTATTATACGGGGACTAGGCCATTGCTTCTGCAAAATCAGAAGTCCGGGATAAACCCTAGATATCACTAAGCATAAAGACCTAGTATCTCAAAAAGAGGGATCTTTCAAACAACATTTCGGGGGTTACCCCATATATCCGAGAGATGTTCCCCACGAGATAAGTAAGCATATGCATTTAGGTTTATATCTCGAAAACAATCTACTGAATGTGCAAAAACCTACTGGCACATCCTCAGTGAGACCGTTTATCATGTTTTAACTTTCCAATTCTTTAGCGTGTTGTGATAGTCCACTGACGTACTGTCATTTCCTCTTTTCTCAACAAAACTCTTTTTTGATTTTATCATGTTTTTGGCTTTTTCAATTTTCTAATGTTTTTGGATTTTCTGAAATTCTTACTCCCCCTAAAATTCAAAACCATCTAAAGAAAATTTGAAAACAAACTATACAGAAAATGACAACTGTTGAGAATTGCTTCAATTCGCCATTCTCTAGGCATAAACAATCAGAACTCCCCCTTACAACAAACTATTTTCCCATTAAGATTTCAAAACACTTAAGTTTGTTTTAATCAAAATGGTTTTTTCGGAAAATAAGTTTTGTTGATTTAACCACTTGTAGGTTGGGGATAAACTCATCACTTTGTTTTCTCAATCACTTGACAAATTTTAACAATTTTAAATTTTAATCAACACAACCACTTGTAGAAAATCAACTACAACTCAATGACCCTGATTAACCACTTGAGATTCGAAATATCACAGTTACCAGCCTGTGAATTTCTCAAGAAAGATGCCGATTCCTACTCCCCAATTACCAACCTGGGAGTTCCGGCAAGTCAGGAATTTAAGTTGTGAATGCTGTCACCCAAGTCTGACCAGCCTTGGGTGATTCTTCCTCACATCTATCCCACCATCTTTTCGATTGATAAAATTCTTTGGCACCCTTAACCTTCCCATCAACCATCTTTCCAAACATGTGTTTGACATTTCCATTAAACACCTTTGCAACATCAAATTCTTTCTTACCAACAAAGAATTGATCTGAAATCTCAAACCTACCTTTTGATTTCAGATTTTCTGCCCGCAATGGTGGAAAGTTAACATCATCCAATGGCGGTACAAAAATTTCAACACTTTTCTCAACAGATAGCTCCTCTGATTTTATGGAATCAGATTCATCGCTAGAACTTTCACCTGAACTTTTGACAACCCATTTTTGTTTGTTTAAATCAACTTTTCTTTTGTAAAAACGTTTTGAAACATCACTGGTTTCGAAAGTCGAATTTTCAAACATCTTAGATTTCCCAGTTGTTTGTTTCTTTTCATCAACATGTATTTCTTTCAATTTTGAGTTAAAAGAAACTTCCTGTTTTGTGTTGTTGGACTGCTGGCAATTCCAAGCAATGTGTCCAATCTTGTGACATTTGAAACACGTTCTTCTATCAATTCTTGGAACAGACTCTCTCATCATACTCCTTCTCTTTTCAGCAAGAAATTCTTGATTTGACTGTTTCCAGAATGGTTTCTTCTGTTCCTCTTCTGAGCTTGTCCTGAAACAAATTTTGTTTTTGGTTTAAAATTTTTCTCATTTTTATAATTTTCTGGAGAAGCAAAACCTAAACCATTCTTTTTGTAATTACCATTATGGTTTGGTTTCTTGTGAAAACCATAACCAGAACTGTAACCCTTTTTCTTGTTCAATCTTTGTTGAACTCTTGAAGTGTATCTTTTAGGTTTTTCATGAAGATTTAAATCTTTTATTTCAGAAATATTAATTTCTGTCAATTTGAAAACCTGTTTAATCTGTTCAGTTTTGACACTTCTTATTGGTAATTCTTCATCAGAAAATAATTTGTCTGAATCATTCAAAGTATATGCTACTTTAAACGTTTCATCATTCAAATTATTCTTTGATAGCAGAAATTCTTTATTGTAAACCCGTTTTACTGGTGAACTCGGACTCTTTTCTGACGAACTCGAAATTTCAGATTTAGACTCCGGTTTTGACTCTTCATCCATATCCAACACCTGATCGACCACTTTCTTTAACAACTCAGACTCATGATCAGTGTCAGACGCTGTGAATGTGACATCAATGTTATCTGGTAACTCATCAATGGTTTCAGACTTTAACTTGATGTTGAGAGCCTTATTTAAACGTTCCTCATTTGGCTTTCTGGGAGAATAACTTTCATAGATCGGGGGCGGACACTTCTTATACTTATACTTGACACTTTGTTTCTTACCAGTATCTGTTTCTTCTTTCTTTTGTTCTTGAAAAGCTTCAAGACCTGCAATAGTAGGATAAACTCGATCAATCAAATAATCACATGTTGTATAACTCAACAATAAACATTTGATTCTTTCACTCTCAATCTTTTCAAGTTCCAAATCCTTCTTTAGCTTTGCACAGTCTTCAATATACTCATTAATGACCTTCTGCTTTGTCATTAATTTTGAGCTCATCATTGTCATAGCAGCATCAACTTCTCGATTTGTTTTGTTCAAACCATCAACTGTCTTGTTTAAAACATCATATGACTCCTTCACATACTTCACATTAGACAGCAAATTCTCTTTCAACTTTTCAAGTTCAACGATCTTCTTATCCTTCTCATCACAATCTTTGCAAGATTCTAAACATTTCTGACACAGTTTAATTATCTCAACTATCTTTTCAACTTCAACCATTTTTTCTATCTCGACGACTTTCTCAACTTCAACGAGTTTCTCAACTTCGAATATCTTTTCAACTTCAACCATTTTCTCTACCACTTTCTCAGTCACTGATCCACTATTTGCTTCTGCAGCTTCCATCTTTGCCTTTTCATCAGCTATTCTTCTTGCTTCCAGCTCTTTCTTCAATCTGGCAATCTTCTTCTCATTCAGCATCTCAACTTTATCTGCAAAAAACAAATTAAAACTATCAGGATCAATACCTTTTCTGGCTTTATTAAGGTATTCTTCTTCATCATCAGTATCTACATCACTTCCAAGATCTGGAAAAGTCGGTATTCTTTTCGAACTTGATGTGACTTCATCTTCTTCCAGAATTCTAGCAACAAGGGCTGAATCCGGTGGAATGTATTTATCCCAGCCAAATCCCTCTGCAACCTTTTCATCATCTTGATCAATTATACCATAACAAGCTCTTTTCTCTTTTTCTTCAATAGCACGTGCATGTGCAGTTTGTGGCTATTGAGTAATCTGATGAAAAATTGATTTTTGATAATAATTGTTATTTCCATATGAGTTTTGTCTTTCAGTTGCTTCTTTGTTTTTGCACTCTCGTTTAAAATGACCCTTTTCTCGACAACGAAAACAAGTCACCTTTGATTTGTCAAACCCTATCGGAGATTTAGCCAATTCACTCAAATCATCTCTACCAGTGATTTGTGTAAATTTTTCTGCTCTTCTAACAGCACTGGCTAAACATCACTTGACATCCATCTATTCAAGTTCTTCTGCATCAATTTGGTCATAATCCTCTTTGGTAAGCATTGGATTTCCAATTTTGCCACCAATCAAACTTTCATATGATTCCAACATAGCAACGAGTTATGCCATGTGTTGCTTAGCTATTTCCGGAGAAAGATTTTGACCATTTTGAATGTTCAAGGTAACATTACACTGCAGATTTGTAGAATTTTGTTGTTGAGGACTTGGTGTTGTATGGTTTGGATCAAAGCTTGAAAATGATGACGAATTTCCACCACTTTGAGTCACCGCACTACCCTTTGTTCCAGACGAACTATCAGCACTGAAACCAGTTTGAATCTTCGGACTTGGAGTAGCTTCAAACTTGTTTCCTCTGTAGTATAAACTGACATCTTGTTGAGCATTCGGATTACTCATGATTGCTGTTTTCTGAACATCCAACTCATGCTCTTCAATCTTCTGAATAAACTTTGCCAAATTCATACTCTCATATTTTCTCATGTGTTTTAAAATCAACAAATAAGTTCCCCATTTGTTCTGAGGTAATGCATCAGATAGCTTATCAACCCACTCATCATCGTCTTTCTTTATGTCCAATCTTCCCATTTCCAAAACAAGATGACAATATCTATCAATGGTCATTTTTGTTGTTTCATGATCAAAAGCTACAAACATGTCAAATGATTTCTTAAGTAAAGCCTTTTTGTTCTTGATCATATCTACACTTCCTTTGAACTTTTGAATCAATGCCGTCCAAATTGATCTAGTTGTACCCTCATGCTAAAGTAAAACAAATATATCTTCTTTAATCGCTTGTTGAAGAATACTGATCATCATTTTTTCACTTGTATATTTTAGTTTATCATTTTCCGAAAAATCACAAAAAGCTTTTTCAAGTCCACGTTCATTTTTCGGTTTCTCGTAATCTTTTTCTAACGAACACCATGCGTCAAACTTATAAGCTTGCACCCAGTTCTCAAACCGATTCTGCCATCCTTTAAAATCCTCAATGTACATAAGCTTTGGCGGTTTCTGATAAGTTCCTGTTTCATTTTCATTGTACAATGTTTCGACAGCTGTAACTGGAGCAACTGGTATAGCAAACGCATTATAGAATTCCTCTTCCATACTTCAGTAATCTGTATCACAAAATCAACAAAGTTCAAACAATAATGAAAGATCACACTAACTGAAATTTCAAACGAAATTACACACTGAAACAAAATCAGTTTTTTGTGCGAAATATGAATTTCACACGAAATCACAAACTCAAACGAAATCAGCTTTGGAACGAAATCAGAATTTCACGCCAAATCAAATCTCACACGAAATATCACTTTCAAACGAAATAGCTATTCCACGCGAAACTAGTCACACGAAGTTACAATTTGATACGAAATAAGGTAATTTCGTATGAAATAAAGTAATTTCAAACGAAATCACACTTTAGAGCGAAATTAAAACTAATTTCGTGCGAAATTATGTATTTTCGTGTGGAACTTCTCAAACGAAATTACACTTTGAAGCGAAATTATCAATTTCAAGCGAAAATATGTAGTTTCGTTTGAAATCAAGCAAGTAATTCCGTACGAAATAGCGCTGACGTCATAATTTTTGATCTGTGTTTCAAGCGAAATTACTGATTTTATCAATTTTAGGTCAAATTAATGTCCAAATCTTTCAAGGATTCGTTAAAACATTGTTTCGCATGACATGTTTGAAATTCAAACCATTTTGACCGTTAAATCTTATGAATTTTGAAAAAGAAGGTATAGAAGACAGATTATAAGGCTGTTTTGGCAAGAACTCTTCCTCCTGAGCTCTGATACCACTTGTAGGATCGTTTTCACGACCAAACGAATCGTTCAGAAGAGCTCTTATCAATTCAAGAGGCGGAAACTAATGAATTGACTTGGAAAACAGGTTGTTTCACATTTAATTGTCTTGTTTTATTGATATTACACGTTTTCAGATCAAACGACACGTCGGCAGCACTTCGGTACCGGAATCACCAAGGTTACAAATGATTTCGCTCCAAGGATATATATAGTGTTCTAATTTCGCATGAAACTATTCCAAGCGAAATTAGATTCATGCGAAATCTAATTTCGCACGGAATTACCCTATGGTCCCTTTCAAGCGAAATTACATATAAACCCTAAATTCTCGAACTACATGCCCTGATCTAACATTCTTAATACAAGACTCGATACAAGACGAAGTCGACAGACGTATGAGTGTATGGGTGAACTCCAATGCTTTATTGGCTTCCAAATTAAGCAATTGCAAAATGGAAGATTCATTCATCAAAGCAAATAAGTATAAGAACTTTTAAACAAATTTGAGTTGAATGATTGTAAACCATGCAGTACACCCATGGCAATCACAAAACTTGTCACTACTGATGAAAATGATGACTTGGTTGATCAAACTTTATATAGAAGCATGATTGGGTCTTTATTGTACCTAACTACATCAAGGCCAAACATCATGTTTGCAACATGTGTCTGTGTCAGATCCCAGTCAGCACCTAGGAAGTCTAATCTCATTGTTGTAAAAAGAATATTCAGATATATAAAAAGGTGCTCAAACACTTGGTATCTGGTATCCTGCTAATGGGAATATCAAGCTTTCAGGTTTTTCAGATAGTGATTTTGCTGGTTGCAACACAACAAGAAAGTCTACATTAGTAGAGTGTCAATTTCTAGGCAATTGTTTAATATCTTGGCAAAGCAAAAAGCAAGCAGCTGTTTCCACATCCACTGCTGAAGCTGAATATATTGCTGCTGCAAGCTATACAACCCAACTGTTGTGGCTTCAAAACCAGTTGCTGGATTTTGGAGTAACTGCTCTAAAGACTCCTCTCATGTTAGATAGTCAAGCAGCTGAAAATATCATTAAAAATTCAGTATAATATCTAAACAATATAATATTTTAATGGTAGGGTAATATTTGAAAAAGTAAAATGTTAAAAACAATGTAATATTTAAACGATCGAATATATTTAAAGGGCTAATCTTGAAAACGGTAAAATATTTTATGCATAAAATAAAACTTTTCTTTAAAAACCCATATTTTTCTCTCAAAAAAAAATCACCGTCCAAAAACCATCAAATTACCCCACCAAAACACCCATTTTTCAACTCAAAAAACATCCACCTTCTAGACGCCTTGTCTAGGCCTAGACGGGGTATCTAGACCCCTTAAACCTTGTGTCCGACATCCCACTCAGAGCCCCTTGATTTAAGTGCCTAGACGCCCCGTTTAGGTCTAGACGAGACGTCTAGAGAACCAAAGGTGTCCAAATAGCTAAGCCGGATGTGAGAATAGATTGAGCCATATAAAAATCATCTCATTTGGTTTCACATTTAACTTTTACACACGACAAACCCTCACAATATTTTATCCAATTTTCACACACAACAAACTTTCTCAAATATTCTTCAACACACACTCTCTCTTTTAGTAGGAAATTAAAGTGATACATTTGGAAAATATTTGTTGTCTGTTTTTTATATGAATCGAATAAACGTTGTGACCTGGATGGTTATTATTATTTTTCATAAGTTAAAATCCAAACCAATTAATTAGTCATGTTTTACTTCAAAGGTTAGATTTTTAAAGTTTCTTCAATTGATTCAACAATACACATACACCGACTTAATACACATAACAATTCTAGAATATAATTTTTGTAGGAACCGTTCGCGTAAAACATTAAAATAAAAACAAATTTTAATTAATTGATTACAATACAAAGAAATAAGAAAGCTAAAATACTATTACTATTACAACTGAAATAAGCAAAATACAAGAATGGGGTAGAAACAGAGGGGCTGAGTCACGTGTTCAACACGCTTCCCTTAAAACAAATTCCGAGTCTCCCAAGAGTACTCGTTTTGTTTCCCAGGGTACAACAGCCGGAGCAGTGGAACTGCCGGAGTTCGCCTACAACCCGAAGGTTACCTTGAAAGCTGCAAGGAGAAGATGATTAGAAGTAGGAGGAATGTAGTGTTCATAAGCTGTTGTTGCTGGTGTCCTTCTGAAGTGGGTATGGAGCTGTATTTATACAGCTCCTAGGTTGAAACAGTTAAAATGAATTAAATGAGAGGTTTAAATTGCATTAAACGTCTTCAATGCAATTTAATACGTCATTTAATTCTCAGTCAAAGCCTATTAACTCGTCAGTTACGAAGCTGGACTGAAACTGCCTTGTCATTCAATGCTGGAAGCTTCAGCGCGCGCCGCGCGCCCATGCGCGGTGCGGCATCTTGGCTCACTGCCATGCGGCGTGCGCCGCACTGGTCCATGTCCCCGCACGCCCATGCGCGGTGCGGCTTCTTGGCTCAAGTCCGTGCATGCGCGCGTGCGCCACGTCACCTGTGAGCCTATACGTGCGCGCCACACAGTCGCGCCGTATTGCTCACTCTGGTGCGCCGCGCACGACACAGCAGGACCCATGCACCGTGCGCCCAACCGCGCGCCTCGTGTACCCGCGCGCGCATGCGCATGACTGCCACGTCATGCGCCGCATCACCTACCACTTGGTCCTTGCAACCCTTGTGCTTCACCACGCGCGCGCGGTCAAAAATACAAAGGCGGCTCTCAAGCGGCTCGCGGCGATGCGAAGTGCAAAGTGCGCCATCAAAGCGCCACATTGCGCCTCATCGCCCACGCCACGCGCGCGCGCGCGCGAGCGAGCGTGTGCGAGTGCGAGTGCGAGTTAGGGTGCTCTGCACCCTTCGCGAGGACACTAGTGTGTGCTTCCATGAAACAAGAAGGATGGAGAGTTCCACCTTAAATACCCATTTAAGTTCCATCTCTCCTCCTATGTGGGACAAGGTGCTACTTTCCCTTTAGTTTCAACATTGAATGTTCCAAACACCCAACTTTGAGCATCGATATCTCATTCATCTTAGCTCGGTTTTGGACGTGGTTTAGTTCGTTGCGAAGCTCTTCCAACATAGAACACAAACCCACAAATAAATACATAAAACCCGCTCATTTTATTATATTTATTTCTAGTCCAAAATAGGAAAAAATCATTTTCCTATATTTGTGAAAAATGCTATTTTCACTTATTTTCCAACAATCCCCCACATGAAAAATGCTATTTTCATCAAATTTCTAACAATCCCCCACATGTATGGAAATGGATCTTTTCCTTACACTTTTCAACGATAAACTTCGACAGTTGAGTATTGCAAGATAGGTAGGTTGAAGCCTTTGAACCTTCTTTTGTGAAGCGCACTTAGCTTACTAGCGGTGTGTAGACGCGATGTCCTTGAACATACCCCCATTTGTGTAAACGACAATACACTTCACACAATACTCTCCCTGGTTTGGCCAACTCCTCATTGTCGTGTCCTATTATGGTCCTGGAACACTAGCCTGGTTCTGCGAGAGCTCTAGGATTTGCGCACCCCACAAATCCATTTGAAGCGACCCCACTTCTCTTTAACATAGGTGATTCCCATGAATCATTAAAAGCATCATGGTTATTTGATTTCCCGAAATCATTAACCTTAATATGCTTAACCTCACTTCATGTCACTGATTGGAATGGACTAGGAAGTATATGTAACTCCCTTTTATTTAGTTTGGGGTACTCCCCCACAGTGACTCCGTTTTGGTAATATGATTAAGTTGTCCTATTGAACTTAGATCTTGGGATCTCCAGTCAACTAAGTTAGGTTTCCCTCATATTCCCATTTACCACGGGCTTTAGTCCCATTCCTCTTGACGACGTTTCTACTAACTCTCTGCTTAAGCCTTTTGTAAACGGGTCCGCAATGTTATCCGCTGATCTCACATAATCAATTGTGATAACACCCGTTGAGAGTAGTTGTCGTATCGTGTTATGTCTACGTCGCATATGCCTTGATCTGCCATTGTACATCAAGCTTTGAGCTCTACCAATCGCTGATTGGCTATCACAATGTACACATATGGCTGGCAAAGGCTTTGGCCATCTTGGAATATCTTCCACGAATTGACGTAGCCATTCCGCCTCCTCGCCTGACTTATCCAAGGCGATAAATTCAGATTCCATTGTGGATCTCGCTATGACCGTTTGCTTAGAAGACTTCCAAGCAATAGCAGCTCCTCCAAGTGTAAACACGTAACCACTTGTTGATTTGGAATCTTTATTATCCGATATCCAGTTTGCATCAGTGTATCCTTCGATCACTGCTGGTTGTCGGGTATAATGCAGTCCATAGTCTCTTGTGTATCGTATGTATCTAAGCACCCTCGTGATAGCCTTCCAATGATCCGCGCACGGATTGCTGGTGTATCTACTTAGCCTACTCACCGCGTAAGCCAAGTCGGGTCTAGTACATGTCATTAGATACATTAGACTGCCTATAATTCTTGAATACTCTAACTGAGCAACTCCATCTCCTTTATTCTTCTTGAGATGTTGGGAGGTATCAACTGGAGTTCGAGCGACACTCGTATCTCCCGAGTTGAATTTTTCAAGAATTTTATCCACATAGTGAGATTGACTTAACACAAGACCTTCTTGGGTTCTTATGATCTTTACTCCAAGAATCACATCCGCTAAACCCATGTCTTTCATGTCAAATCTCGCTTTCAACATGCTTTTAGTAGCTTTGATAATTTTATCATTACTCCCAATGATAAGCATATCGTCTACATAAAGGCATAAGATGACATAACCTTCCTTTGTGTCTTTGAAATAAACACATTTGTCGCACTCATTTATTTTGAAACCATTGTCAATCATGACATGATCAAACTTTTGGTGCCATTGTTTTGGTGCTTGCTTCAAGCCATACAAAGACTTGACGAGTTTACATACTTTACCCTCTTGACCTGGGGCGGAGAAACCTTCAGGTTGCTCCATGTAAATTTCTTCTTCTAAATCGCCATTTAGAAATGCGGTTTTAACGTCCATTTGGTGAACTTCCAAATTTCTTAAAGTCGCTATAGCAAGAACCAATCTAATCGAAGTTATGCGCGTCACAGGCGAGTAGGTATCAAAGTAATCTAGACCTTCCTTTTGTCTAAATCCTTTAATCACCAACCTAGCCTTGTACTTATCAATACTTCCATCAGTTTTCATCTTCCTTTTGAATATCCAACGATATCCAAGTGGTTTGCAACCAGGTGGAAGATCTACTAACTCCCAAGTATGATTTTGCAATATAGAGTCTATTTCATTTCTTATTGCTTCTTTCCATTGAGGTCCTTCTGAAGAGGAAACCGCTTCGCGATATGTATTGGGCTCGCCCTCCACCATATAGCTAACGAAGTCTGGACCGAAGGATTTTTCAACCCTTGGCCTTTTGCTTCGCCTGCGATCGCTTTCTTCAACCTCAGGTTGTTCATGTGTCTTATCATGAACCACCTCATCAACTGGTGTAGATGAACTTTCACCTACTTCAAAATTAGGTGTTGATGACGTTGCATGTGTTTGTCTTCTCAAAGGAAACACATTTTCAAAGTAAGACACAACGTTAGAATTCACCTCCATAATAGTGTTTACGTGTACATCAGGATTCTTGGACTCATGTACAAGAAAGCGATGTGCACTACTTTGATGTGCATACCCAATAAATATGCAATCAACAGTTTTGGGTCCTATCCTAAGAGCCTTAGGAGGTGGTACAGTCACCTTTGCTAGGCACCCCCACACTTTCAAGTATTTGTATGAAGGTTTCTTCCTTTTCCATAACTCATATGGAGTTTCGTCTCTCTTTTTGAGTGGTATCCTGTTCAAAAGATAATTAGCCGAGAGAATGGCTTCCCCCCACAGTTCGTGGCTCACCCCAGAACTTATCAACATGGCGTTCATCATTTCTTTCAATGTGCGGTTCTTTCGTTCCGCCACGCCATTTGATTGTGGAGAGTATGGAGGTGTACACTCATGTACTATGCCACTTTTTGCGCATAACTCGGCGAAAGGTGCAACATATTCGCCTCCTCGATCGCTTCGCAAAGCCTTTATCTTCTTTTGAAGTTGATTCTCAACTTCATTTTTATACAAGATAAATTTACTTATTGCTTCATCTTTACTTTTTAGTAAATATACATAGCAATATTTAGTACTATCGTCAATAAACGTGATGAAGTACTTATTTCCACCTCTTGTGGGTACCGCTTTTAAATCACAAATATCAGTGTGAATTAAATCAAGGGGTTCGGTTATTCGTTCAACCGATTTCGATGATGTTCTTGTAAGTTTGGATTCAACGCATGTTTCACATTTATAGTGTGAATCAATATGGAATGTTGGTATACAATTTAAATTGATTAAACGGCGTATTGAATTAAAATTAACGTGACCTAATCTACCATGCCATTTATTTGATTCAGAAAACTCAAGCATATAAGTAGAAGTAGTAGCAATTTTATTCATGTTCTTGACAGCCATTACATTCAATTTGAACATTCCATTTTGGGCATATCCCTTGCCTACATACGTTCCTCGTTTAGTTAGTACAAACTGATCGCTCTCAAAAACTAAACGAAAACCAAACTTGTTAAGCAACCATCCCGAGACTAGATTCTTGCGCAAGTCTGGGGCATACAACACGTTGCTTAGAGTGAGCTCCTTCCCCGAAGTCCACTTCAAGATCACTGTTCCTTCACCCATGATGTCAGCGGTGGCTGCATTTCCCATATACAGCTTCTCTTCTCCAGAAAGCGCCTTGAAGGTGGTAAAGAGGCTTTTGTCTGCGCAAACGTGACGGGTCGCGCCCGTATCAACCCACCATCCTTTTGGAGTGTTTGTCACAGTATTGACCTCATCCATCATTGCGCTTTTGTCGGAAATCATTGCCACCAAAGGCATTCCGTCTTCGTCCACCATGTGCGCACGCTCACGCTTTGGTTTCTTGCATTGGTTAGCCCGATGCCCCGGCTCGTCACAGTTGTAACAAGTCCCTTGGAATGTTTGAGGTTTCTTTTTCACAACCCCTTTCTTCGGTCCAAGGTTGCTAGCCTTTGCTTTCCCTTTCCCTTTGTCCTTTTTCCCCTTGCCCTTTGTGCCTTTAGAGGATTGCCCATGTTCAACCACGTTTGCACTAGCACTAGGCTGCACAAGGCTGTTTTTTAGGGCGATCCTATTCTCCTCTTCTATACGAAGACGAAGAACAAGGTCCTCCACCGACATTTCCTTCCGCTTGTGTTTAAGATAATTCTTAAAATCCAACCAAGCAGGAGGTAATTTCTCAATCATGGCTGCCACTTGAAATGTCTCGCTAAGTACCATTCCCTCGGCATGGATGTCATTTAGTATAATTTGCAACTCTTGGACTTGGTTCATAACCGGCTTGTTATCAACCATTTTGAAGTCCAAGAAACGGGCGACAACAAATTTCTTTGTTCCCGCATCCTCCGTTTTGTACTTTTTCTCCAAAGACTCCCACAACTCTTTGGAAGTCTTGATATTGTAGTACACATTATACAGTGCATCCGAGAGACCGTTGAGTACATAGCCTCGACATATGAAATCCGAATGCTTCCACGCATCTACCGCGCTCAGAGCCTGAGCGTCGGTCTCCCCTTCCGCAGGTTGGGGAGCGGTTTCCGTCAAGAACCTCGCAAGGTTCATGGTGGTCAAGTAGAAGAACATCTTCTGTTGCCACCGCTTGAAGTGTAGACCCGAGAACTTCTCAGGTCTTTCAGCATGATTTGCCACTGTGGACGCTCCCATAGTGTTGGCAGGGGTTCCAACTACAACATTCGTATTGTTGTTTGAGGTCGACATTCTGAAAAAATTAAAATTTTAAAAGTTTAGTCAAAATTATTCTGATTTACGCAAAACCAGAATTAAACAATTAAATTTTAATTTTTTTACCACAAATTTACTGTTTAGGCTTCTAAGTCCAACTTTGAAGACCAAAAACAGAAAATTTTTATTAGTTATAACTTACTGATTGGCTTCTAAGTCCAACTTTGAAGACCAAATCAGAAAGTTTATTACCAATTTTTAGGACAATATATAAGTAACCAAACTAGTTTTCAACCAAAGTCGCACCTTTGAAGATGAAAACCAAAAAAAACTGTTTTTAAAACACAAACTGAGTGAAAACAAAACTGGTTTGAATCACAATCAGAATGGTTTTGATTACACGAACGGTTTTAAAAATTTGTTTTAAGATTGTAGGAACCGTTCGCGTAAAACATTAAAATAAAAACAAATTTTAATTAATTGATTACAATACAAAGAAATAAGAAAGCTGAAATACTATTACTATTACAACTGAAATAAGCAAAATACAAGAATGGGGTAGAAACAGAGGGGCTGAGTCACGTGTTCAACACGCTTCCCTTAAAACAAATTCCGAGTCTCCCAAGAGTACTCGTTTTGTTTCCCAGGGTACAACAGCCGGAGCAGTGGAACTGCCGGAGTTCGCCTACAACCCGAAGGTTACCTTGAAAGCTGCAAGGAGAAGATGATTAGAAGTAGGAGGAATGTAGTGTTCATAAGCTGTTGTTGCTGGTGTCCTTCTGAAGTGGGTATGGAGCTGTATTTATACAGCTCCTAGGTTGAAACAGTTAAAATGAATTAAATGAGAGGTTTAATTTGCATTAAACGTCTTCAATGCAATTTAATACGTCATTTAATTCTCAGTCAAAGCCTATTAACTCGTCAGTTACGAAGCTGGACTGAAACTGCCTTGTCATTCAATGCTGGAAGCTTCTGCGCGCGCCGCGCGCCCATGCGCGGTGCGGCATCTTGGCTCACTGCCATGCGGCGTGCGCCGCACTGGTCCATGTCCCCGCGCGCCCATGCGCGGTGCGGCTTCTTGGCTCAAGTCCGTGCATGCGCGCGTGCGCCACGTCACCTGTGAGCCTATACGTGCGCGCCACACAGTCGCGCTGTATTGCTCACTCTGGTGCGCCGCGCACGACACAGCAGGACCCATGCACCGTGCGCCCAACCGCGCGCCTCGTGTGTGACACCCCGTTGAAACACTCTAGCTTGACAGTGGCTGCTTCAACTTTCGGGACGAAAGTTCTTAAAACTTGGGGATAATGTGACACTCTAGGTTTTTCCGAACGAACACCTTGTAATATTTTTGTATATATAAATATTATTAAAT
The DNA here is from genome assembly GCF_002127325.2 of Helianthus annuus. Classification (NCBI taxonomy): domain Eukaryota; kingdom Viridiplantae; phylum Streptophyta; class Magnoliopsida; order Asterales; family Asteraceae; genus Helianthus; species Helianthus annuus. Next base: position 124,666,827 of record NC_035447.2, read on the forward strand.
GAAAACGTGATCCTTTTTGCATATTACGTGTTGTATATATGTAGTATATATATATATATGAGAGCCGAAACCACGACCCGAGACCACAACTCGCAACCACTCGGTTGCGAGTGGGCCACTCGGTCTCGAGTGGGCCTTTGAGCCGTAACCGGTTTGGGCCGAAACCCCAAGCCCAACCCGAAAACTCCCTTGTATAAATCCCAAACCTTTCCCCATTTCCCCTCATTTGTTACACCAACACATACACCCTTCTCTCTCAACTAGAAAACCCCAAAAACAACAACCCACTCTCTTCTTCCAACTTTCGGATTCAAGCTCGGATCTCACAAGGAATCTCGGTCAAGGGAACTCGGTCAAGATCATCACTCGGACACTCCATCTTCTCGGTTCCTTTTCTTTGTTTCGGCTCATTCTCCTTCTTCTAATCGGTTAGTGTTATCGTTATGTGTATAAGATTTATGTATGTTGTATGAACTAGAAATGCTTGGTTAGAATGTTATGCATGATCTTTAGGATGATTTGTGAAGTTAGGCATTATGTGTAAACCACTATGTTTGAATGCTTGATGACATGTTTAAAATGACTAAAAGAATGGTGATTTAAGGATGATTATGGCCAACCAAACTATGTTTAAGGTTATAAAATGAATGCTTTCTTGTTCTTGCATGATGATCTTGATGAAATATAGGATTTTCGGTTCAAAAATGTATGATTATGTTAAGGTGAAAACCCTAGAAAACTATGAATATAGGATGAACTTGTTTGAATATGGTTTGAAGATTCAAAAAAATGGCAAAGTTTGATCTAGTTTTACTAATGGTCAGTTTAGGAAAGGTGTTAGTGAAATCTTATTGGCTATTACCTGATTTGGGCCTGAATACATGGTACAAATTGGACTGATGCATCTGCATCATCACGTGTACATGAAAGGGACAGCATTCCGACTCGCAACCGCACCGTTGCGACTCGCAACCAAGGCATGGCAACTCGAGACCACGTAGTTGCGACTCGCAACCATAGCATGACAAGTCGAGACCACACGATTGCGACTCGAGACTACAACGGTTGCGACTCGCAACCACAACGTGACAACTCGAGACCACGCGGTTGCGACTCGCAACCACAACGTGACAAGCCGAGACCTCCTGGTTGCGACTCGAGACCATCTGGTTGCGACTGGGCTATTCACTTTGGTTATTGGGCCATTATGTGTATATGGGCTACCTGTTGACTGATCTGCGTGTTACTGTTTGACTGTTTAAATACTAGGGCCGGCCCAATAACCCACTGTCTATATTTTTATGCTTGCAACGTGATAGTTATGTGTAGATTTTACGTGACTGCTTATACACCAAACCTGACCTATACCGGTAACCATGTTAGGACGTGGTGACCAACGTGTTTGACAAGTAACCCAATCTGCCGAGCAACCCAAGGTGAGTTCACACACTAAAAGCATGCGTCCCGCGGAGGGACACGAACAAACTACCAACTTTGGGAAAAACATTTTGGACCCATTACTCCGGGGGAAACAGAATGGGTAATTACTATCTCCGGGGGAGATACGTTTGGATATTATTTATAGATCACAACTAGCCATGCTAAACGAAACTCTATCACCTTAAGTCCCTGCTTACATTACCGATTAATCGCCGGGGGCGAACGGGTTATTAGTTGATAGCGCTATTAGGTTTGACAACCTCACACCGTGACCAGGGGAGATCGGGCGTGAACTAGTAGACCTTGCAAACATGGTCAATGACGATAGACATTGACTCGGGGCACGAATATTTATATTCCGTCAACAGTTTCGGTATCTACAGTTTAGTGAGCTTACAGGTGGGGTAGCTCCCCACAACGTGATTATAAATGCTTTATCTAAACAACTCAAGTTTTTGGTAAACTAAAACTGGACAACTAGTGAACTCACTCAGCATTATTGTTGACCCCTTACTGCATGCTTTGCAGGTAACCAGTGACGAAGGAGCTTGCTGCTTGGGAACGAGTAGTGTCTGTCCACCCTTGCGTTGGGTGTTACCTTATTTTGAACTATGAACTTGATTAAACTACTACTTTACTTATGCTTCCGCTACTTATTACTGTTTGAACTTAAAGCCTTAAACTCTGAACTTGATATTTGCTAATCTAATGGCTAGTAAGTATTACTTTTGTTATAAATTTAATTATTCAGTATAATTGGTGGCTGGATCCTGGTCAGTCACGCCCTCAAAGCGGGTGATATTCGCAGGTGGATTTTGGGGGTGTGACAGATTGGTATCAGAGCCATTGGTTATAGTGAACTTGGTTTAAAAAAAAAAGGAGAAAAATCTTTTTGGAGAAAACCAGACTATAACCTGTGACTCGCGATGACACTACACTCCAAGTGCAAGGCTCGACACATTTGACCTCATAGCTCGGACCAGTGTTTACTTGTTTGCTTACCTTATGTTTCCTGTTTTACTATACGTACTGGTGTGCCTAAATTAGATAGATACACCTCTCCCTTCTGTCTCATTCTCGCTACAACATCACACTCATACTGTGTTTTCTGGTTATGAAGACAATGAGTGGACGCGGAAGAGGAAACATCAACATGACTCAGGCTCAATTCACTAACCTGCTTAACACAGTGGCTGCAGCTTTCGCAGCTCACCCTATAGGTAAGCTCGTTGTTTTAGGATGTTTAGATCCTACCGCCACATCGTCTTTTCGCCTCTAAGTCTATACGCTTCGCCTCTCACGAACAGGTCAGCATGCACCTGCGCAACCACCCGTGTGTACTTTCAAAACCTTCATGGATTGCAAGCCTCTCCCTTTCAACGGCACTGAGGGTGCCATAGGTCTTCTGCACTGGATAGAGAAAGTGGAAGCTGTCTTTGCTGTCTGTGAGTGTCCCCCTACGAATTGGGTGAAATTTGCTACTGCTACGCTTGAAGGAAACGCGCTTTCTTGGTGGAAGGCGCAAATTCAGATGTTTGGTTTGGAAACTGCTAATGCTACTGCGTGGGAGGATTTCAAGGACATGATTAAGGAGGAATACTGTCACCGGGATGACATCCACAAGCTTGAGAATGAGTACTATGAGCTCAAGATGGTTGGGTCGGAAATTGAAACTTACACCAAGCTGTCCAATGATTATGCTGCTCTCTGCCCAAATATGTCTCGACCTATGTATCGAAGAATCGAACTATACATCAAGGGTTTGGCTCCAGAAATTCGAAGCCATGTAACTTCAGCCAACCACACTACCATTCAGCCGATTGTTCGACTTGCTCACAAACTTACTGATCAGGCCGTAGAAGAGGGCAGGTTGCCCAAAAGGATCAGTGCTACTGTCGGAACTTCTAGTGACAACAAGCGTAAGTGGGAAGGAAATCAAAGCAAGGATGCTAACCCCACTCAGGCCCCAGCGCAGCAAAGGAAAACTGAAAGCAACAAGGGCACTCAACAACAGGGTGGCTATCGCGGTAACCACCCCAAGTGCAACTAGTGCAATCGACATCACAGCGGACAGTGTGCGAAAGGTCAGTGTCAGCGATGTAACAAAATGGGGCATGAGGCCAAAGACTGTAGGAGTCCACGTCCCGTGGGGCAGAACCAGCAGCAACAACATCACGGGAATGCCAAGGGTTGTTTCCAGTGTGGAGCTGAGGGGCACTATAAGAAGAATTGGCCTGAACTGAACCAGAACCGCAACAACAATCAGGGAGCTGGAAACAACGATCAGAACAACAATGCCGGGAATGGTGCTAGAGGGAGAGCTTTTGTGATTGGAGCTGGAGAAGCAAGGAACGACCCCAATGTCGTGGCGGGTAAGTTCCTACTCGATGATCGTTATGTTTCTATATTATTTGATTCTGGAGCCGATGCTAGTTATGTGTCCCTACGTATTAGTAAGAAGCTTAAGCGTCCGCTTTCGTTACTAAGTTCTCCCCATATCGTCGAGTTAGCTAATGGTAGAAACATCGAGGCCTCACATGTTATCAAAGGCTGCAAACTAGAGTTGTCTGGTCAGACATTTAGTATCGATCTTTTCCCTGTTACTCTTGGAAGCTTCGACGTCGTTGTTGGTATGGATTGGTTATCCAAGCATCGCGCTGAGATCCTCTGTCAAGAGAAAGCAGTTCGTATTCCCCGTCGTTCTTGCAAACCTCTCATCATACAAGGTGGCAAAAGCGGAGAAATCTCCGGCGTTATCTCGTTCTTGAAAGCCCAGAAGTGTTTACGAAAAGGGCACACCGCTATCTTAGCACTTGTCGCCAACACGCAGGAAAAGGGAAAGAGGATTGAAGATTTTCCGGTAGTACGCGACTACCCTGAGGTATTTCCTGAGGAATTACCTGGACTCCCTCCCCACCGTCAGGTCGAATTCCAAATCGAGCTAGCTCCCGGAGCAGCGCCCATAGCTCGTGCACCTTATCGACTAGCCCCCGCAGAATTGAAGGAACTCTCGACGCAACTACAAGAACTATTGGATAAAGGATTTATCCGTCCTAGTTCATCGCCCTGGGGAGCACCGGTACTCTTTGTTAAGAAGAAGGATGGCACGTTCCGAATGTGCATTGACTATCGTGAGCTGAACAAGGTTACCATCAAGAATCGTTACCCTCTCCCGCGAATCGACGATTTGTTTGATCAATTGCAAGGATCAAGCTACTATTCTAAGATTGACCTACGATCAGGCTATCATCAGCTGAGAGTTCGTGATGAAGATATCTCCAAAACTGCATTCAGAACTCGTTATGGTCATTATGAATTCCTCGTTATGCCCTTTGGAATGACCAACGCGCCCGCGGTATTCATGGATCTCATGAACAGAGTGCACAAACCCTACCTCGACAAGTTTGTGATCGTGTTTATAGACGATATCCTGATCTACTCGAAAAGTCAGGAAGAGCATGAACAGCACCTACGCCTTATCCTCGAACTCCTTCGCAATGAGCAACTGTATGCCAAGTTCTCGAAATGCGACTTCTGGCTTCGGGAGGTCCATTTCCTTGGGCACGTGGTTAACAAGGATGGAATCCACGTCGACCCTGCAAAGATCGACTCTATAAAGAATTGGCCTACCCCTAAGACTCCGACCGAAGTCCGCCAATTTTTGGGACTGGCGGGATACTACCGAAGATTTATTATGGGATTCTCCAAGATCGCTCAGCCTCTCACGGCTCTTACTCAGAAGGGTATGGTTTATAAGTGGGGTGAAGCTCAGGAAACCGCGTTTCAGAAACTAAAGGATAACCTCTGTAGTGCTCCTATTCTCTCGTTGCCTGAAGGAACGGACGACTTTGTGGTTTACTGCGATGCGTCTATTCATGGGCTCGGTTGCGTGTTAATGCAACGCGAGAAAGTTATTGCCTACGCCTCTCGACAACTCAAGACACACGAAAGGAACTACACTACGCATGACTTGGAACTAGGAGCAGTGATATTTGCGCTTAAGATATGGAGACATTACCTGTACGGTACCAAGTGCACCATTTACACCGATCACAGGAGTCTCGAGCATATTTTCAAGCAAAAGGAATTAAACATGCGACAGCGTCGATGGGTCGAACTTCTAAATGATTATGAATGCGCCATTAAGTACCATCCGGGCAAGGCCAATGTCGTGGCAGACGCCCTCAACCGAAAGGACACTATACCAAAGCGCGTGCGAGCGTTACAACTCACCATCCAGTCTAACCTCCCTACCCAGATCCGAAATGCTCAGATTGAAGCTCTGAAACCGGAAAACGTCAGGGCTGAGTCCCTGCGAGGATCAAGACAGCGACTAGAACAGAAAGAAGACGGCGCCTACTTTGTGGCAGGGCGCATTTGGGTCCCACTTTACGGAGATCTACGAGAGCTTGTGATGGACGAAGCCCATAAGTCCCGTTATTCAGTACATCCTGGTTCAGATAAGATGTACCACGACTTAAGGACTACTTACTGGTGGCCTGGCATGAAAGCTCACATAGCAGCTTACGTCAGCAAATGTTTGACCTGCGCAAGAGTCAAGACTGAGTATCAGAAACCAGCAGGCCTACTCCAGCAACCCGAAATCCCGAAGTGGAAATGGGAGCAAATTTCCATGGATTTTGTTACGGGGCTACCTAGATCCCAACGCGGGAATGACACTATTTGGGTGATAGTAGATCGATTGACTAAGTCTGCACACTTTCTGGCCATTAAGGAAACAGACAAGTTTTCTACCTTGGCGGAAATCTATTTAAAGGAAGTAGTCTCCAGGCACGGGGTGCCAACTTCTATTATTTCTGACCGAGACGCTCGTTTTACTTCCGAGTTGTGGCAAGCTATGCACAAATCCTTTGGCTCACGTTTGGACATGAGCACCGCTTACCACCCACAAACGGATGGGCAGTCTGAGCGCACCATCCAAACCCTGGAAGACATGCTTAGAGCATGTGTGATCGATTTTGGCAAGAACTGGGAGAAGCATTTGCCGCTGGTAGAATTCTCCTACAATAACAGCTACCACACTAGCATTCAAGCGGCACCTTTTGAGGCATTGTACGGTCGTAAATGCCGATCACCTCTTTGCTGGGCGGAAGTCGGTGATAGTCAACTCACAGGCCCAGAACTGGTGGTAGATACAACGGAAAAGATTTCCCAGATCAGGCAACGCATGGCGGCAGCTCGTGACCGTCAGAAAAGCTACGCTGACAAGCGTAGGAAACCGCTAGAATTCCAGGTCGGGGACCGGGTTCTACTTAAAGTCTCACCCTGGAAGGGTGTGGTTCGTTTCGGTAAACGAGGCAAGTTGAATCCACGATATGTTGGACCATTCGAAATTACTGAGAAAATCGGTAAGGTTGCTTATAGATTGAACCTGCCTGCAGAGCTGAGTGTAGTGCACAATGTCTTTCACGTGTCTAATCTGAAGAAGTGCCTGTCAGATGAAACACTCATAATTCCTTTCAAGGAACTCACTATTGATGAACAGCTACACTTCACTGAGGAACCGATTGAGATTACGGATCGAGAGATCAAAACCCTCAAACGTAGCCAGATACCTCTCGTGCGAGTTCGTTGGAACTCACGACGCGGCCCAGAGTTTACCTGGGAGCGGGAAGACCAGATGAAGTCCAAGTATCCCCAGTTGTTCCCAAACGAAACCCCCAGCACTGAAGCTACAACTGAATTTCGGGATGAAATTCCAAACTAACGGGGGGATGATGTGACACCCCGTTGAAACACTCTAGCTTGACAGTGGCTGCTTCAACTTTCGGGACGAAAGTTCTTAAAACTTGGGGATAATGTGACACTCTAGGTTTTTCCGAACGAACACCTTGTAATATTTTTGTATATATAAATATTATTAAATGAAAACGTGATCCTTTTTGCATATTACGTGTTGTATATATGTAGTATATATATATATATGAGAGCCGAAACCACGACCCGAGACCACGACTCGCAACCACTCGGTTGCGAGTGGGCCACTCGGTCTCGAGTGGGCCTTTGAGCCGTAACCGGTTTGGGCCGAAACCCCAAGCCCAACCCGAAAACTCCCTTGTATAAATCCCAAACCTTTCCCCATTTCCCCTCATTTGTTACACCAACACATACACCCTTCTCTCTCAACTAGAAAACCCCAAAAACAACAACCCACTCTCTTCTTCCAACTTTCGGATTCAAGCTCGGATCTCACAAGGAATCTCGGTCAAGGGAACTCGGTCAAGATCATCACTCGGACACTCCATCTTCTCGGTTCCTTTTCTTTGTTTCGGCTCATTCTCCTTCTTCTAATCGGTTAGTGTTATCGTTATGTGTATAAGATTTATGTATGTTGTATGAACTAGAAATGCTTGGTTAGAATGTTATGCATGATCTTTAGGATGATTTGTGAAGTTAGGCATTATGTGTAAACCACTATGTTTGAATGCTTGATGACATGTTTAAAATGACTAAAAGAATGGTGATTTAAGGATGATTATGGCCAACCAAACTATGTTTAAGGTTATAAAATGAATGCTTTCTTGTTCTTGCATGATGATCTTGATGAAATATAGGATTTTCGGTTCAAAAATGTATGATTATGTTAAGGTGAAAACCCTAGAAAACTATGAATATAGGATGAACTTGTTTGAATATGGTTTGAAGATTCAAAAAAATGGCAAAGTTTGATCTAGTTTTACTAATGGTCAGTTTAGGAAAGGTGTTAGTGAAATCTTATTGGCTATTACCTGATTTGGGCCTGAATACATGGTACAAATTGGACTGATGCATCTGCATCATCACGTGTACATGAAAGGGACAGCATTCCGACTCGCAACCGCACCGTTGCGACTCGCAACCAAGGCATGGCAACTCGAGACCACGTAGTTGCGACTCGCAACCATAGCATGACAAGTCGAGACCACACGATTGCGACTCGAGACTACAACGGTTGCGACTCGCAACCACAACGTGACAACTCGAGACCACGCGGTTGCGACTCGCAACCACAACGTGACAAGCCGAGACCTCCTGGTTGCGACTCGAGACCATCTGGTTGCGACTGGGCTGTTCACTTTGGTTATTGGGCCATTATGTGTATATGGGCTACCTGTTGACTGATCTGCGTGTTACTGTTTGAGTGTTTAAATACTAGGGCCGGCCCAATAACCCAATGTCTATATTTTTATGCTTGCAACGTGATAGTTATGTGTAGATTTTACGTGACTGCTTATACACCAAACCTGACCTATACCGGTAACCATGTTAGGACGTGGTGACCAACGTGTTTGACAAGTAACCCAATCTGCCGAGCAACCCAAGGTGAGTTCACACACTAAAAGCATGCGTCCCGCGGAGGGACACGAACAAACTACCAACTTTGGGAAAAACATTTTGGACCCATTACTCCGGGGGAAACAGAATGGGTAATTACTATCTCCGGGGGAGATACGTTTGGATATTATTTATAGATCACAACTAGCCATGCTAAACGAAACTCTATCACCTTAAGTCCCTGCTTACATTACCGATTAATCGCCGGGGGCGAACGGGTTATTAGTTGATAGCGCTATTAGGTTTGACAACCTCACACCGTGACCGGGGGAGATCGGGCGTGAACTAGTAGACCTTGCAAACATGGTCAATGACGATAGACATTGACTCGGGGCACGAATATTTATATTCCGTCAACAGTTTCGGTATCTACAGTTTAGTGAGCTTACAGGTGGGGTAGCTCCCCACAACGTGATTATAAATGCTTTATCTAAACAACTCAAGTTTTTGGTAAACTAAAACTGGACAACTAGTGAACTCACTCAGCATTATTGTTGACCCCTTACTGCATGCTTTGCAGGTAACCAGTGACGAAGGAGCTTGCTGCTTGGGAACGAGTAGTGTCTGTCCACCCTTGCGTTGGGTGTTACCTTATTTTGAACTATGAACTTGATTAAACTACTACTTTACTTATGCTTCCGCTACTTATTACTGTTTGAACTTAAAGCCTTAAACTCTGAACTTGATATTTGCTTATCTAATGGCTAGTAAGTATTACTTTTGTTATAAATTTAATTATTCAGTATAATTGGTGGCTGGATCCTGGTCAGTCACGCCCTCAAAGCGGGTGATATCCGCAGGTGGATTTTGGGGGTGTGACATCGTGTACCCGCGCGCGCATGCGCATGACTGCCACGTCATGCGCCGCATCACCTACCACTTGGTCCTTGCAACCCTTGTGCTTCACCACGCGCGCGCGGTCAAAAATACAAAGGCGGCTCTCATTGCCCACGCCACGCGCGCGCGCGCGCGAGGGCGAGTGCGAGTTAGCACCCTTCGCGAGGACACTAGTGTGTGCTTCCATGAAACAATAAGGATGGAGAGTTCCACCTTAAATACCCATTTAAGTTCCATCTCTCCTCCTATGTGGGACAAGGTGCTACTTTCCCTTTAGTTTCAACATTGAATGTTCCAAACACCCAACTTTGAGCATCGATATCTCATTCATCTTAGCTCGGTTTTGGACGTGGTTTAGTTCGTTGCGAAGCTCTTCCAACATAGAACACAAACCCACAAATAAATACATAAAACCCGCTCATTTTATTATATTTATTTCTAGTCCAAAATAGGAAAAAATCATTTTCCTATATTTGTGAAAAATGCTATTTTCACTTATTTTCCAACAATTTTCCATGTTTTCCATAATCCTCCATCTTGAATCGCGATTTAGGTATCTATTCAAGAGGTGGCTTCGTGGAAATAAAAATAAAAATTAACAAAACAAATAATTTAAACGATAAACATGAATCATATATAGAATAAATAAAATTTACAATTTATGATTTGCTTTAGGGTGAGAAATCAACAAGAAGAGAATGTTTTCAATAAACTTGAGAAATTTCACATCTTATGTCATGATACTAAAACATTCATAATCAACATTCCGCTACAAGGCACAGGCTAGCGTCTAACTTGTTATAATGAAACTCCAATCCGATTGTGTAACAGTTAGCCAACCAAGCATATAGATTGATTAAGTAAATATTGTCACTATAAGATTCTTCATTCCAAAAGTCCAACCCAGCAGGCTATTCTTTTGTCTCGATTTGGCTGATAGTTCCTTTGGAGCAGCCCACCAAAATTTGAGCCCACATGACTTGGTTGCAAAATTCAGCCCAATTTCCAAGAATTAGTTTAAGCCAAGTTCTCTTTTATTAATTTCCTGATGGTGAAAATAATCAAGGGCTGCACTTCCTGACACTGTGGGGTGTGGGGCGTTGGTTGGGGACGCTTTGGCTCCTAAACGTCAGCTGCTCCACCCTGGGTTGGCGTTGGGTATAATATTGTCCCTTTGGCGTGGATATTTAGCGTGAGGCGGGGCGGGGGGAGGGGGGGACAGGGTGACTTGGCTGGCTTTGGTTGGCTGGTCCAATATGGCTGGCTTTGGTTGGCTACTTTAATAAAAAATTCATATTGCTGGCCATGCCAAGCTAAGCCACGCAACACCACACCCCTCATTTTTCACCATAAGCTTGTGGATCCCATCCTCGTCACGTGTCGAGCAATCCCCCAATCCATGCCCCTCCACACCACATAGTCTGACATGACCCTAGACAAAAAAAAAAGAATGAAAAAAAAAAACAGGTTTTAAGTTGGCTAACACGACCTGTGTTTTAAACGGTTTGGATCAAGGGCGTACCCACCCCAAGCCAAGGGCGAGCGGGCGCATCCCTTGAAAAAATGAATTTTAGTGTTATTTTTCGCCAAAAATTTCGACCGCACCCCTTGGAAATTTTCACCCGCACCCCTTGAAAATTTTCAAGCGCCTCACTTGGAAAAAAATTATTATAAAATTATAAAAAAATCAAACACTGATTATTATTTTATATATAAGCATATAACACAATTGTATAATTATTTTTTAACCACTTATTAACTTAATTAATTAACCTAATCAAAGCCCAATCTACGATCTATTTTTATTAACCAAACCCAAGAAAATTTGAACTAAATAAAATAACTGAAACCCATCCACCCATTCCAATTCCAAATCCAAATCCCGCCCCAAATAAACTCCCAATGACTTGATGCCACTGCTCACTGCCGGACGAGTTTTTTTGCTGGAAAAACAAAAATTCCGACGAGACCGACCCATATTACGCCAGAATTCCGATATAGAACTAGTATGGTTTCTTTATTGATTTTTTTTGTTTTATGTGATGGTTAGGAGAAAATATAGACGTATAAGGGTTTGATCTCTTATGTTTTTTTGATATTTTTTTCGGTTGTTCTAGACTTGTAGTTAAATGATTTTGTTGTTTTATTTATTGCTTTGTTTGTTTAAATGATTACTTACAAGTAATCAACATTTAATACTAGGGCCTAGGGCTGTAAACGAACCGAACGTTCAGCGAACAATTCGTTAACCGTTCGGCGGGAAGTTCGTTTATGTTCGGTTGTTTAATAAACGAACGAACATGAACAAGAAATTTTGTTTGATTAGTTAAAATAAACGAACATGAACCGAGGTCTCGTTCATTCAATTGTGTTCGTGAACGTTTGGTAAGGTGTTCGTGAACATTCGTTCATTTGCGTTCGTTTATGTTCGTATGTTTGTGTTTTAATTAAAGATTTTTGTAATTTCATATATTTTATCTATACTTTTTATATTATTAAAATTATATTTATTTTATTACCCTAACAATTAAACTAGGAAACTCTATTTTACCTTGCTTATGCACCATTTCCCTTTCATTTCTCATTATTTACATTGACGAATACGATCGACCTCCGTTCCATTATAATGGATTCAAGTTCCAGTGTGCTACTCTCTGGGCCATCCACCTTTATCCTTCGTCGCGTTCACAAAATTTATTTGTATTCGTTTGTGCTCATGAAGTGTTCGTGAACAAGCTCGTTTTCTTAATGAACGAACACGAACATAAAGACTTGTTCGGTAAGTATTCATGAACCGTTCGTGAACACACTAGTAGGGCCTGAATGTTTGAAAACAAAATTGAAAATTATGGACTATTGTTGATAATGATTGTTTATTTTTTAAGTGTTTAGTTTTATTTTATGAACTTATGGAGCGATTTATATGTGATAATAACCATGAGTAAGAATGTAATGAGCTTATGGAGTGTTTAGTATTTGTAGATGATGTTTTGGATAGATTTCAAAAAATGAAAATCTGTATGGCACAATTTTAAATACGTTTGTAATGAAGTGTTTTTGATGATTGTATAAATTTTTGTTTAATGTTCTTTTGTCTTACATGACCCGACCCGACCTTCTATGAACCGATTTTTTTATATAGGTAGGGGCCTAAAATCTTTAATAATATTCCGCACCATCAAAAAATAAAATCCTAGGTCCGGGTTTCTATTTGGGTTCACTTGTTTTAAAAACAAGCAAGCTTCGGGTTGACGAGCATAAAGTACCGGATGACCCGTTAACCTGTTTTATTTTTTTATATTCTTTTTTAAAAGCATGCAAGGGTACAACGTAACTTATTTTTTATTCTATTCCCCAAGTTACCTTTTGAGTTGCCTCTTCAATCTCCATCGAGAATTCCATCAGACAAATTAACATTTAGGACTTCCAACTAGCCAAGCATACCAAATTGAGTTATGCGGGTACAAGGATATGATCTAAGTTAACTGAAGTTATTGGGTTGCAACATTTAAATTTGCCATAGTAAACCAGTTAGTTTAATTGTTAGTGTTTTTGACATACCCCCAGACTTAAATTATTTAAAACAACGTGAAAAAAAGTGTAATAGGAAACTGTATCCATATGATGGTAGTTAAAATATGAATGCACATGTTAAAACTTAGGGTGTAAGGGGTGCTCACCTAATAGGTGAGTCCCCCCTCTTACACGTAACCAACCAGAATAAGCCACGTCAACTCCCCTCTAACACTCCCCTAATACCCCTTTTTGATGGCGGCACTCCCCTCTTAGGTGAATTGGTTTTTTTTAAAAAAAAAAAAAAAAAAAAAGAAAAGCTGTGATTGGACGCCGCCTTCTCTCTCCTCCCTCTCTCTTCGGTGAGCCGCCACCTAATTCTCCCCCTCTCTCTTGGTCACCGCGGTGATGGCGGTGCATCCCCACTCGGGATTTTGGGTCACCGATGGGGGTCACCGATGACACCCCGTATACCCTTAGTGTTTCTACTAAACAAGTGTGGATAAATAACCAAAATCTCACACATTTAAATGTCAAAATTTGGTTAGAAAAATTTATGATATATTTGACTCTTTTAAAAAATGGGTTAAAGAGGTTGTTTTCAGGTTGACTAAATTTATGTATATGTGGGTTGTAGTTGAAATATTTGGCACAAAAAATAATACGTGCTAGGATCGGGTTGCACATTTCAGGGGCGAAGCGTTATTGGGGCCTAGGAGTGGGGTGCCCCGACTCCTACTGATTTTTTGCTCGTATTGTTGAATTTAACGAAAATTTTCTGAAAAATAAATTTGTAGGGTAAAATATTGGATTTTAAGAGTCCACCCCCACCCATTTGGATTTTGAGAGTCCAGCCCTTATTGAGTTTTTGTTCAATCTTCGCTACTAGCACATTTCAACCTGTAAGCCCGCAAACCCATCAACCTGACACGATAGACACCCCTGGAAATAATATATCACAAAAGGGAAGCAAGGAAATAGTAGAATAGGTTATCGGCTTTTGAGAGGTTGATCGATAATTTTCTTGGTTAACTAGAGATATCAAATCAATTTTTTATTAGACCTTGGGGTGTGGGGCGCGGTCGCGCGGGTTCGGGCAGCTGTTGCCAAGCAATGCTGGCTAGACCACACCGGGCTAGCGTTGGTCATGGCGTTGCCCCGCTGGCGTGGGGATTGAGCCTGGCTTTGGTTGGACCATGGTCCAATATAGCCGTTGGCGCTAGCCGTTACCTTGTGGATCCCACACGCGCCACATGTCGAGCAATGCCCTCAACCCAAGCCGCTCCACATCCCATAGTTTTAAGTATAGTGAAAATTTCAACCCTCAAATATATAAATGTTCTAGAGTCTAGACATACCATCCCTGCAACCATGTTCGCGTTAATTTTACCGGGTAAAGTTCTTGTACAAATAATCTTAACATACTAAACATACAAATTGAAAGAAAACTCAAAAAGACAAGGTGGCATTTTTGTAATTATTAATAACTATCAAAGTTACTCTACAAATATACCTAAAAAAACCTAACCACTCCCCCCACCCCAAAAAAAACCTAACCCCCCCCCCCCCCAAAAAAAAACCCTAAAAAAAACCTACCCCCCCCCCCCAACCCAAGCTAAAATGCTAAAAACTAAACCCCCCAAAAAACCTAAAAAAATTTAAAGAAAATAAAAAAAACACACAAATTATTTTATTTTATTTTTTTAACATTTTTTATTAAAAAATCGCTACTTTTAGTAGCAGCCAAAATTTTTTTTTTTTTTTTTTTTTTTTTTTTGCTAACGAAATGTAGCGATTTTTTAATAAAAAATGTTAAAAAAAAATTTTTGTGTTTTTTTAGGTATTTTTGGTTGTAACTTTGATAGTTGGTGGTAATTACAAAAATGCCACCTTGTCTTTTTGGGTTTTCCTTCAATTTGTATGTTTAGTATGTTAAGATTATTTGTATTTGATCTTTTGCCTAATTTTACCATGAGTAGCTATGGTACAACTTGATCTTTTTCTTAAATGTAGTATCATTAGTAGCCGAGCCAATTAATTAAAGAAAGCTAATATACTTCTTAAAATCACTTTTCTATTGATACAATCATCAAAATCAAAATTTACATTGACTGACAAAATTAATCTACTACGAAATCCTATGAAAGATTGATTGGTTGTTGGTGTCACCGGTGCTGGCTTCAAAATCTCAAAGAGGGCTGTTGCGGACTCAAATCCGTCCTAGCTGCTACTAAGCGATTGCGCCCCATTTCTTATTGGGGCTGATTCCGTGAGCACATCCTCATCTGTTATGTTGGTTGCCTCTGCATCTGTTTTCTCAGAACCTTC
This sequence comes from Helianthus annuus, assembly GCF_002127325.2. Taxonomy (NCBI): domain Eukaryota; kingdom Viridiplantae; phylum Streptophyta; class Magnoliopsida; order Asterales; family Asteraceae; genus Helianthus; species Helianthus annuus. Next base: position 124,682,280 of record NC_035447.2, read on the forward strand.
TTGTAGCTCCAATGCAAACTCTAGTCCCCAAACTACTTCGTCCATCGTTGGCCTATCACTGCCATGATCGCTCAAGCAACTAACCACCACCACTCCGAACTGCCTTAAACACTCTGGTGCAATCACACCCCTTAGTTCCGGATCAATTATTTTGTGCATGGTCCCCTTCCGATAACAAAACTTCCACCATTCCGCCAAACTAACTTGTTCTTTAGGTAGCCAGGGAATCATAACAGGTCTTGCACACAACACTTCAAGCAGAACAACTCCAAACGAGTAGACGTCAGATTTATCTGTGAGTTGTTGCGTTCGGTAATATTGGGGATCCACATACCCGATGCTACCCTTCACCACCGTGCTAACATGGATTTTTGCTTGGTCTCTGGGGCCTATCTTTGACAAACCGAAATCAGACACTTTAGCAACCCAATTTTCATCCAGTAAGATATTTGTGGACTTGACATCCCGATGAATTATTGCACGCTTTGCACCTGTGTGGAGATAGTGCAACCCTTTGGCTGCGCCGATGCAGATATTAAGACGTCTTTTCCATGACAGAGGAGGCTTGTTTGTCTTGTAAAGATGTTCTCGCAGAGTGCCATGCGCCATATAGTCATACACAAGTATCATCTCTCCCTCATCATCACAGTATCCAATCAGGGAGACTAGTTGGACATGGCGTAGTTTAGATAGCAGCCCAATTTCTGTATGGAACTCTTGAAAGCCTTGTGTTGATGATGCGTCGAGCCGTTTGATTGCAACAATAGTTTTAGCATTATCAATGTCAATATGCCCTTTGTATACCTTACCAAACCCTCCATTGCCTATGATGAAAATGTCATCAAACTCATCAGTAGCTGCTTTCAATTCTGTAAGTGAGAAACGACGACATCGATCGGATGGGAGCGTTGAATGGGTGGACCTTGTAGATCTGGACTCGCTACAAGCTGGTCCGTATGATGACTTGTCGTCGGCAGCATCATAGTGTTTGACCCGCCTTCGTTGCTGGAAAACTAGAAGAATTAAAATAGACAACAAGACAAACGCTCCTCCAATTCCTCCAATTATCGCGGCATATGGAGGATTTTTCTTGCTCTTTATTTGGGTTGGTATCAGCCCTGTTGGTTTGGTTGCAGGAGTAAGTTCAGGGTTTGGGTTAGCTAGACTTTTGTCATCGCTCAGCTTAAACACTTCCAAACCGTTCAAATAAGCATCACCATATGCTTCATAATTGGTGTTAGGATGCATCGCTAACCACAAATCTTGCTTGCTTCTACTGCCATCTCGGTCATGGACAAACACTATATAATCCTTGAATACAGGATACCCGCTTCCTTTTGTCCAGTGGAATAGATCAACTTCCTCCTCAGCAGTTTGATTATTAATGAAGATCGTAAAGAGAACCTGACCAGGTTTTGTGTATTTTGGTATAATGTTACAAAAATGGAGACGGAGCATGTAATAAAACCCAGAATCAACTGGAAGTATCCAAGTCAGATTGTACTTGTCAGACTGATTGCCCATACTCCTCTGTGTTTGATAAACTAGCTCAGGAGCGGTATAATTGGGCGTTTCAGTAGTATACATGATCGGATTATTATAAAGAGGCGTCAACCCAATTGCAGCTCCATATATGTAGTTATTATCTTGATCCCATGACCTGTACATACCAGTATCGTTGTTACCAGTTATCTGTCCCCCACCCATGTTAAGCCTGTAAATATTTTCAAGTGCGGTATCGCTATCAATAACAGGTCCTGTCACCTGATTAATGTATTTAGGTGTCGTAGCCTGAAAATACAGATTTTCCGGCATTGAAAGGATCTCAATACCATTGATGAAGGCGTATGAATTTGGTGAGGGTGTAAAGGTAACGTTTAGCTTTTGCGCATCATTTACGTTGATGAGGAATTCTTTGAGAATTCGTGCGTCGGTGGTGTGGGTGTTTCTCAGAAAGGAGACGGCTAGGAAAGCGCTGAAGTTGGTTAAAAGAGAGTGGCCATTGGATGATACAGAGAAGAAAAATTGTTTGGCGTCGAGACTGGAGTAGGCGGCCGGATAGAAATGTAAACGGAGGAATTTCGGGCCGCGGGTGACATGAAATATGTAGGTAAATGAAGAAGAATTAATAATTCTAGCGGTGGAATAAGGGATTTCGGGTACTGAGGAATCTAGGTGATCAGGGGTTGATGAGAAGGAGGTGGTGGTGATGTTAGAAGGCACGAATTTGGAACGCTGGTCGCCTTCCCATCTCACATCCAAATTGGTGTTCGAAGGGCTGGATGAACCGCAGTTGAGGAAGACGCGATCAGTGGCTTTGTATGGTTGTGCGGTGGTGGTGGTGGTGGAGATCAAGAGGATCTCAAAAAAGAACAGTAAACTGAAGTTGAACATGATGCTTGAATATTTGATTGATTGAAACCTTAGCGAAGAGCATTAATATATATATACAAAAATTATAAGATAATAAGATAGTGAATGACTTGTCTGTTTGCTTTAGAGTGGGCCTGTAAGGTCTCCTCACCTCAGTCTTCTGCCTTAGATAATAAGATTGGATTCTATATGTACTTATACACTGTGCAGTAGGAGTTGTACCATTGAAAGTGACATGCTTAACTTGATATTTGGTGTGGAAGCTTACATAGTGACATGAAGAAAAAATCATTTGAATTAGTCAATAATGGTCCAAACAGGATAATCAATTGCATGGAGTGAGCTCCACCATGAACACTCAGTCTTGTTGAAGACTAATTCTAAATTAGCCATTGGAAGTAGCCGGTTAAGTACGTTTGAATGGGTCAAGAGTGAAACTGGTTTTCATGAATTAGTAAGCTGAATAAAAGTTAAGGATTAGGATGAAATACAAAGGATGTAGTGGGTTTAATTTTAGGTTATTGGACACTTGTCACTCTATAAATCCTTCTTACACCTCTTACAATTAGAAACCTTTGTAGAATAACTTGACCCGTTAAATTAATTAGATCTAATGATCTAGATGTTTTCGTTGTTTCAATTATGTTTGTTTACTTCCAGCATATTACTATTCCAATATTATGATATAAGCACTAACATTTTGCCAACTCTAGTTGATATAGAAGATCAACAAATGCTTTAATTAGATCTAATGATCAGATGTTTATATCATCCGTAGGTAAGTGGAATAATCTACTGCTCAAGTAATTGTTTCTACTACCTGGTTTGTTCCAGGGTGTATTAAATAGATTAATTTGTTTGTCAAACAATCTAGATGTTAGGTTTTAAGTGGCGTGCGGAAACGTAACAACACACACATGCACAAACGATTAAAATGTTGTACAAAGAAAATAATAAATACATAAAGACTATATATGTGGAGAGAAAGTGTAAAATACAATTGGCCTTAACTTACGAGTGTACGTGATGAGTATTCCGCATGTTATAGGTGTCCAGGTTTAGTGAATACGCATGTTATAGGTGTCCGGGTTTGTGAAGTAGCATGTTATATTGTCCGAGTTTAGGAAATCCGCATGTTATATTTCCGATTTTGTGAATCCGCATGTTATAGATGTCCGGGTTTAGTGAATCCGCATGTTATAGGTGTCCGAGTTTAGTGAATTTTAGTGAATCCGCATGTTATAGGCTGTCCGGGTTTATGAAGCCGCATGATATAGGTTGTCCGGGGTTGTGAAGCCGCATGTTATATTTTCACAGCGTGCGTATTGTAGGTTAATGCCAATTGTACGATAACCGACCTCTTATATATAAAGAACAAATGAGGTTAAACAATTGATACCATAAAATACTATTTATATACAGAGAACAAATGAGGTTAAACAACTTGGAGAACAATAAAGCAAAATGGGCTTTCCACCCCAAACCGATATAGGCCCAACAGCCTTCACATCCCAACACTAGACTAGTTCGTTATGTCATCCCCATGCAATTCTTCACAACAGGGGTTAAAATTTTAAAAGTTATGCATAGATAATTATAAGTATAATCTTTTAAAAATCACAATACGTGCCCTATCAAAGAAAAGTGTATTCACCACCTTCTCCATATTGTCCATCTAGGTGTTTGAAACAACCTGCACCAACATTCGTTGATAATTTCAGGGCCAAACTATCTACACACATTAGTTGGCTATCTACACACTTAGGGTTTTCCTACGCAGCGTATAGACCAATACGCTGCGTATAGGGTTACACCTCTACGCAGCGTATAGACCTATACGGAGCGTAGGTATGGGGTAGGTACACGACCAGACAGTCAAACCTAGTATCATGTCAAATCAGTCTGACATACGCTGCGTATAGGTCTATACGCAGCGTATGTACATAAAGTAAGCCGGTGCGTGTAGACCTACACGCAACGTATGTCAGACTGATTTGACACTGATACGACGTTGTCTAGGCACGTGAATAAAGCTATACGCAGAGTATAGAGCTATGCGCTGCGTATGATTGTAAATTCAAAAGTTTATTTAGCCATGCATCTCCTCTACCTTCGACTTCAGTCATCTCATTTGTTCAATTCATTTGTTTTGTATATCTTCATTTCCTTTGTATCAAACACAATGTTGTTAAAATGTCATCATTTTGGAATGAGAATTATTTCTATAATCGCTATTCTAACGAAGCATGGGGAGTAAATGATGCCAATGAGGAGGAGGTTGTGTCTGGAGTCCCTGTTGATAAAAAAACACAGTTGCCAGACTTGAACGAGACTCCGAATCCACCTGTTAATGAACCAAATTACCCGACGCATCAAGTGTATCCGGATTACGAATACGGGTATGAATCTCCGTATGTGCAACAAAGTGGATACGGTGCTGAGAATGCACCTGTTAATGAACCATATTACCTAACGCATCAATCGTATCCGGGTTACGGATACGGGGGTGAAGGTAGATACGGAGGATACAGTGGATACGGGGGTGAAGGTGGATACGGAGGATACGGAGGCTACGGTGGATACAGATACGGTTATGAGCCTCGTAACACACCACTATATGATGATTATGAACCATCTACCCCGGACAATCCGTTTCAAATAAAGGAGGTATCCCAGCCGCATGGACCACCCGGGGCGCCTCGGTTCCCACGACATGTTGGGCCCGGTCCTGACCCATCATATCAGCGGCTACGTCGCGACCTTGACAGGCAGAGCTATCTGATGGAGTGGGTGGTTGCGGAGCTGCAAGAGCGCCGACAGCGTGACGGGTTACCTCGCGAACCTACGTTCCAAATGCGGAATGGGATCAGCAGCATGAGCAGGAGCAGCTGGATCCACAGGATCCACTACCATAGTATTTTATCATATTGTTATGTATGTACAAACATTTGCTTTACATATCAAACTTTTGGTGTACATATAAAACTTTTGCTGTAAACGGTGTAACATGTTCTAACAGTACCCGGGTATTTTCACTTATTTACGCTATAATATTTTAACGTTATAGTATTCGAACCATATATATGCTTTTCAAAATTTTAACATTATACGCTTTTCGACGACATCGACTAAATAAATTAATGACGACGTCGACTAAATAATAAAAAACATCATATATTTTTAACTCGTTATATATTTTAAGCGAGTTAACGTTGTAACTGGGTGAGAATTTATACCACAAATATGCCGAATAACCAAACAAAATTATGAAAGGTTATATACACTGCGTATAGCTCTATACGCAGCGTATATAAACCTTGTGAAAAACTGATGCTTCAAGCCCACCAAAATGACCCCAAAAGTTCAGATGGTTTATATACGATGCGTATAGCTCTATACGCAGCGTATATAAACCTTGTTTTCTGTGCAATGATTGCTGGTCAGGCACTGAGATCCATGGTTACCTATGCTCCGTATAGCTCTATACGCAGGGTATAGGGCCCCTATACGCTACATATAGAGCTATACGGAGCGTAGGTAAACCTTGATTCAACTAGGGTTTGGTGTTCCAATAGGCACATTGGTGTGCCAATAGGCACATTGGTGTGCCAATAGGTACACCCTAATTTTATTGTTTTTTTAACGCTAACCCTATTTCATTATTGACGCATTACTGTAACTAATATATTTTATCTAGATTTTGGTAACCCCATTTAATTATTGGAGTTGGGTTAATTGATTTGTCCACGTGTCACACGTTAGCAGGTTAGTGGGTCACGTGTGATGGATCAACTCATCAACATATTCGGGTCAAGTTATGGAGCTGTTGAAGCAACAAATAATAGACCAAATGTAGTAGCGAGGGTGGTTAGGCAGAAGGGTTAAAGGGTTTAACCTTGCCTAACGCAGGTCGTGGGGTCCCCCCACGTTTGCAAGACGTGGAAGGAGGTTCACTAGTTTGTTTTTATTGTTTGAAGATCCAATTCTGAAGTGTTGTTCAGAAAAGAATGAAGAAACAAAAGGAATAAGCGTGAGTTGGATGTGAATGAGAGCCACTTGGGTGAAGCAAGTGTACGATGTGGAGGACCAGAGTTTAAGGAAACAAGTCTGATCCAGAATATGTTAACTCAGTAAATGAAGTGTCAATTATATAGGAGAAGACATCTCCCAAAGAGGCATTCATTTGACTAGTGACCTAGCTTGCAGCGAGGGGCTTACCCTTTCGGGGGTTGAAGCCTTTTGACCCCTGGATAATAGCATGTGCTCTGTGGACCTGCATTGCTTTTGCGGCTGTGGTTGGTGAAACTGTCTGGGGATGTGACTTATTTACTGCTCCCGTATTGCTTTACTTTATCTTTTCAGCTTTTCCAACCGTTGAACCTTTTAACATTTTTGGCGTTTACATATTTAGTCATTTTATTTAGTCTTGGGCTACCCCCGTCATCAGGAGCCAAATTGCTTAAACGGTTTGGAAATGTGGTGAGTTTTAATGGATTTTGGCCAAATGAATTAGTTGCAAGTTTTAGTACATGTGAATGAAAATGGGCATTAGAAGGTGTTGCTAATTAGGGGGAGGGGGTGGTCATCACTCACCACCAATTTATCACTCACAACTTCCAATCAAGTTTCAACACGTCATCGAGCTTTATTCCATCACTCACAACATTTTATAGTGGAAATGTCCATCACTCATCACCCAACAATACCCATCACTCACAACACTCAACAAACCATCACTCACAACCCTTCAATGCGTGAAGAAATTAACACGTGAAGAAGTTGAGTGGCGGTGGTATGCTTTTGTTTTTCACGAGTGATAATATTCCATCACGTGCAAAACTCTATCCACCCCGCATGCCCTTATAGGGAGACGTAGATCTAATCGAGTTTCAAAGAAAGAAAACGTTCAGGTGGTTGCTAAATAAATAGAATTATGTTGAAAGCCTCTTGTTTTGCATGCTTTATGTACTTTATATAAATAGTATTAGGTTCTGCTTGTCTTTTAAGAGGTAAAATGTCTGCAGTCTGCGGACCACATCAGCAGACATCCGTAGAAGAAGGGTTGGACTAAACCTCTACAGTCTGCAAGAGGAAGATTGTTTGTTTTTTTAACGTATGTACACTTCTAAAATAAACAGGTGATGGTGTACGGACGGTGGTGGTGGTGGTGTTGGTGCTAGATGGTGGTGGTGGATTATAACGCCCTGCGTTTTCATACTTTCCAAATTTAGAAACCACTGCTTGAAATTCTAATTTTTTTGGAATCTTGTATTCCTTGTAATCGTGTTTCGTTGTATAGTTGTAAAATCCGAGACTTTAATCGTAATTAAACAAATCCTTTTAACATCGTTTATACATATGTATACATTGATACGTGCACTCGTTTGATACATGGTTCGTAATTCGTATAAACGTAAGCTTAACTTGTAAACAATGATCATGTATTCGTAATCCTTAAATCTTCATACCTTTAAACACTTAGTTATTCGATTATAAGATTAAGTTGTGTGTTTTTTTTTTCACTTGATCGTACCAAACTATAAACCATACATACTTGTTACATTTCATGTTTTATACACACCTATGTTATCACATTTTTTGCTAAATTAAAACTTGTCATTTATGCATTTTGGACCTTGTTACAAGTTACATACATACTAGAAACCATGTAACACTTTATTAAACATCAAATATATACCTTCTAATGTCAAAAAAAAAAAATAACATAAAAAAATTATAGGGCTGTTAACAGCCTTGCATCAGTCCACTTAATTTCCTTGTTTTGAGTTATTTAGCCCACTAAGCACTTTCAAAGCCCAACTAAATGAAACCCTAATCCATCCCCTATATAACCCAAGCCTCCTCCAAGCATTTTTCACTTTCTAAACACTCTCCATTCACTCTCAAACACTTCAAACCGTAGCTGATTGCAGAAGTTCGAGCAGATTTATACCACTTCACTAAAGTGAGCATAACTCACTCAATTCTTATCCGATTCACTCGATTCTTTTTCCTACTACTTTGTATTGACCCTAGCTATGTTTCCATGGGTTTTCCCTGGAAAACCAGAGCCTGAAATGTTGCCAAAAGGGCTCCAAACTGGACTGATTTTTCTGTTCTTGTTTCAAACTTTGATAAACTTGTTTAAATTTGAGGAAACTCATCTCAAACCTATGTCCTTATGCTTATAACCACTTCTATGGTTAGTTAGGCTTAAAAACAAGGTTGATACATTCAAAATCAGAGGTATAAACCTCACAAACTTTATGTTTTGTTCAAGGGTTTTAACCCACAAGTGATGCTCAAGTTCAAGACTTGATGATTGTGTGATTTAGGATTATCTTGGGTTAACCTACTTGAAAATCCACACATTGCTTGATGTTTTCTCATAGATTAGTTGTTCATATTCTATTGTTTCTTGTAAGTTCATGACCCTCCTTGTTGTTCATAACAACAAGTGTACTGGTGAACAATAGAGGTACCTAAATGGAAGCTTTGTTCTTCCTACCTCATGTATGAATTCCATGATACTTAGAGGTGTCTAAATAAAGACTTTAATCTTCTACCTCATGCTTGACTTATATGATGTAATATACACTATGTAATACTTGTGTGACAACAAAATAATCGAACTCTGGGTGATGAACTAATGGACATTCGTTAAGCTAGTAGATTGTATCATCTTAGGCCTTGACAACTTGTCACGATTCTAATGGAACTTTGTTCCATGAAAACATTTAAACTCTTTTAGAGTTTCATAGTGTCAAGAACAAGTGTCATAGGTGTTATATGATTATTTTGATATGATTATTTTTCATGTTATTTAAACACCAAATCCCTAGAACCATATGTAAACACCTCTTAAACTCAAAATCGAACACATTCAACTTTCTAGTCTCAACAACTTCATCGCATGGGATAATCGGAAAGCATATGCAACTTTGTGAGTACACTTGATCCATTTTCCTTTTAATACACTTTGGGTGCAACATGTTTTACTTGTTGAAATGCACAATTCACAAACATGCTTTTATTCGTTCAATCCTTATACATGCTTTGCTATGCTTAGATTCATGCTAGAATACATAATGTTAACTCGGCTTAACAATTATAGCGCTATAGGAGTAGCACACCACCCGACGGGGTTTTGTTGAGTCTTTATTCTATAATGGTCTCTTCACTTTGTGTCGAGGGATGTTAAATACTAGTGGACACTAGAGTTGACATATTGTTTTGCATGATAGATTGACCTTGTATACCAATTGCTATGTTGGATTGAAAATACCCTTTTATGCATATGCCACGAGTCTAAAACTAGTGTACTCGCCAATACCTTTGTATTGAACTATGCTTTTAAAACATGTTGCAGGTTTAGCGATGATGTTGATGATGCATGGAATCTAGTAGGATGCTTAGATACACACTTTAAATTTTGTATTTTATTTGTATTGTATTTCATTATTCATGTTGTATTTGTTTCAAATCCTTGTAATTGACTCTTTAGAAATTAAATGAAAATTTATCATTTAAATACTTGTCATAAATAGTGTTATGAAGTCTCTTGCAATCTATTTCATCTCACTCCGATGTTTCCGCCATCGGTTGGGGTGTGACAGATTGGTATCAGAGCCATAACTATAGGGAATTAGGAAAATTGTCATGCTTTTGACCTGGTCTATAGTTAAGCACCAAAATTCGACCATACTTGCTTCACATGCTATTTTTATGAAATATCTTTACATGTTAGTCTTGAAATGTGTCTTACGTGTTATTTTATTAAAATGATTTATGTGCTTATACTTGTTATTATTATTTTGAACATACGTCTTTTACTCATTTATACTAAATTCGAAACCACTTGTAATACACAAACGAGACGACTTCACCAAAATAGGCGTGAAACCCACAATTTGGTGAAAGAATCTCAATCCACCTATTCTTTTTACAAGAAATTCGCCACCAAGTTAGGAGTGAGACCTCACCTTGATGGAGAATTTTCGCTTTCAAATTCTAGTGGACCCTCGTCAAAGTGTTGAAATTAAATTTTGACCCGACGAGTACCAACCACACTTAGGATACGAAATCTTCAAGTTAGGGTTGAAACCCGCACCTTGTCGACTAGTTCCACTCCTTGATTTTTCATAAATCCTGCCAAGTCTCGAAATTTCGATTGATTTGGGACATTTAGTAACCGAAAGGGTAAATACCGTTAACCGACTTGTCAGCGAGAGTATTCCACCTATTAGGCTAAATCATTGTAACACCCCGAAAATTATAAAACTTTATAATAGAAATATAAAGTAGAGAATAAACGAGAATAAGCTAACTAAGGAATAAATAACTCAGTTAGCTATGAGTCATGTAGTAACACATGAAAGAACTAAAATGCCCAAGTTATAAACCAAACCAAAATTGAGGGGCTTATGTTGTTAAACTTGAAACTTAATTAAATAAAAACAAATAAAAACACACCAAACACACACAAATGGTGTGTCTGGTCGATCAAACAACAGGGGCGACAAGGGGGTTCTCTTCCAAACCCTAACTTTCACAAAACCCATAAATTGAAGGCTCAAATCAAGTTGAAATCAAAATCTGAATATAGATTAGTGATCACCTTGTTGAAGGGATCATAAGGTATGTAAATTTTAGTATTTTTGATTCATCTCATGTTCTAGACAAATCATGAAAAGTTGAAATTAGCTTGATTATATGATGTATAGATGAAACTTGTAATGAAAACAAGTATAAGGCTGAATCCTAGTTGATAATTTGCAACAATCTTGCTTAAAACTATGAAATTATGATAACCCACTTATAAGTTAAAGGGGTTTTACTAAGTAGATGAACACAAGCATTATAATGGTCAAAATTTGTATTACTTGATGTCTCTATGATAATCTTGATGATTGCATGTAAGCTTGATAAGGAGAAATCGAAAATATGGTTGAAAATGGGTAAAAATAACAAGTCATGAACTTGATTCTAGCTATGTAAGAAATAGACCCGCTAGGTGTTCGTTAAAATGCCTAAGTGAGGATTAAAAGGTTAAAAATCGGATGAAAACGCAGATTTGATTATTTTAGAAAATTATGCGTTAACGATTATGAAAAGAGTTCTAAATTGATTGTAAATTGAACTCATTAGGCAAAGAATCCAGATCGTCAAGCGGACAAGCCGGAGGGGATACGCGTTTGAAAGGTGTGCTCTAGAGGTACCTGACTTTAGTCTCGTTAAATTATGTATACATGTTTTGGTTCAATGTATAAATAGCGTCGTAGTGTAATAGATGCATTTGATGTGTCTTTGAAGTGGCGAAGTTCACTCGACAATCAAATGGGTCAAAATAAAGGTTGGAAGTGGGTTGGCTTGTCAATAAAGTGATGGTTTTCACTAGATAGCCAAACGAGTCGAAATGATGTGTTTAAAAGGATCATGTTTGTAGAGACTTGAAAGTCTCATATTTCATTAAGTGTTGGATAGTACTATGCCAATGAATTGGCTATGCTAATTTAAGCTTACGTGTGACAACTGCCACTTTACGGTAACTTTCTTAGACTTAAATACTCATTTTTAGCTACATTTTTATGTATTTTGAACACCCGAACTGCGTATGGCATACACTTAGAATACTCATGAAATACTTACTTAGGATGCATATGATTCATTTTTATTAAGTACATTTGAAACAGTTTAAACAATGCATCGAAACTACTAGAAAAGCACCTAGTAAACTAGTATTCTGACGAAAACGCAGGATCCGTAGAAATCATCTAAACGACATCTTTAGGACTCAGATCAAAGTCCAACATCTAATATATTAAACCCTAACTAGGAATGCAAGGGTTTGATTTAAAACCTTTCCGAAGTCCGATAACACTAAAAATTGACCGAAAAGCACTAAAAGCGACGATTTCAACACTTTTCCACAGAAATTCTGCAGAAATAGCTTTCTAATATTTTTACAACATGTAAAAATGCTATTTAACATAGAATTCATGTGAGGATACATTCGGGTATCATCCGAACCAATAACTACATCAATTCACACAAGTTACACAACTTAGCGTTCAAATAACATCTAACCGAAACAATTCGAAATGAATATCCGAACAATATCAAATCTATTTTTTAATGGTCATCTAGTGTTAATTGGATCATTATGGACTAGTAATGATCATTTAACACCCTTTAAACACTTAAACATTTATACTTATAAGTTTCCTAAACAACTCCCTAAAAGTTCTAACACATTTTACTAAGGAAATCAAGAAGCAAAAACAAGGGAACCCCCCCCCCTCCCCCATTCACGGTTACACCCCCCCCCCCTGTGGGACCCAATTTTTCAACTAGTTACCATAAATATCCTAGATATTTACTAAGGTCTTGCAAGTGGGCAAGTGGTAACTTCAAGTGGTGAAAGTAAGAACATAGATAACAACTAGTTTACCTTCATTACTAACCATTTCATCACACTTTTTCACCTTCCATTTCACACACAAACTCTTTCATCTTTCACCCCCATTTTCGGTCAAGAACACCCCTCCCCCATCTTCATTTTCAAGCCACTTTCTTGATGATCAAGATGCATTTTCATGGAACTTGAGAAGATCTAAGGCATACACAAGTTGAAGCAAGCTTTCTCATCCATCTAAGAGCTTTCAACCATCAAATCTTCCTCTTCTTTGCTTTTCATTTTCACCTAGATCATCCCTAGCCAAGAGCTAGAAGTGAGCCTTCTAAATCCCTTTTTTCCACACTTATTTATGTATTTATTGTTTATGGAACAAGTTATAACTAAAACAACCATACAAAATAAGATGAAAATACAAAGAAGCATAATAAAAATCATGATATATAAGATTGTTTATGTTGTGATTTAAAGCTTATTGTTGGTGCACTTGTGTCTGTACTTTGTCTGTATTTAGTCTCGATGTGAACGATGTCCGTGTCAGTTTTGTAAGTTGACCAAGTCAACTTCATACGTGATTGCTTTGAGAAAAGGCTAATCGATGTTGTTAAGGTCCACACCGATGACCAACGTGCCGACTTATTTACCAAAGCTTTTGACAAATCTAGATTTGACTTCTTATTATTGGTAAACGGCATTAAGGTCAAGCAAGAGTAAACCAACATCGGAAAATCATTTTTGTAAATATCTTTGTGTTTTAAATTTGTCTTAGTTTATTGATTTTAGGGGGAGTAAATCCGAAAATCTGAAAATCCAAAAACATCGAAAAATTTCAAAATCCGAAAATCTGAAAATCCAAAAACATCGAAAAATTTCAAAAACACAAAAACAATAGAAAAACAAAAATGAGTTTCCTGGCGAGCAAAAGAGAAAATGATAGTACATCAGTGGTCTATCCAAACCTCTTTAAACCTTAAATGTAAAACGATAAGCAGCTCTATATAAGATGTATCGGTAGGCTCACAATCATTTTAAAGTGTGCAGGGTGATATAAATCTTAATCGACTGAAGACCAGGTGGGAACCATTCATTGGCATATGGTCTTAGTACCGAAATTTCGTTTGATAGATTGCCGAGGTTCTGAGATATTCGGTTTTTATGCTGCTTATCATCTGGGTATCATGGTTGTATCTTTTACCGAAAAATAACGGGGACGCAAGTCTAGATCTTCCATGATACCATACATACGTGTACATAATACATACTGCATTCGACCTCAATAAGTGATAAACAATCACATGTCCAAAACAAATAAGTGATAAAATATCACATTTATCCGGGTGTCAAGTTCGTCTCTCTGCTGTACGGAAGTACTGACCTGTTCACGGACTTGCACCTGTGCCCTCATGCATATGAAAATCAAGTTCCTCATCAATAAGTGATTATATCACATAGGGCTTGTTTTCAAATCAAAATAAGTGAGTATCTCACAGCTTATACGGTCAAACAGATGATAATCGGTATACTCACCGGTAAGATGAACTCTCGTGCATACCTTGATACGGGAATGTGTCGTGATGTGGATGAACACCGGTCTGTAAGTATAAATCATACCTTAACGTATCCCCTCGCCATGATTACATCTGATAAGTTGAGCTTAAGTGGACAACAATACCGATAATTGTTATTGGATGCTTATCTTAATGTTATCTAACTGAACAACAAGAGTGTTTTGGCATGACCGTACACTGATATGATTCTCTTACCCTCGAAACTCGCAATAAGAATATCTGTTTTTATTTACTGCTTAACTTTTATTGCCTTATTTTAAACAGTTTCGTCGTTTGGTGCATATCAGCACGACATTAGCGGTGATGTCGTTTGATAACACTCAAAGGATATTAAAATTGTTGTCTTTTAATTTCAAAAATACCAAAAAGATTTTAGGCGTGTTTTAATATAAACTTTGTAAAAGCCAAAAAGATTTTATTTCTACTTTATTTTCGATCGTACGATGTTGGAGCTCGAGTCTTCGTTACCTGAAACCTGAACGAAAACCGAATTGACTAAATCTTCATAAACGGTCGAAAGTTGCAAGTTTTGAAAGTTAAATCTAAAATTGAGAAATTTATAAAACTTTCAAACTGTCGGACGGTGTTTGATTATGACATGGTCATTCGTGTGTCATTTGGTTATACTAACTATTCCAAGCAGTTGTTCTCATTACGCGTTTAGATTTCTTGCATGTGCAGATTCTAAAGGCTAGAAGAACATGGTCGATGACAAGCTTTGGAATGAAGACACGACGAAAAGGCGCTCAAAAGATGAAGATGATCGAGTTGCCGCTGGCCATCATCAATACCACAAGGATCTCGTTTCATAAAGATCAAGTCATTCACGAGCATAACTCAAGGGGGAGCTTATGTTAAGGGGGAGTTTGTCAACACACTTCCTACATGATACGGGTAGTTTGTTGATACACTCTCTGCTTTCAAGACGTGAAGACTTTGAAGATCCTCCGACATTGAAGACTTGAAAGGACATCAGAGTTTTGAGAACTCGAAGACCAAAGACCATCGAAGTTCGAGACAAAGCTACAGCCAAGGGGGAGTTTGTTGGTGCACTTGTGTCTGTACTTTGTCTGTATTTAGTCTCGATGTGAACGATGTCCGTGTCAGTTCTGTAAGTTGACCAAGTCAACCGTCCTCCTGGTTTGACTTGGTAAACAGTTAGATATATGGTTGTTCTTGTTCTGGCTCGAAGGATGATCATCGAAGGATAAGTGTTGATCCTTCGATGAACTCGAAAGATGAACCTTCGATGGATGGTTCGATAGATCATCCTTCGAGGTTCATGCAGATCCTTCGAAGACTTTGTAATCGATAGATGATCCTTCGACCATCTATCGGATCCTTCGGACATGACAACCTGGGCTGGGTATATATACCCATGCAGTGTATGTGAAAAGACAGATGCACACAGACAGAAAGATAGAGAGTATTCTTGAGAGCATTCTGTCCGAAACACACACACACATAGTGAGAGTTTTCAAGTTATATTTGTAAACATTGTGCTTGTAACCGAAACCTTCATACGTATTAATACAGTGGTGTTAATCGGTGAACCTGTGTGTGTTTGTTTCTCTACTTGCTTCATCCCGGTTTGCTTACTAGCTTGGATTCCGCACTCGCTAGTAGGTTTGTATAACAAGGTTTAGGTTCGTCATCCTACGGAAAGGGACCTACACTTATTTCTTGCATATTTGATCTAGTATTGATGAATATCCTACAAATGACTTGTTAGATGATGTTTAAAAATATAATCTAACAAGTGTACATGAAAGTGTTAAAAAGGGTTTTTGTTAAACATATGGTTTAATGGATGATCATGATATTTGGTATTGTTAAAGTATATAAAGTTTTTAACTAAAAATAATGCTTTTACAATGTTTGTAAAAAGAAATATACAAGATGAGTTTTGTATACTAGTTTGATAAAACTAGAAGTAAAGTATGATTTTTGAACTAGTAAACATATGTAAAGATCATACCAAAACCCTACGTGATTATGGGTTCATCTTGTTAAGTTTATGTTATAAATCTCATATGTTTTTGTTAAGAATATTATGAGTAATTTGTTGGTGATTTTGGAAGAAAAAAGATATGTTTTATTAACATGGAAAAGTCCATATTTCTAATGAAATATGGCCAATTTTTCTTAAAATCATAAGTTATAAAAACTATTATTTTTAACAAAATCTTTATTGGATGAAAAAGATTTTAAAGAATACTTTTTCTAAAAGCAAAGTTTGGTATAAATATATATTTTTAAGAAAATATATATTTAGTTAACTTAACAACTTAAGTGCTATGTGTTATATGTTTGTATTAGTTATATGTATTATAACTAGGAACTTGAATACAATGGTACAAATAAACACAATGTACATTTCGACTAAAGTCTTACAAGACTACATGTAAACACGCCTTAAAAACAACTTACAGACATTCCGAGCTTTCGGACACAACTTATGGTCAAAACGGACGACGGACGAAACCATAAACTTATTGCCAATCCGAGGAGTTACTACGATGCTTAGGCGATCTTTCGATGCAAATACATATAAATCACCGACAACAATATCCGGATGTTTTGAAACTTTTAAAAACAATTATGTATTCTTTTAATTAAAAAGCCTAATATTTAGTAACTTTTATAAAAAATGAAAGAATATATTTTAACAAATGGGCTTATTTTTAATACAAATGGGATTATTTTACATATGGGCCTATTTTATACAAATGGGCTTATTTTTAATACAAATGGGCTTATTTTTAACACATGGACTTATTTTATACAAATGGGCTTATCATCCTAAATGGGCTTAACATAAATACATGGGCTAAGCCCAATATCGAAAACTCATGGGCTAAGCCCAATACTATTTAGGCCCAATAACATTTGGGCCCAATAACATAAATTCTTGGGCTAGGCCCAATAATATTAAGCACAATAACATGAATACATGGGCTAAGCCCAATGTCAAAACATATGGGCTAAGGCCCAATAACATAAAGGCATGGGCTCAGCCCAATGTCATATAATTGAAGAAAATACAATTATACAATTTATTCATACAAGACTCGATGATACAACTCACAAGATACAAGATTACATATACATATATATATATATATATATATATTTGGTGAAATATATATAATAGTTTAACAAATCATACATCTAATACACAGTTCAACGAACAACAAAGACATACAAGTCTTACACATAATTAAAACACAGGACTTGTACTCAAGTCGTTTACAAAGACCGAAGTGTTTAACAAATATAAGAACATTTGTAGGTCCCAACATTGTTCAAGACGACCACGCGTAAGTTCACGAACAGTACCATTCACGGACGCAATACTGTGAGTTCATGTCCCCTATTCATTTAAATGTATTACAACTTTACATCTATCGGGGAAAATACATGTTCAATCGTATGTTAATGTTAGGGAATGAAACACCTTAGATCATGTGCGAATTACGGTTATACATCTAAGCACCATTAATCCAGCTTGGACCTAGGTACAAGTGGTTAGATCTAATGGGTTTTGGCGAGCCCCACTCTTGGTCGTGGACCCATACAGAAGATTGCTTTTGTGTTCCAGTCGATAGTAGTCGACACAAAATCGTCTAGGTTTGAATTGCTTCCTTTTTCGTCACACATATTAATGTCGTTGCAAGACATTAATGATCAACGATTTCATTGACACTTTACATACTACAACTTACATTTTAAATACATCTTTTACAACTAAACTGCATGAATTCGCTAACTTTTGTTGATGTTTTCCAAACTTAACATGTATTTCATGGAATTAATGGACCATGTCGGGATTCTCAGTCAAGATAACAAGTACCAGCACTCCATGCCATCTTTTGGAGGGTTTAACTATTATATTCCGCCTCTTTGCGGCAATATTATGGTTTAAACCTTAGTAGTTTATTTTCATTTTGATGTATGAAACAATAACACTTTACTTTCATGTTAATGGTTTGTAACCGACACACTAAACTTATGTTGTGATCTTTTGAAAACAATTATGTAATGGCAATGGTGTATGTTTTATTCATATAGTTTGTTCATGTACATCGATATTTATGCAATAAAAACCATACAACATCTCGCGCTTTCGCTATGAGCGGGTGTTACAGGTTGGTATCAGAGCATCGATTGTAGTGAACCAGGATTCTTTTTCGAGTCTAAGTCTACAATCACTAGGGATCTCTCACGAAAACCATTTAAACACAAACAAATGTTTTCATTTGCATAAACATTTTTCATGGTCCGTTTTCAACAAGAATTCAACTCATACAAATCAAGCAAGGACATTAGTGTCTTAGTCATCTAAATGGTAGACATGCAACTTTAAGTTAATCCACACAACTCAATTAGGATAACTTAAAATGAACATAAAGTGAAAAATACATTTCGTGTATATATGTAAAGTAACAATTAATCATACGTGTCCAACAACTTATTTCTCAGGTCACCATGTCTTCATCCGAAGGAAGCAACGTTTATGACGACGTAGACCCCATGGAGATTGTATCTGATGACGATTACGTGCCAGAGGTTCAGGTCATCTCATCTGATAGAGACTCTACATCTGACAGCAACATGGACGACTTCCAACCATTCGCACTTCTAGGCGACATAATCGATGATGATGTGTTAGCTATTCCTCCTCTACTCAACGATATAGTTATTTTGGGTCACCCGGAGGGTGAACATGTAGTTGAGGTTATACCCTTAGACGTCGCTCCTCTTGATGTTATGCCATTTATCGTCGACCTCGACGATGACGACGACGTCGTACCAGTGATTCTAGTGGATCACATGGATGCTGATTTGGGAGACGGGGAAGTTCACGATGTAGTTCTTTTAGACATTGCATCACCAGTGGTCTCGGTGATCGATATTTCTTTTGATGCAGATACCGACTCAGATGCTTCCTCTAATGCATCTGTTACTTCGTCTGCACTACAGGCCATTGGCCTACAGCGGAACGCAGACTTTGGGGACAACGTCATGCCAGCAGAGCCAGTCATCCCTGCACCTATTCAGGTCCCTGCACCAGATGCATCTCCTGAGCACATTCGCCTCATGCGCTTTGCACCTACCATACCACCTACTGATCATACCGATGAGGCCGGACCATCTGGACATGCCCACATACCACCCAGTGATATGGACCTATACTATCAGAAGTTTCGCTCAGTCCCACAGGTCCCTGGCGAGCCTCTTATTACACGACACTCGCCACCTCATGTTATGCCCACGTCAGATCCATACTATCCATCGCATTTCCTAGCTGTTACTACCGACGATCTTCTACTGTCTCTACAACTTCAGGTCGACATACTTTTTCGCAGAGTTCATGAGCTTCAGCAGCGTGATAACGCCAGACCACCACCACCACCAGTTCATTCACCCCCACATGCTCCACCACCACCACCTACTTTTCCACCTGACTTACGTGCTCGTGTGCTGACACTCGAGCAGCAGATGGACTTCCTTATCCGTCGAGTCCATGAACTCGAGGAGGAGCTTACTCACCTTCATGGTTTGGTACTTCTGACTCCACCACCTATCCCCCCTCCACCATAGACGTTCACTTGCAGGTTATCTTTTGTAACGAGATGTAGTTACCCGGGTTTTTTTTGTGTACATAGTGACGCTCCACCAAGTTTTGAAGACAACCGACAGACAGCGGATCACACAGTTTGAAGGAAGATTTTGTTATCTCTTTTGTTTATACTAGACTTGTATGATCGGGTTATGTAGCCCGAGTCGATTTTGTTTCCTTTCAAACGATTATGTAACCGTTTGAATGATATATATGAAAAACTTGGTGTTACCTTTTATATGCATCTGAATGGTCTGGTTGGACATATCTTATTGCTTATGTTAACTTGTTTACTCGCATTATATGTTTCTTGGTGATATTGCTATTAATGTTATGAATATATTTTTTTTCTTTCTTCTTACATAGTAAAAATATTTAACAAACCAAATCAACGTCTAATCTTTATCCTGTTTCTCCTTTGGAAGAATCATGCCACCAAGGAGAGCTTTACGTTCACGGACAGTTAATCCACCTCCACCCCACCAATGCCTATGACTGAGGCAGAACTGAATGCACTAATTGAAGAAAGGATAACACAAGCCATAGCACTGTACGAAGCATCACGTGTCGAAGCGAGTGGCGGTACTGGCGGAACAGGCGGTACTTCAAATGGAAACAATGCTAATGGTAATGTTTAGTCATTTTTGTTACAACTCATTCAATTCCTTTTCTGATCTATTCGGCGATTCAGTGTTTGATCATTCATAATCCGTTTGTCCAATTTCAGGGTGCACATTCAAGCTGTTTCTGGACTGCAAGCCGCTTAACTACGATGGCACAGGCGGTGCGGTGGCCTTCGTGCGATGGACTGAGAAAACTGATTCCACCATCAGAATGAGCAGATGTTCCGCTAATCAGCATGTCACTTTCGTTACTAGTCTGTTTCTCAACGAGGCCCTTACATGGTGGAACTTACAAGTGCAAACTTTGGGTGATAACGCTGCATATGCGTTGACATGGGATGAACTGAAGGAACGTATGAGGGATAAGTACTGTTCTCGTGCTGAACTCCAGAAGTTGGAGAACGAGTTTTGGCACCTTACCATGATCGGAGCTGATATCACTAGATATACGCAAAGGTTTCACGATCTGTCCCGCGTGATTCCTTATCTTGTATCACCAGAATACAAGCGTATCGAACGCTACATCTGGGGACTTTCTCCGAAGATTCGGAGTCTGGTTACTGCAGCTAAGCCCACGACTATTACTCAGGCTGTGACTATAGCCGAGCCTCACTGAAGATGGGGTCAGGATGAATATATTCTCAGAGAAAGGTGATGAGAAGAAGGAAACACATGTCGAGTCTTCCAACAGTGGGAAGAGGAAGTACTCGAATTACAAGAAGGGAACCCATGGTAATAATAACAACAACAACAACAACAACAGTAACAACAACCACAACAACAATAACCCCAACAACAACAACAACAACAACAACAGGCGACAGAATAACTCGTAAAAGGATGCAAGGGCGTTTGTAGCCACAAACGACACTGGTCCTAAGAAGTACGTTGGTACTTTACCCAAGTGTGAGCGATGCAAATATCATCACTTGGGCGATTGTCGGGTTGTCAAGTGTGGCAAGAATGGCCACCGTGCTGAAACATGTTGGGGAACGGGAAATAATACTGGATCGGGAAGTGGAAATGGTAACAAGAATGGGAACGGAAATGGGCGTGGTCAAGGATGCTTTGGATGCGAAAGCAAAGATCACTTCAAGAAAGACTGTCCTAAAGAAAACCCAGCTCTGGGTAGGGCATTTGTGATCGGAGCAAAGGATGCGCGCCAAGACCCTAATGTGGTCACTGGTACGTTCCTCATCAACAATCATTTCGCATCCATATTATTTGATACTGGTGCCGATTTTAGTTTTATTTCTATGGACTTTAAAAATATTCTGGGCATAGAAACAAGTAAGTTAGATGTGCCTTACTCAATAGAATTGGCAAACGGTAAACTAGTCGAGTCCGGGGAAGTTGCTAAGGGATGTTCCTTAGAACTTGGCGAACGAACATTCAATATCGATCTCTTACCCGTGGAGTTGGGTAATTTCGACATAGTGGTTGGCATGGATTGGCTATCCGATAACCGAGCCGAAGTCGTGTGCCATGAGAAGATCATACGCCTACCACTAGCGAACGAAGAGACACTTGTTATACATGGAGAGAAGCGCGACACGCCAATGCGGATTATCAATTGTATGAAGGCACATAAGTGCTTACGGAAGGGTGGTATTGCATTCCTTGCGCATGTTGTCAACAAGAAGGCCGAGGGGCCGCAGCTGAAAGACATTCCTGTGATAAGAGACTTTCCTGAAGTCTTTCCTGACGACTTGCCGGGACTACCACCAATTCGACAAGTCGAGTTTCACATCGACTTAGTACCGGGAGCAGCACCTGTAGCCAGATCTCCATATCGATTAGCACCTTCTGAGATGCAGGAATTGTCCACACAACTTCAAGAGTTGTTGGATAAGGGATTCATTAGACCAAGCTTCTCGCCTTGGGGAGCTCCAGTTCTTTTTGTGAAGAAGAAGGACGGGACATTCAGAATGTGTATCGACTACAGAGAGTTGAATAAACTCACCATCAAGAATCGGTATCCACTACAGAGGATTGATGACTTATTCGACCAACTGCAAGGTTCCAGCTTCTACTCCAAGATAGACTTACAATCGGGGTATCACCATCTACGGATACAAGAAGAAAGCATACCGAAAATGGCCTTTCGAACTCGTTATGGTCATTACGAGTTTCTCATTATGCCTTTTGGTTTAACGAACGCACCGGCGGTCTTCATGGATTTAATGAACCACGTGTGCAAGTCGTATCTTGACAAATGAACAACATTTGAGAACCATCTTAGAACTACTCAAGAAGGAGAAACTATACACGAAGTTTTCCAAATGTGAGTTTTGGATTCGTGAAGTGCAATTTCTCGGGCATATAGTAAACGAGAAAGGCATTCAAGTAGACCCCTCGAAGATCGAAGCAATTAAGAACTGGGAAGCACCCAAGACTCCAACTGAAGTTCGACAGTTCTTAGGATTAGCGGGGTATTATCGGAGGTTTATCGAGAATTTTTCAAAAATTGCTCAACCACTAACCTCCCTTACCCAAAAAGACAAGAAGTTCGATTGGGGTGAGAAACAAGAAGAGTCGTTTCAACTACTCAAGGATAAGTTGTGCGAGGCACCAATCTTATCACTACCCGAGGGTATCGACGACTTTGTAGTATACTGTGATGCATCGCATCAAGGTTTGGGATGCGTACTTATGCAACGGGATAAAGTTGTCGCGTACGCATCACGACAGCTAAAAGTTCATGAGAAGAAATATACCACTCACGACCTCGAGTTAGGCACAGTGGTATTCGCTTTGAATATTTGGCGACATTACTTATACGGTACTCAGTGTACAATTTTCACGGATCATAAGAGTGTTCAGCACATATTCAATCAAAAGGAACTGAATATACGTCAGTGACGCTGGATTGAATTGCTGAACGACTATGATTGTGAAATTAAGTACCATCCGGGCAAGGCGAACGTTGTAGCAGACGCCTTGAGCCGCAAGGAACGGGTTAGAACTTTGAGAGTTCGAGCCTTAGAAATGACAATTCACACGGATCTTAACACACGAATCCGTGATGCACAACAAGAGGCACTTAAAGAAGAACATCTTAAAGCAGAATCACTTCGAGGCATGGAAGCATGGTTAGTGCCAAAGGAGGATGGAACTTTGTACGTTGCAGGAAGAATTTGGGTTCCACTCTTTGGAGGCCTTCGAGATCTTATTTTTGAGGAAGCTCATAGGTCAAAGTACTCGATCCATCCTGGATCAGATAAGATGTACCAAGACTTAAAGGAGTACTATTGGTGGCCTAACCTTAAAAGGGATATCGCTATCTATGTCGGAAAATGCTTGACCTGCGCGAAGGTCAAGGCAGAATACCGGAAACCGTCGGGTTTGCTACAACAACCCGAGATTCCCGTTTGGAAATGGGAACAGATATCGATGGACTTCATTACGAAGTTACCCAGGACCTCAAGAGGCCATGACATGGTATGGGTAATCATCGATAGGTTGACAAAGTCCGCACACTTCTTACCGATTCGGGAGAAGGATAGTACAGAGAAACTGGCGGAACTCTATCTCAAGGAAATAGTGGCTCGTCATGGAGTGCCTATTTCAATCCTTTCAGACCGAGATGGTCGCTTCATTTCAAGAATTTGGAAGTCTTTTTAGGAGGCCTTTGGATCACGTTTGAATCTAAGCACGGCCTTTCATCCACAAACTGGCGGCCAGAGTGAACGGACAATCCAAACACTCGAAGACATGCTTCGTGCGTGTGTTATGGATTTGGGCGGCAACTGGGATACTCATCTACCATTGGTTAAGTTTTCCTACAACAACAACTACCATACAAATATACAAGCTGCACCGTTTGAAGCTCTCTACGGTCGAAAGTGTCGCTCTCAGCTATGTTGGGCGGAAGCAGGCGATAAACAACTAATTGGTCCAGAGTTAGTCCAAGAGACTACAGATAAAATCTTTCAGATCAGAGACCGTATCAAGGCGGCCCGCGATCGACAAAAGAGCTACGCAGACAAGAGACGGAAGCCATTATCCTTCAAGGTTGGAGACAAGGTCTTATTGAAAGTCTCGCCTTAGAAGGGCGTAGCAAGATTCGGTAAGCGTGGAAAGCTTAACCCCCGATATGTAGGACCATTTGAAATCTTGAATAAGATTGGCACCGTTGCCTACAAGCTGAAGTTACCAGAAGAACTAAGTAGTGTACACGACACGTTTCATGTGTGGAACCTTAAAAAGAGTCCAACACAAGAAACAGTTATCATCCCGGCGGATGAAGTTCACATAGACGACAAACTCCAATACACTGAAGAACCTGTTGAGGTCATGGATTGGAAGATCCAGAAAACACGGAGAAGTCGTATCAAATTGGTAAATGTTCGTTGGAACTCTCGACACGGACCCGAGTATACTTGGGAAAGAAAAGATCGAATAAAGGCAAAATATCCTCAACTGTTCGCGAAGACTCCTGCAAAGGATGACTCAGCTAGAATTTCGGTACGAAATTCTTAATAACAGGGGGAGAATGTGACAACTGCCACTTTACGGTAACTTTCTTACACTTAAAATACTCATTTTTAGCTACATTTTTATATATTTTGAACACCTGAACTGCGTATATCAGGGCATACACTTAGAATACTCATGGAATACTTACTTAGGACGCATATGATTCATTTTTATTAAGTACATTTGAAACAGTTTAAACAATGCATCGAAACTACTAGAAAAGCACCTAGTAAACTAGTATTCTGACGAAAACGCAGGATCCGTAGAAATCATCTAGACGACATCTTTAGGACTCAGACGAAAGTCCAACATCTAATATATATTAAACCCTAACTAGGAATGCAAGGGTTTGATTTAAACCTTTCCGAAGTCCGATAACACTAAAAATTTCCCGAAAAGCACTAAAAGCGACGATTTCAACACTTTTCCGCAGAAATTCTGCAGAAATCAGCTTTCTAATATTTTTACAACATGTAAAAATGCTATTTAACATAGAATTCATGTGACGATACATTCGGGTATCATCCGAACCAATAACTACATCAATTCACACAAGTTACACAACTTAGCGTTCAACTAACATCTAACCGAAACAATTCGAAATGAATATCCGAACAATATCAAATCTTTTTTTAATGGTCATCTAGTGTTAATTGGATCATTATGGTCTAGTAATGATCATTTAACACCCTTTAAACACTTAAACATTTATACTTATAAGTTTCCCAAACAACTCCCTAAAAGTTCTAACACATTTTACAAAGGAAATCAAGAAGCAAAAACAAGGGAACCCCCCCCATTCACGGTTACAACCCCCCCCCCCCTTGTGGGACCCACTTTTTCAACTAGTTACCATAAATATCCTAGATATTTACTAAGGTCTTGCAAGTGGGCAAGTGGTAACTACAAGTGGTGAAAGTAAGAACATAGATAACAACTAGTTTACCTTCATTACTAACCATTTCATCACACTTTTTCACCTTCCATTTCACACACAAACTCTCTCATCTTTCACCCCCATTTTCGGTCAAGAACACCCCTCCCCCATCTTCATTTTCAAGCCACTTTCTTGATGATCAAGATGCATTTTCATGGAACTTGAGAAGATCTAAGGCATACACAAGTTGAAGCAAGCTTTCTCATCCATCTAAGAGCTTTCAATCATATAATCTTCATCTTCTTTGCTTTTCATTTTCACCTACATCATCCCTAGCCAAGAGCTAGAAGTGAGCCTTCTAAATCCCTTTTTTTCATACTTATTTATGTATTTATTGTTTAAGGAACAAGTTATAACTAAAACAACCATACAAAATAAGATGAAAATACAAAGAAGCATAATAACAATCATGATATATAAGATTGTTTATGTTGTGATTTAAAGCTTATTTCTTGCATATTTGATCTAGTATTGATGAATATCCTACAAATAACTTGTTAGATGATGTTTAAAAACAAAATCTAACAAGTGTACATGAAAGTGTTAAAAAAGGTTTTTGTTAAACATAAGGTTTAATGGATGATCATGATATTTAGTATTGTTAAATTATATAAAGTTTTTAACTAAAAATAATGCTTTTACAATGTTTGTAAAAAGAAATATACAAGATGAGTTTTGTATAAAAGTTTGATAAAACTAGAAGTAAAGTATGATTTTTGAACTAGTAAACCCTACATGATTATGATTTCATCTTGTTAAGTTTATGATATAAACCTCATATGTTTTTGTTAAGAATATTATGAGTAATTTGTTGGTAATTTTGGAAAGAAAAAGATACGTTTTATTAAACATGGCAAAGTCCATATTTCTAATGAAATGTGGCCAATTTTTCTTAAAAATCATAAGTTATAAAAACTATTATTTTTGAAAAAATCTTTATTGGATTAAAAAGATTTTAAAGAATAGTTTTTATAAAAGCAAAGTTTGGTATAAATATATATTTTTAAGAAAATATATATTTAGTTAACTTAACAACTTAAGTGCTATGTGTTATATGTTTGTATTAGTTATATGTATTATAACTAGGAACTTGAATACAATGGTACAAATAAACACAATGTACATTTCGACTAAAGTCTTACAAGACTACATGTAAACACGCCTTAAAAACAACTTACGGACATTCCGAGCTTTCGGACACAACTTATGGTCAAAACGGACGACGGACGAAACCATAAACTTATCGCCAATCCGAGGAGTTACTACGACGCTTAGGCGATCTTTCAACGCAAATACATATAAATCACCGACAACAATATCCGGATGTTTTGAAACTTATAAAACTATTATGTATTCTTTTAATTAAATAGCCTAATATTTTGTAACTTTTATAAAAAAATGAAAGAATATATTTTAACAAATGGGCTTATTTTTAATACAAATAGGATTATTTTACATATTGGCCTATTTTATACAAATGGGCTTATTTTTAATACAAATGGGCTTATTTTTAACACATGGACTTATTTTATACAAATGGGCTTATCATCCTAAATGGGCTTAACATAAATACATGGGCTAAGCCCAATATCGAAAACTCATGGGCTAAGCCCAATACCAAACATATGGGCCAAGGCCTAATAACATTAAGCCCAATACTATTTAGGCCCAATAACATTTGGGCCCGATAACATAAATTCTTGGGCTAGGCCCCAATGTCAAAACATATGGGCTAAGGCCCAATGTCAAAACATATGGGCTAAGGCCCAATAAGATAAATACATGGGCTCAGCCCAATGTCATATGATTGAAGAAAATACAATTATACAATTTATTCATACAAGACTCGATGATACAACTCACAAGATACAAGATTACATATACATATATATATTTGGTGAAATATATATAACAGTTTAACAGATCATACATCTAATACACAGTTCAACAAACAATAAAGACATACAAGTCTTACACATAATTAAAACACAAGACTTGTACTCAAGTCGTTTACAAAGACCGAAGTGTCTAACAAATATAAGAACATTTGTAGGTCGCAACATTGTTCAAGACGACCACGCGTAAGATCACGAACACGTACCATTCACAGACACAATACTGTGAGTTCATGTCCCCTATTCATTTAAATGTTTTACAACTTTACAACTATCGGGGAAGATACATGTTCAATCGTATGTTAAAGTTAGGGAATGAAACACCTTAGATCATGTGCGGATTAGGGTTATACATCTAAGCACCATTAATCCAGTTTGGACCTAGGTACAAGTGTTTAGATCTAATGGGTTTTGGCGAGCCCCACTCTTGGTCGTGGACCCATACAGAAGAGTGCTTTTGTGTCCCAATCGATAGTAGTCGACACAAAATCGTCTAGGTTTGTATTGCTTCCTTTTTCGTCACACATATTAATGTCCTTGCAAAACATTAATGATCAACGATTTCATTGACACTTTACATACTACAACTTACATTTTAAATACATCTTTTACAACTAAAATGCATCAATTCGCCAACTTTTGTTGATGTTTTCCAAACTTAACATGTATTTCAGGGAATTAATGGACCATGTCGGGGTTCTCAGTCAAGATAACAAGTACCAGAACTCCATGCCATCTTTTGGAGGGTTTAACTATTATATTCCACCTCTTTGCGACAATATTATGGTTTAAACCTTAGTAGTTTATTTTCATTTTGATGTATGAAACAATAACACTTTACTTTCATGTTAATGGTTTGTAACCGACACACTAAACTTATGTTGTGATCTTTTGAAAACAATTATGTAATGGCAATGGAGTATGTTTTATTCATATAGTTTGTTCATGTACATCGATATCTATGCAATGAAAACCATACAGATCACACCTCGCGCTTCCGCTATGAGCGGGTGTGACATTGCGAATCCGAGGTATCGGGTCAAACAATAGATATAATTTGTAAGTGTTGCTTAAAACGGAATGCTTGAGTTTTGAGGAACAAGCATTAAATTTTAATGTGAGCGTAAAGCATGGAATGGCGCTGATACGCCAAGGTTTGTAAGCCCGGGGAAATGGGTAATATTGTTCAAAAGGTTTTAAAACTTAAAATGGTATTTTGCACTCATTGTTAATGGGTTGGATAATCAAAACATGGATTTTATGAAATGTTTATATGTAAATCGGTTTCCGTGATGTGAAACTTACATGGTTGGTTCCGTAATTTTATTACGGACTCATAGGAAAAAGAATGGACTAAAACAGACAACCGAACAAAAAGTTATGATGGTTCAAAGTTAGAATTTAGTAAATTTTTGGAGCTGGGCAAAATGCAGGTCCAGAAACTGGACCTGCTGGAAAATGCACTCCCCCGCGCCACGCGACGGGGGCACAAGGATCCGGCGCGACACGCGAAGATGTTGACTGCTTCTGGCGCGTGGCGCGACAGAATTGAAAACAGAATTTTGTTATTTTTGTTATGTTTTTGTCATTAGGGCTTGTCAAGGCTTGGTTATTATTGTCAAAACTAATTATTTATGTGGGGTGATGCTCGTTAGCTACGGATGCCGATCAAGCGTGAAATCAAGAACCGGACACTATTTTTGAAGCTTCCGCACTTTTCTAAACTTGTTTAAAAACAAAATTTCGTTTTTGTAAACTCAGTAGTTGTGAATGTGTTAAATCTTAGATGGTTGATTATGTTGACTTGCAACACAATGTACACCTAATTTTATTTAGCTTAGTTTTTGCTAAATATGCATTTTGTTTTAAAAGTCTCGTACTTTATGATTAAAATAATAGAAATTAAGACGAGTGTTACAATCATGCTCCTCAAATTCGAAAGACTTTTCGACCACTTTGGTTAGTCAAAGTTCCGTTTTGGAACCATCCCAAATTTTAATCAAACATGTGTTTCTATTATTCATTTTATACGATGCAATCTTTCAAATTCGAATTTACTTTTGATATTTTCTTCTCACACACACATCATACTAAATCTTTTTCATACATTTATACCTATGCATGATTTCAAAACGTCACTAAATTTTGTTTACATTCTTTATAACGCTAAACGAAGACATATCATTGAGTTAGGAGTGATTTCCTTACCTTGATGATTAACTCCACTCCTTCTTTTCTTAAAATGACCTCACCAACGAGTTAGGGGTGATTCCCTTACCTAGGTGATCGTTACCAAAACTTTCCTTCAAAATACTTTATCAAGCAAACACAATCATGTTTCATACCTAAATCATTTATCATCTATCGAAATACCCACTTATATCAATTCCAAAATACATTGTTTTATCAAACGTACTTCTTATCCTACAATCTATTTTCACATAACTGACATACACAAAATTCCTAATCATACCTTAAAACGTTTTATTTCCCGAATTTCAAAATCTTACGAAATGCTACCTATCAATTTAATCGGTCCAATGAATCTCTGGTCCATGAACTTCATATTCAACTTAATCACTAAAACACGCACACATTATATCATCATACTAGAGACTTCCATTCTTAATCGAAATCAAACCAACCTTTCTCAATTACTTATAAGATTTTATAGATGTTATATGATCGTTTTACGAAATACTCTTTTCAACATCAACAAATCATTTGTTAAAACTTTTAACAATCACGAAGTCCTTTTGCTAAATTTCTTTTCTAAGGATCCTCGTTTTCACAAGAACTTCCTAAATTCATAATTTCTTGCTTGATGAAATGAACTTACTTTTTAACGAAAACCTTTTTCCTACACCAATTTACAAAACATATGGGCAAGAAGACTTCATGGGGACCGACCATCTTCGGATTACGTAAACTCTTTTAAAACAAAAGTAGCATTTCCATTCATTACGAAATACATTATGCTTAACCAATGAGTACTTTATATCCTCTTACATAT
This sequence comes from Helianthus annuus, assembly GCF_002127325.2. NCBI lineage: Eukaryota > Viridiplantae > Streptophyta > Magnoliopsida > Asterales > Asteraceae > Helianthus > Helianthus annuus. The sequence goes on from NC_035447.2 coordinate 124,713,205, forward strand.
AAAACTATATTCTACCCTTCAAATCAAGCTCAATCTAATTTTGATTCGATAAACTCAATGTTTCATTTAAACAACTATACATGCATATCATCATACACAATTTAGTCGATATCTCGAGATAACATCATTCATATCGTTCGTATTTACATACTCAACCTTTTGAATACTTTTATACGCTTAGATCCGCTATGTCCCAATGTACACTATATACATAAATTTTATTATTCGTACCTACACTTATACGCATACGTTTTACGCTTATACTTATACTCATACTACTCGTACATTTTATGTTTATACTCATACTTACGTGCATATTTATACTTAAACTTATACATATGCTCATACTTTCATTCATACTCATGATTCATACATCCGTACCCGTACGCGAGTGTAATCCGAGTGATCCGCTTACGTGGGTCCCATACATACTTAAGCATGACTTGCTTATATACTATATTCTTATACGTACACATTCTTATTTTTAAATTATGTATACCCGGATTCATACACAACTGGTACAAGCTATGCGGATCATGCGACGATCAAAATAATCGCAGGTGCACACGGGATTATAGTGATAGGCGTATGAAAACCATAGAGCGTACTACTGTATATGGTAAGACATGGAACGTAACATGACACCGAATAACGAGACGGGCATAACATGGTCAAAACATGATGGATACGCCGCTGGTACTTCCTATATATAAGTGTTTTCACCATGTAACCAAACTTTTGAAAAACGTGCCATGAGAAATTCAGTGTTTTGCAAACCTTTTGACCTAATACAAACTTTAAACAACTCACAAACGCATTATATCCAATTATCCATGACGAGACTTCATCTTTAACACGCTACTTTCTTCTATCTAATACTTATATCATTCATATACTTGCATTCATTTAGAGTCAATCGTTCGCCCCATAATCCTATTATTCTCCATTATCCTTTCTTTCATACGAACCCCGTTCACAATCAAGCTTGTTTAAACATTCAAATTCTAACTTATCTCATTACCTTTAAAACTGTCTTCCTATTCTTTATTCTTGTGTAAATATACTTAGTATACCTTTAACGCTTTATTCAAAGTACCAAACCTTTCCGTTCCTCTCATTAAACAATTTTTACGAAAGTGTGATTTTTATACTATCCTTAAAACTTCCCATGTAAACTGCCCCACTTTCCAACAAAATACAAACTGTTTGTCAAAATATTCCTTCTTAATACGTCCCATTTTTAATACATCTCAAATTTAAGTTATCCAAACTTATTTAGACTCACTTTACCTATATATGCACCTACACGTTTTCAACTATGTTTGGTACCTCAAATTATTTTAGACAACGAACTCCCTTGCAAATTTACCTTGTCGTTCTCCAAAGTTTCGTACTTTTCAAACCGTTTCAAAATTTCCAAGTCTCAATTTTTGCCAAAACTTTTTCAAGTCTTCCTCTTTAATAAATTTCGGGACGAAATTTCCTAAATGAGGGGAGACTGTAACGCCCTGCGTTTTCATACTTTCCAAATTTAGAAACCACTGCTTGAATTTCTATTTTTTGGAAATCTTGTATTCCTTGTAATCGTGTTTCATTGTATCGTTGTAAAATCCGAGACTATGATCGTAATGAAACGAATCTTTTATATATCGTTTATACATATGTATACATTAATACGTGCACTCGTTTGATACATGGTTCATAATTCGTATAAACGTAAGCTTAACTCGTAAACAATGATCGTATATTTGTAATCCTTAAATCTTCATACATTTAAACACTTAGTTATTCGATTATAAGATTAAGTTGTATATTTTTTTCCCTTGATCATACCAAACTATAAACCATACATATATACTTGTTACTTTTCATTTGTTATACACACCTATGTTATCACACATTTTGCTAAATTAAAACATGTCATTTATGCATTTTGGACCTTGTTACAAGTTACATACATACCAGACACCATGTAACACTTTATTAAACATCAAATATATAACTTCTAATGTCAAAAGAATAAAATAAAATATTATAGGGTTGTTAACAGCCTTGCATCAGCCCACTTCATTTCCTTGTTTTGAGTTATTTAGCCCACTAAACACTTCCAAAGCCCAACCCAATGAAACCCTAATCCATCTCCTATATAACCCAAGCCTCCTCCAAGCATTTTTCACTTTCTAAACTCTCTCCATTCACTCTCAAACACTCCAAACCGTAGCTAATTGCAGAAGTTCGAGCAGATTTATACCGCTTCACTAAAGTGAGCATAACTCACTCAATTCTTATCTGATTCACTCTATTCTTTTTCCTACTACTTTGTATTGACCTTAGCTACGTTTCCATGGGTTTTCCCTGGAAAACCAGAGCCTGAAATGTTGCCAAAAGGGGTCCAAAGTGGACTAATTTTGCTGTTCTGTTTTCAAACTTTGATAAACTTGTTTAAACTTGAGGAAACTCATCTCAAACCTATGTCCTTATGCTTATAACCACTTCTATGGTTAGTTAGGCTTAAAAACAAGGTTTAGACATTCAAATTCAGAGGTATAAACCTCACAAACTTTCTGTTTTGTTCAAGGGTTTTAACCCACAAGTGATGCTCAATTCAAGACTTGGTGATTGTATGATTTAGGATTAGCTTGGGCTAACCTACTTGAAAATCCACACATTGCTTGATGTTTTCTCATAGATTATTTGTTCATATTCTATTGTTTCTTGTAAGTTCATGGCCCTCCTTGTTGTTCATAACAACAAGTGTAGTGGTGAAGAATATAGGTACCTAAATGGAAGCTTTGTTCTTCCTACCTCATGTATGAATTGCATGATACATAGAGGTGCCTAAATGAAGACTTTAGTCTTCTACCTCATGCTTGACTTATATGATGTAATATACACTATGTAATACTTATGTAACAACAAAATAATCAAACTCTTGGTGATGAACTAATGGACATTCGTCAAGCTAGTAGATTGTATCATCTTAGACCTTGACAACTTGTCACGATTCTAATGGAACTTTGTTCCATAAAAACATTTAAACTCTTTTAGAGTTTCATAGTGTCAAGAAAAAGTGTCATAGGTGTTAGATGATTATTTTGATATATTTATTTTTCATGTTATTTAAACTCCAAATCCCTATCATATGTAAACACCTCTTAAACTCCAAATCGAACACATTTAACTTCCTAGTCTCAACTACTTCATCACATGGGATAATCGGGAAGCATATGCAACTTTGTGAGTACACTTGACCCATTTTCCTTTTAATACACTTTGGGTGCAACATGTTTTACTTGTTGAAATGCACCATTCACAAACATGCTTTTATTCGTTCAATCCTTATACATGCTTTGCTATGCTTAGGTTCATGCTAGAATACATACTACTTGTTAACTCAGCTTAACAATTATAGCGCTATAGGAGTAGCACACCACCCGACGGGGTTTTGTTGAGTCATTATTCTATAATGGTATCGTCACTTTTATGTTGAGGGATGCTAAATACTAGTGGACACTAGAGTTGACATATTGTTATGCATGATAGATTGTCCTTGTATACCAATTGCAATGTTGGATTGAAAATACCTTTTTATACATATGCCACGAGTCTAAAACATGTGTACTCGCCAATATCTTTGTGTTGAACTATGCTTTTAAAACATGTTGCAGGTTTAGTGATGATGTTGATGATGCATGGAATCTAGTAGGATGCTTAGATACACACTTTAAATTTTGTATTTTATTTGTATTGTATTTCATTATTCATGTGTATTTGTTTCAAATCCTTGTAATTGACTCTTTAGAAATGAAATGAAAATTTATCATTTAAATACTTGTCACAAACAGTGTTATGAAGTCTCTTGCAATCTATTTCGTCTCACTCCGATGCTTCCGCCATCAGTTGGGGTGTGATATGGATAGAGGTGGTGGGTGGAGGTGGTGGACGGTGGTGGTGGGGATGGTGATGGACTGTGGTGGTGGTGGTGGTGGTGATGGACGGTGGTGGATGGTGGTGTTTAACCCTCTTCAGACTTTAGGAGTTCTTAGAAGTGGTTATGATAAGTCTGGACCAAGAGGAGCTCGTGCAGACGTTTTTTAATGAAACGTTTTTGGAAAAACAAATAGTCTGCAGATAAAATGTCTGCGCGGTGCAGACAGAAGAGCCTGCACAGAATTTTTTTTTTGTTTTAGAAAAACAAACACCACCATAGTATTTGCTCATTTGTTATGTACCTTTTTCCATTAGATAATTAAGTAGTCTTCTCAATTTATTTCTACAATACACTCTGACATATATACATGAATATTGTGGGCCTAAACCAACAATTGGTGCCTCTCTAATCTCTTTAGCTGAAAAAGGCCTAATCAACAACTCATCTTTCTTTGTCGATAGCTTTTTAAAACCGTCACCATCTATCTCGGGTCTTTGCTGTTTTGGCTCCCATAATTTCTGTTGGAAGTACCGCCTTGCCCTTTCCTTTAACTTTCTTGGGTCTGACACCCATTATCCCTCGAAGACTAAACCCCAATATTATATTGCATGTTGTGAGAGTTTATCACACCATGAAAAAAAAAAGATGAATTCCCCCCTCCCCCACCACATAAGATTCCCACTTCCTCATAACTTGTTTTTCCTCTCTCCATTGCTCTTTTTCCTCATATGTCCATCTTCGTTCTCGGCTATAAACTCTTACAAGTTAACTTTTACAACATCTCTTTCATATTTTTCCTTTTCTTTCTTTTTTCGCCATTTCTCTGCTTTTTTTATCTGATCTTTATAAGTTTGTGTTTTATCGCCAAGGCTAGTTCCTCTCGATCAACCAACGTTTATATTTTCAACCCAAATAGAATGCTTCTGACAATCCTTTTTTTTCCAATCTAGCTACTGAAGAATCGGAACGGGCAAGGCCAAGGTCATTAAGAGACGTACATAAGAGTAATGGCCTATGGCCCTATCTTTCCATGTTTAAGGCTATAAGAACAACCGTGGGCCGCCGATTCCTAAAGTTCTCGAATACTAGATACCAATCCTTGCTTAACCTTTCTCAGTCACTTGACATAAAAGTAAATCTGCTCCCTCCCATGTTGTGTTCGACTAACCGTGCCGCCCTAATAAAAAAATTAAATGTCATAGAATTACTTGCATCAAAATCCAAATTCAACCTATTGTTAATGATTCGAACTTCATGAAACTCCTCTGTAAACATCCACAAGCCTTGTTTTGATTGTTTGAAACCTAGTAGTTCACGCCATAAGAACTTCCTTCTTTCAACATCATTTGGTGTGTAAACATTGATGATGTTCAATTAGTCCCTTTCCTCCAATAGTCCTCCACTAACCAATATGTTGGACTGATGTTTGCTTACATAAGTCATGTGATAGATGTTGGAAATCAAGCATTCTTCAATATAATCAACAATAGATTTAACAAGAAAAAAATACTTTGATTAAAATTGAAGCTACATAAATCCTAACCTATAACTGCTATATATATTATTCCTAAACTTGGAGGACACGTAACCTAAAACGGAAAAAAGAAATTATTTCCTAATTAAAACTCTTTACCAAATATATAATTACCTAACTAACAATTTAATCCCTAGACTATTTAACTTTACAAGATTAACCTAACAATCACCCCCTTAATCTTGTAATGTTCCTCTTAGGTCTTGAATACTGAGTAAGACCCGATGTTCTTCCACCTTAATCCACAGTCTTATATGTTCACTTTGCATCAACGCCTTTGCTGCAACCAACATAAAACCATACCCCCTGTTTTCTAACTCTTTTGGAATATTCAAACCGAAGACTTGTCGAAACACTTGAACCATTAACCAAAAACAGAGAAACATCCTTTCTCTTTCACCCTGATAAAACTTGCTACTTTACCACCTTTGAAGTTTGCTGTTGATCCAATCTAACACTGCACTACACCTGGGTTTTCTCCTTTGATCAAGTCTGCAATCACTTCTCCTTGATTGCTACGCTCTTCCTGTTGTTGATCACAACCTCATCACTACAACATGTTGGTGTTGTTTGATCAACAAACCCTCTTGACGTGCTAAGCTCCCAAATTGATAAATCGTTCTAATACCAATTGTTGGAAATTAAGCATTCTTCAATATAATCAACAATAGATTTAACAGGAAAGAACATTGATTAAAATTGAAGGTATATAAATCCTAACCTATAACTCCTATTTATAATACTCCTAAACTTGGAGGACAACTAACCTAAAAAAAAGATTCTCCTATTTATCATTTTCATCATTTTCGGCCATTTGGTCTATTAGTTTCTTAAATTATCTCATTTTGCCCATGGACATTATTACATTTTCAAATTAAAGAAGCACATTATTACCTAAAACCTGCTTTCTTACGGTTGTATATATAACTATGAGTATTTAATATCATATACTTGCTCTTAAAACACACTTTCAAACACCCGAGTAGTGTCTTGTGCATGAGCAAAACTATTGTTTTAGTATCAACTCTAAATCAATAAAGGTTGTATTGCTTCACACAATGGCCTATAGATGTTCAAATATTTGGTCTACAGATCCCACAACCGATTGAGGGATCTGACGGAAATCCTAATGCTGGTTTTAGGAAATTCTGTCCCAATGTTGTAAACATAGGTCGCGTAGGTGGGTGGAGTCCTAGAGGCCAGGGTAAAGTTCGCCACTCTCCTCAAGGTTTATGGATGTCAGATCTATGTGGCAAGGGAACGGACGAGGGGTGAAGTTTGCCAACAATGTGGCTCTAGTTTGTGGTGGGTGAAGACCAGATTCCCGGACTTATTCTAGACGAGAAAAGTGGTCCCCCACTCTCATAGACATATGATATATATTTAATATTTTTAATGGGGTTAGTGGAAGTTTGCCCATGTAGAAAAGTGGGGGCTTTTAAGAAAAGTTTAGAAATCTTATTTGCGGATGAGATGGTAGTTTGTGAAGGTTTGTAAAAGTTTAACTAGTAAATGTTGTACATGGTTGCTCTAAGTAAATTTACTTGTACTCCCAAGGTCTATGCAATGTATATATTATAGTATTAGGGCAGGAGGGGTGGTGAGTGATGGATCACTCATCACTCGTGAAACTATCACGTACATCGCCGCCACCATACTCTACCATGAGTGATAGTTATAACGCGTGGAAATTATCACGCCGTGAAAAATGGAAATTGTGAAGGAACATGAGGGTTTATTGTTGGGGGTTGTGAGTGATGACCATTTCCATTAAAAAAGGTTGTGAGTGATGGAATAATAGTTAATGACATGACGAAACTTGATTGGATGTTGTGAGTGATGAGTGAGTGGTGAGTGATGACCACCCCTGCCCTTATGTATATAAGAAAGTGCATTTGGTATTCAATTTGTGATTGCATCTAAAATATGAAGTAAGACTTCTTTTTATATCGTATATGACATATTGAGTAATTATTTACAACCAAGTATGCAATGGTACAAGTTTTTTTTAACCTGAAATCCTATTAATTACTAGGATATTTAAGTGAAAAGAAAATTTCACCTGTATAATAGGAGTACCTACTAGTCACTGAATCTTATTGATTTTGTGATATTGTCTCATGACCATTCTTGTAGTTCCAGTGCAAACTGTAGTCCCCAAACCACCTCCTCCATTGCAGGTCTTTCTCTCCCTTCCTCATGCAAGCAACTACTTGCTACCTTTCCAAACTTCCTTAAACACCCAGGAGCAATCTCACCTCTAAGTTTTGGATCAATGATTTCTTGTAGTGTTCCCTTTCGATTACAACTCTTGGCCCATTCTGCTAAGCTCACTTGTTCGTCTCTCGCACATTGAATGACAGCCGGTCTTGCACATAACACTTCGAAAAGAACCACTCCAAATGAGTACACATCAGACTTCTCTGTCAATTGTTTGGTTCGGCAATATTCAGGATCTATATACCCAAAACTACCCTTAACCGCGGTGCTAACATGTGCTTTTAATGGATCTTTGGAGCCTAGCTTTGATAAACCAAAATCAGACACCTTAGCAACCCAGTTTTCATCCAGTAAAATATTTGTGGACTTGACATCCCGATGAATTATTGCACGCTTTTCACACGAGTGGAGATAATGCAACCCTTTGGCTGCACCAATGCAAATATCGAGACGTCTTTTCCATGAGAGAGGAGGTTTGTTCGTGTTGTAGAGATGTTCCTGTAGAGTCCCATGGGCCATGTATTCATACACAAGTACCATTTCTCCATCATCTTCACAGTATCCGATCATAGACACTAGATGGACGTGGCGTAGTATAGATAATAACAATATTTCTGTTATGAATTCTCGTAAACCCTGGCTGGATGACAGGTTGAGGCGTTTAACTGCTACGGTGGTTGTAGCGTTGTCCATGTACCCTTTATACACCTTACCGAACCCTCCGCCGCCAATGCAACAATTGTCATTAAATTCATTGGTAGCAGTTTTGACTTCTTGAAGTGTAAATCGACGGCAACGATTTGATGGCAGTGTTGCATCGCTAGAAATTTGAGCCTGTGATTGCTGATCGCAGGTGGTATTGTGGTGTTTGACTCCCCTTTTTTGCAGTAAAACTATAAGTACAATAGACAACAAGACTAAAATTCCACAAACACCAATTATTATGGCATATAATGGAGTCTTGTTGTTCCCTTCTATAATGGAACTTTGTTGTAGGTTGCCTAGACTAAGTTTCGGGTTTGGGCTTGAAAGATTATGGTCCTTGCTTAACTTGAAAACTTCTAAACCATTTAAATAAGCATCGGCATATTGATGTTTATAAGGACTAGGATGCATTGCAAGCCACAAATCTTGCCTGCTTTGGTGGCCATCGAGATCATTGACAAACACAATATAATCCTTGTACACAGGATACCCGCTACCTTGCGTCCAATAGAATAGATCAGCATCCTGCTCAGCAGTTTGGTTATTAATGAAGATTGTAAAAACAACCTGACCGATTTCGGTGTATCTTGGTATAATGTTGCAAAAATGGAGCCGGAGCATGTAATAAAATCCAGAATCAACAGGAAGTATCCAAGTTAGATTGTATTTGTTGGCCCGCTTGCCCATACTCCTTTGGGTTTGATAAACCAGCTCAGGTGCGGTATAATTCGGTGTATCCATGGTATACCTGATGGGAGTATCATAAACCTGCGTTGTCCCTGGTCCGTAGATGTAGTTATTATCTGGATCCCATGATCGGAACATACCGGTATCATTGCAACCAGATATTTGTCCCCCACCCATGTTTAGCCTGTAAATGTTTTCAAGGGCGGTGTTGTTACCAATAACTGGTCCTTTAAGCTGATTAATGTATTTAGGAGTCTTAGCATTAAAATACAGATTTTCAGGCATTGAAGCAACTTCAATAGCGTTGATGAAGGCATACGAGTTAGGCGAGGGAGTAAACGTAACATTTAGGATTTGTGTATTGTTTACATGGATAAGGAATTCTTTGACAAAGTAGGGAATTACCTGGGAAGAGTGGGTCTTAGCCAGAAATGAAGTAGTTAACGAAGCACTGAAGTTGGTTAAAAGAGAGTAGCCGTTGGATGATACAGAGAAGAAAGGCGGGTTTGGATTGCGGCTGGAGTATGTGTCTGGATTGAAATAGAGTCGAAGGAATTTTGGACCTTTAGTGACAAGAAAAGTGTAGGTGAACGAAGTGGTTTTAAGGATTCGCGTGGTGGAATAAGGGAAAAAGTTGTCTTTGTTATCTCGGTCCCATTTCTGGCTGTAAGTGTTGGTGGAGGATGAGCCACAGTCGAGGAAGAAGTAATCGGTAGCTTTGTATGGTTGCGTGGTTCCAGTGATCATGGTGATGAAGAGGATTAGCAAAGAAAATAGTGGTAAACTGAAGGGGGACATGATGTGGTTGATACTTAGCTTAGCTTAGCTTGTGTTTTCTTAAGAGTACTATTGCTAGTCCTTTAGAGATGATATATAGCACCGAACTTGTGACTTTTCAGCTTGAATATTAAATTTCAAATGTATCATGACCACTAACAAACATGAAGAGACCTACCATTACTTACACCATTTACAATTTCACACGTGACGATCCATGGAATTTCTATGATTTAAAGCTTCCAACTACACCCCCTGCCCCGTGTCCCTCCTCATTAACCCACCAATATCTCACTGTCACATCATATTTCAAAAATTCTCAAAAACATATATTATTTCTATAACGCTACATCCTTTTTTAAACACTCATTTTTCATATAAAAATATTAAAATAAAATTGTTTGTATGTAAGTCAAGTTCACTCTCACGTTTGAAACGGGTTTGGAATTCCGAACGAAGCTTAAGGACGAGTGGTGCAAACAAGCTCCACAACACGGACGATTTGGATAGGGGGTTTTGGAAATTTTGCCCGAAATCACACCACTCGCGTTATCGGTGCTCTTAGCTTGTCTAAATGAAAATTCCTCGTCTATCACTCTTTGCAGGGACCTCACTTTCTCTGTTCTTCCTACCTCTCTTTCCCAAAAATCATTTTAAAAACATAGCCCACAAAACAGTTACACATCAAATGGTGTCAAAAAAAAATGTTAAGAAGTCAGATCTAGCTATATTAACCTAAGAAAATTTATCTTTGATAACATTTCAAAAGTTACTCCATGACATAGTCTACCTATTATATTACATTATAATTATAATTATAATTATAATTATATTATAAATATATACATAATACAACACTAGACTCTCGCCAAAATTAAATAAATAAATATTGTTATAACCTCTTTAGGACTTATCTCTCTTTTAAAACACTGTTTTTAAACGCATATTGAAAGATGTCTTTCCAATGCCGTTCTTATCGTCCCATTGGCCACCACCATTGGTTGAGCTAGAAGGTTTTTTATAATATACAAATCAATCGTCGGACCAAGTCGAACTGAATTTGCAGCCTACGTTGGCCCAAGTATGTTTTGCAGCAAGGTTGTGCGGTGCCGAGTAATAACTAATAAAGTTTAGAAAAATAATATTAAAAAAAGTGAACAGTTATTATTCTATACTATAACAAATTATTCTATACTATAACAAAATCCGCTGTGATTAGTGTTAAGTGCTAATATGCACCATATTTTATCATGATTTTTTTTCATGCTTTTATCAATAAATGCCAACAAAGTTTGATATTATCTTTACATGTTACACAAAGATATATTATATTTTTGCTTAAAAAATCTATGTTTGTTGATTTAAAATAATGATATAGTGAGGTTAGGTCATATTAATAGTTTTTTTTAGATTGGGTTGTAAATAAATGTGTTTCCCATTTGCCTCTTAACAAAACATTATTTTAATATGCACCGGCGAAGCTTGAAAATTTCCATCGGGAGGTCGGAAGTCACCGGACCTAAAAATTTTATATAAGTAGATTTTATTTTTATAAAATCGGGGGGGGGGGGGCGAAAATATATATATCTAAAAAATTCTATACGAAACGTACATACATAACACTACTGAACGAAAAGTTCGGTGGGTTCGGTCGCCCCCGCCCCCTTGAAAGCTACGCCCCTGTTAATATGCTCTAAGTCTCTAAAAAAATTAATGATTTGAATGCGTGTTCATGAACGACTATAAATCATCCGTTTGGGATAATTTATATTTTAACTTATAGAATGAATTACCGTGAAAACATAATTTTATTGAATATTGCTAATATTTATGTAAATATTAAAAAAATGCACTTATTAGGTATTAGTGGAGAGTTCAAATGAGAAGAGTTTTTTTTAAGAAGAAAAAAGAAGAAATTTCAACCAATAAGAATGGTTTATTTTACTTTATTTAATACTAGGTTATAACCCCGTGTATTACACGGGTTGAATAAATGAATTTTATATATCAAATAATAAAACATTATCTTTTTAAAAGTCTCCTTTATTGCATGGGTTGAATAAATGCAATATTATATACCAAATAATTAAAAAACTTATATCTTTAAAACCATTGTATTACACGGGTTGAATAAATGTAACATTGTTTACCAAATAATAAAAAAAAGTTATATTTTTTAAAAACCCCCGTGTATTATATGGGTTGAATAAATATGATTTTATATACCAAATTAAAAAATATATTTAAAAAACTAACGGATTTTTTTATATTTAAAGTAGGATAAGATTGAATATTAATCAAAACTAACGGATTTTTTTATATTTAAAGCAGGTTAAGATTGAATATTAATCTTTATTTATTTAGTTAATATAAGAATGAAAATCATATGATTGAATAGGTGGGAGGTTGTATTATGATTAACCGGTTAACCGTACTGAATGATAAAGATAATAGTGATAGTTGAACAAATTAATTATTCGAATTTAACAGAAACATTTGTGATGTTAGGCGGATTTTTTTTTAATTATTTGAAAGTTAATATCAACTTTGGAATTCGTATGAATTCTTCTTAGATTTGATTGAATATTATTGATAATAAAAACTTGTATTAGATTAGATTTTTGATTTGATTAAATAGTATTAATAATAAGAATTTGTATTAATTTAGATTAAATATTATTATTTTTAGTATTATTAATAATTTTAATCAATTAAATGAGAGAATTACAAGTGTTTCAAAACAGCTTTCTTTTATTATAGACTATAGATATAGATTTATAATATATAACAAATTCTTTTAGGGTACTCAATTCCAATTTCTATTAATCAAGATTTCGTTACGATATGCACTTTAATAATGCCCAAGATCTTACATATGACATATTATCAAATTTTGTTGCATCTCATATACTACGAAATCATATTTAAGAATAAGGATAGTAGTTTGATAACTAATTAAATCATCTAATCTATTGATTGAATATTATTGATAATAAAAATTTGTATTAGATTAGATTTTAGATTTGATTAAATATTATTAATAATAAGAATTTGTATTAATTTAGATTAAATATTATCATTTTAAGTATTATTAATAATTTTAATCAAATAAATGAGAGAATGACAAGTGTCCCAAAACTTGTTTCTTTTATTATATAGTATAGATAAGTATTTAATGTTACTATAAGGACACATTGGTAAATCTACATAGGTCATTAATTTGTAGTCTTCCTCTTTAATAGCTAACTACATTAAATTTTTTGTAACTTATCTTCAAAATATATATTTTTTCAACAAAATAAAATAAAATAATTTAAAATGTAGGATAAATTACGAGTTGTGTAGGATAAATTACAAGTTGTGTAGGATAAATTTCAACGTGTATGATGAATTTCGAAATATGTAGGATAACTTTTGATGTGTGTAGGCAAAAAGAAGTTAATGTGGAGGATAATAGTCTTTATGACTAATTAATTAGTAAAAAAAGATAATAAAAGAGTTAAATGAAAAAACTATTTAATGTTTTATAAAATTACCCTTTGTTTTTTTTCTTCTCAATTAAATTTTCTTCTCAAATGAACCTTCCCCTTAGGTATTATGTCCTATAATTTATATATAAATACTGAAAATTAATAGTATAACGTGAGATCAATAAACAATATACTCTCTCTGTCCCGCTAAAAGTGTCATATTTTGAATTTTCAAAGTCTTTATTATAAACTTTGACTTTAATTATATACTAGATTTTTACTCGTGCCGCGCGTTGCGGCGGCAACGTCACATTTGTGACTTCGTTACACGTGTTACGGTGATGACATTGATGTGTGATTCCCACGTGTGACGTGTTGCGTTTTTTTACTTTGTTACATATGTTATGGTAATGGCATTAACGTGGTTAGGCATAGATAAAAAGAGTATAACGTCTCCATGTTGCAGTATAAAGTCGTAAAGTAATTTAAACAAAAGGTTAAAGTGTTGGAGATGATGAGGTGTGAAGTCATGAAGTAAAAATAAATGGGCGGATCAAAGTTGTTTAATACTAAAAGTTAAGTGTCAACTTGTCACTTATCAAAAGATTAGGGTTAAAGGTTAAAAGTCTATTAACTTGAGGGGACAAAGGAGAACTTGAAACGATGGTCATGGGGCATGGTTTTTAAGGTTATATACAATTAGGATTTAAACCCGAATTGTTCTAGGTTTGATGACATTTTGTTTGTGCTTCGATTACTTCTGATTTGATTGGTTGGACCGGATATCAAAAGTGGGTTATAAATACTTAAATAGGAAATACTTCAAGTACTTTTTACATTAAACATAAAAAATTATAATAGCAATAATATGGGGGTGTTTGGGATTCCTTATTTTCACAACTTATTAACTTAGGGTGTAAGAAGTGGTTAAACACTTAGCAAACTAAAAAATCAACTAATGAGAGTGTATCATGTCAAAGTGGTAAACTATGCTTAAAAGTGTTGGGAATGGTTAGGCACTTGGTGAAGTGGTAAACTATTAAAAAAAAGGAAAAATGTGTGATTGGTTGAGATAGCATGGACCTCACCCCACCCCACCCCACACACCCCCTCTCTCTCCTCCCCTCCCTCTCCCCGCATCGGTGTTCACCGAAATCTCCCCCATTTTCGGCAACATTGAGCGGCAAAAGAGTTGGCAGCGGTTGCCGATGTGGTTTACCGCTGCCAATCCTAACACCCTTATTAACTTCTTGAAATATTAAAAGGAACTTGTAGTGTGTTTAGGATTGCATGTGATGTGAGTGTAGAAGTTAATAGGTCACAATTTCTGACTTATTAATTTTTTAAAAAAGTTAAAAAGTCCTTTTTGAGAAGGAATCCCAAACACGTCGTATGTATTACGCCCAATGTCTGTTCCAACATATATTAGTTGTTTTTCATGGAAAAAAATATATAAACGACAATCTTTTTTAGCAAAAACTTGTTTCTTTAAGAAATAATTTTACTTAAGTTAATAAAACCGTTAAACTAATAAATGTAAAAATTGAAAATGTCGTTTGGGGAAATGGGTAATGGGAGACAGAGTAGTACGAAGTATAAGCAAAAGCAAAAAGAAATTTGACTGTGAGAAGTGGCACAGTTTTCTGAGACCCATCGTCTACTTCCTCAAATCACCGCCTTCTTCCGCCGTATTGTCGCCACACGCCTCCCTCAATATCACTAACACTCTCCTCGATCTCACCTTTTTCCGATATCTCTCTATACTCTCTCAGGCAACACGATATAGTACACCGCCGGAGACCAAACGCTCCATGTTCCCTTAGCTCTGATTTCTGTTTATCCGGTAACTGGCGTTTAAGACACCCCAGCCATTTTCGATTCTTCAAGGTCACCATAGTCTCGCTGTACCGTTGCATGTGGTTTTCTCAGTCTGATCTGTGGCGGCTAGGGTTTCAAGGTAAGGTTCCTAACCTCTTTTTTATTTTCAACCAATATTTTTGTTGTTTCTGGCGTTTGACATTCTAGTTGTCTTAAGGCTTATGCTAGCAGCGGTGACGGAGCCATTGTATTATTAACATGGTGGTTTCAATTATGTTCTGGCAGTTGCAATGGATTCTGGCAGGACCGTCAAGATAAATTATTCTTCTAACTGTGTTGGTCAACGGCTGGGAAAATCTCTTGTACTTGTCGTCACCAACTGAATCCCAATGAAGGACATCATTGTAATTTCGTAAGAAAGGGCAATAGTGTAATTTGGTCGATGCCACTGTAGCACCGACATTTCATTTTAAGATATAGTTAATTTTTTGTGTTATATAAAACTTGATGAAAATTAACCCGATAAAAACACTTGTAAAACACACTTAAATCATATAACTTTCATCAAGTATTATCTAACACAAACAAAATTATTTAAAGTCAAAGTTTATAAATAAAGATTTTGAAGATTCAAAATAGGACACTTTTAATAGGACGGAGGTACTATAAATATCGAGATTGGCTTGTAGTTACTTTTTTCTTCCCAGCTAAATCGAACACATGTAGATATTTTTTTGGTTTGTTATCACTTTTTTTTTATTTCGTTTGCTATAACATGTGCTGATATCGTGATACACTTCTCCGCTGCAACACGAGAGGAAAATCATCCATGTTCGATGTCACACCCGCTCGTAGGCAGAAGCGCGAGGTGTGATATTGTTGAGTAATCATCGCATACGATAAAATAAATATGCTATATGAATAAAATAAGTACGATGTCCATCTATAAGATTAATTTAAATAAAAATACAAGTCATAAGTTTTGTTCATGTAAGACAATCCAAAAGAATAAAGTTTTACAAAGACTTGTTCACAAAAATATAGTTTATACAAATCAAGGCTTTGTATTTCCATATATCACACGAAGGCAGAACATGTGAATTAAACCCTCCAAAAAGATGGCATCCAGTTTCCGACTCTTGTTTCTTGACTTGTTTCTACGCGAAATCCACTAATTTTCTGAAATACATGTAAGTTTGAAAAGTCAACATAAAGTTGGTAAATTTATGTGTTTGTTTTGTATCAAATGAATCTTTAAAACTTTTGAAGTATGTTAGTATGAAATCCGGTATGTAAATCGTCTATAAAATCGGTGATCATTAATGTTTTGGAAGGATAATAATATGTGTGCCGACATAGGAAACAACCAACCATTGACGATTTTTGTGTCGATTACCCTCGACTGGGTCACAAAAGAACCCCCACGGTCTCACGGACCAAGAGTGGGGCTCGCCAAAACCCAATAGACTACTTATGTTATTAATGACTACTTATGTTTCGACCCTATTCGCGCATGATCTATGTTGTTTCATTCCCTTGGTTATCATACCACTTGTAACATGTATCTCCCCCCAAAGTTTAAAAACTGAAAAATGTTTAAAAGAGAGGACATGGATTCACTGTTTGCGTCCGAGTGTATGTGCTAGAAATATCGGGGTCCCGTGTATGTCTCACAACCTACATGTGTCCTAAACTCGTTAGACACTTAGGTCTATGTTCGACCATGTACAAGTCTCTCATCTTAAATGTGTGTTTGGACTTGCATTTATTTGATTGTTTGGAACCATTGTTTTGCGTCTCGGTTGTGAGGTTTGGGAGTAAAAAAGTGGAGGTTGTGAGTGTGGTGAATAATCGAGTGAGAGTTGAAATGGTGCACTTTGACCGCTCGAACAGTCTCGCCTACTTTGCGAGCCACGTCCCCTCGGCTTCGAACCGGATCCCGAACCTTTTTTCTTGGCATCACCCTTGATTTGTTTATGATCCATGGTGTATGAGAGGTTTGTAGTTTATAGATTTGAGCTGTGAGAAAAATGAGATATATAAGTGGAGTTTAAATAGATAACAATTTAATTTTTTTATTAAAACCAATGTTGTAGAAACCGGTTCTAGGCGGCGATTAGGCGGCGATTAGTCGCTCGTCGGAGGTCTGCCGCCTAGATTTTCCGAAATCGTTCAAATTAGGCGATAAAAGTCTTCAGTCAAAGTCGGGAAAAATTGGTGGAAATCCTGCTGAAAATCGGACCTGGTCGGTCAAAATTAGGTCACAATCGGTAGCCATTGGATCAGAATGGGTCAAGATTAGACCTAATCGCTCAAGGGAAAGATGTTCTTACCAGAATTCGAACCAAACTCGGACCAATTTCGAGTCAAGACGAGTTTCCACTGTGAGAAATCAACATCAGCAAAGAGTTTCCTGATGTCGCCATGATTAATGAAGGAGAATTTTGGGGGTCTGATGAACAATGGTCAGGGGAGAAAAGGCATATAAGAATGATGGTGGGATTAGGTTTAATAATGTTTTAGTGTTTTTAACATTTAACCACTCTCTATTTTCACTAGTTTACACTTGGTCCCTAAATTTTCAATTTTATAGATAAAAAGTATAAAATTAATGTTTTTTATATACAAATTTATAAAATTATACATAAAAAACCCAATCCGATTAATCCCTAGGAGGTACCCCGCCGCCCGACTAGCGCCTAGCGCCTTATACAACATTGATTAAAACTAACGGCTATGATGCCGTTATAATAAATCAACATTCGAAAAAAAAGGTGCGGTGATTAATCCCTGAATTCGTTCGAACATTGCGGTGACTTGGGGATCGGTGGCGGTGTTCCCACACGGTAAACTGTCCCTACCCCGCTTCCACCCTGCTCACCCTAACGCTCTGTTCCCGAGTTAACTTAATGAGGGATAAGAAAAGAAAGCAAAAGTGAGAAAGGAAAGGACGAGAAAGGAAAAAAAAAATGTCTTTCCCACCGTTTCCTCCCAAATCGGAAGGAAAGAAAAATTAAAGAATTTAGCCTAGTTTTCCTGTCACTTCCTTTCTTTTCTTTTCCTTCCTTAAATGAAACTCGGGAACACGACATGTTTTATTTTCCTTTCTTTTCCTTCCTTAAATGAAACTCTGGAACACAAAATATTTTTACTTTCTTTTTGTTTCCTTTCCTTTCCTTCGGTTAGTAAACTCTGGAACACAGTGTAAGTTCTCACAGCGGAGTAGTTTGAACAGATTGTTTGGGTTGAGGATTTGCTAAAATAAAATTGCATATTTCTTCACAAAGAAAAAAAATAACGAATTATGTAAACTAAATATGTTAGAAGTAGAATTTCCAATCTAGATCTATCAAAATTTATAAACCAAACCACAACTTATTTTAAAATCATTTATTTCGTGGAAAGTACCCTTGTTCGATACTTCTAACGTACACATGAACACATGGAACGGTAACAGTCCTTGCACGCCGCAACCCAGACAAAACTGCTCCAAAGAAGTATATACATATGTTAGGGGAGTGGGGGTGGTCTGTTAATGGAGCTCCCATCACAAGTGATGAAGACTTGCATACCGCCGCCACCCACAAAAATAACGCGTGGAATTATACACGTGTGGAAAGGATCAGGCGTTGTAAAATTGTTGATTGTATGTGTATGACTTGTATGTTGTGTATTAATACTTGTACGTTGGAATCCCATCAGTAGTGATGACCACCGCCACTAAAGAATGCTTGTGAGTGATAGAATAGTGGTTGCTGACATGGCGGAATATGATTGGATGTTTGTGAGTGATGGAATTTCATCACTTGTGACTACCCCCACTCCCCTTAAGAACTATAGGCATAATCCACGGTGACCCACAAACCATCCCGTGGTTCCGCCGTTGCATACACACACTATCTCTCTCTCATCTCACCTTCTCCTTAGCAAGCCCTTCCGGCCCTCATAATTCACCTCATCATTGTTGATTACGTGACAGGCTTTAAAAACAATGATCACCTGGTCTGACGATAAATTTAGCCAAAAAAGAATATTGTAAATTTGTAATAACACTTTGTCCAAGTGCCTAAATGCATTAAGTTAGAGTCGTAAAGCACAATTTCATAACAAATATATTAGACAATAATCACCACAAAGGATTTACATTCCATATATCATCGATACTTATTCAGACCAAATATCAAACGGTAAAACAAATTACAGCTTGATCACAACATCACCCACGGGCCACGACAATAATACTAATCCACAAAAACCAACACCCCTGCTCATCATCTGCAAGATCTGTCGTAAAGCGTGCACTTCTGGCGTTTACCACCACCAGTAACTCTACCTGTACACGTATTGCCGCAAGCCCCCTTACCTTTTTCAAGAGCGGTGCCATAAACAAGATGATCATTATATCCTTCCAGAATCCGCCTATGATCTTCTGTATCCATCATAAATTCTTGCACTTCGTCCACCACAACCCGACACTCAGCCGCAGTGCTGCCGTTGCAGGCCGCCATCCATCCGTCACAGTCTTTGATCAGCATCATCATGACAAGCATGATGATTGATAGCCATAAGATGGCAGTGGTGCTTGTTCGTTCATTGAACATCATGGTTTTCTTAGGATAAATTAGTGCTTGAATAATGTCCTTTCCACCTTTCAAAAAATAAGGTCGCTTATGATGAATTTAAGGACGTTTAATTAAGTGGGATTGGTGATGGACAGAGACTGCTCACAGAGGTGCAGTAGATTATAGAATAAATAAATTGCAAAGATAAGAAAAAAAGGCTTATATTATATTTATAGCTTTTTGTTTAGTTATTAGCTGGTTTTTATTTAATTATTAGGAATTAGAATCTCTTGTATTACATTACACGATTTGAATTTATAAAAACTTGGTTTTATTTTTTTAATTTTAAATATGTGTATTTATAAAATGCAAAAGATAGATAAAATCACAACTCTTAAATTTAGAAAGATAGAAATAAATAACGGTCAATAAAATTTTTATTAAAAAAGGTAAAGTGTAATTAATGAAAACGTGTGAGTTTCAGAAAAACGAAATAAGAAATGTACTAAAGGTAATACTGTAGAGGAAATCGGGTAAATTTGAAATAAGTAATGATCCATGTGTATGTTAAGTGAGTATACGGTTTAGTTGGAAAAATAAAAATTAAGGTTGTCTAAAATTGTGTCACGATTCCCCTAGCTAAGGTTTTAATTTGTTAGGTATAGAGAAAAGATAGAGATAAAGAAGAGATAGAGATCATATAAATATTTATATTTCTATATTGTAGAAATAAAAAATATTATTTAAATTATAATTAGCGTAAAAGATAGATGTGGGAGAGTGATTCCCATAGTGACACGTGACATTCTTTGAAATCATTTATTATATTTGGGATATCATATATAGTGTTAATTACTTAAACGATTAGGGTGTAGTTTAGGAGTAAGCTTGGGATAGATTGTCGTTCCAAAAATTAAGTAGATATGATTTATGTGGTTTGGCTCAAGTGACACCTTTCGAGTCCAAATCAACGAATCCAGGTGCTAGATCTCACAAAAGGAAAGCTCATAGTGGTTTTGATCAAGCATACTGCTGCGAGTAAACATCTAACCTTGTTGGAATGCCATCAGATCAACGAATCCAGGTGCTAGATTTCACAAAACGAAAGCTCATAAAACCGAATACTTTTAGTTCTTTTGTAACATATTTAAGGCTTAATACTAAATTCCATTAACTTTGTTCGATTTCATATACGTAATTTAAATTTTTTGTGTTAGCGAAACATGTGTACAACCCAGTCCAAATCTCACTTGGAATCTGGATGCAAACCAAATTGAAAACAATGAATATAATCATAGTGGTTTTGATCAAGCACACTGTTGCGAGTAAACATCTAACCTTGTTGGAATGCCATTAGGTCAACAAATCCAGGTGCTAGATCTCACAAAACGAAAGCTCATAAAACCGAATACTTTTAGTTTGTTTCGTGGAATTCATAGGAACCGGAATTGGAATTGGTATACTTTCCAATACTAATGGGATTTTTTCCACCAAAATTAGTGTTTAGTTGATATGGGATGGAATTTGAATAGGAATGCTTTCAAATGCTAATGGGATTTTGCAATTCTTTCCTCCCACCGATGGAATTTATAACATTCTGTTTGGAATGTTTATGGTTGATCACACTGGCGGACCCAGGATTTTTTTTCTGGGGGTGCGGAAATTTTTTAAAGATTTTAGACCCCTAGCTATAGAAAAAATTGGTTCATAGCAGGCCGGATCGGGTCGGGTCCATTTCAATTCTCAAACAATCAAACCCTAGTTCGTAACTTCCTATCACATTATCAAACAAAAAAACATCAAAGTTCAAACCATCCCTACTTTTATTTCTCTTAATCATTCAATAAAAGAACAAAAAAAAAACTTATCTATAACATACATTGGTCTTTAATTAGAATAATTCAGTGAAAAAAAGTGGTTTAACCCCTTTCCTCTTGAGAAATCGCGGCATAACTTCCCTACTCATTGTTCATTCCTAATCCTATCACATACAAAATAAACAAGGATCTTCAAGTGTTCAACCATAGCCCATTTTCCTTAATTTTCAATTTAAAATTTTGAATTTCAAGTCCTAGTAATTATTATTTGCAATCAACAATCATATAATCAACAAACATGTTTGCCAATCAAAATTTTGAATTTCAAGCCCTAGTAATTATTATAAGCCCTAGTAAAAAACATGTACCTATTAGGGGCGGCCTGAATTAACCAGTTTGCAGCCGAAATTTTGCAATTGCCGGCCGGAATTATGCTGTCGCTGGGCGCTAAAGTGAGGCAGAGGGAGGGCGGGAGTCGCTGGCAAGTGGCAGCGATTTGGGTTTTTTTTTTTTTTTTTTTTTTTTTTTTTTTTTATTATGTGGACTGGTTTGTTTAACAAAACTAGTAGTTGGGTTGAGCTTGAATGAGTATTAAGTTATTGGGCTTGATGGATTGAATTTAAGTTTTATTAAAGGGGGTGTAGGCTAACTTGTTTACATAATTTGATCAGGTTTCAATCCGTGTTCACAATTTCTTTTACATAAATTCCTAACATTTTTTAAGGGGTGCGGACGAAAATTTCCAAGGGGTGCGGTCGGAATTTTTCAAGGGGTGCGGTCGGAATTTTTCAAGGGGTGCGGACGGAAATTTCCAAGGGGTGCGGTCTGGATTTTTCACGAAAAATACCACTAAATTTTTTTTTTCAAAGGGTGCGGCCGCCCACCCACCCCATAACTTGGGTCCGCCCCTGGTTGATCAAAAGGACCTCATCTCCTTTGGATAGATCTTATATCATCATGTAATTTCATCAACAACGAAAGTTTTCTATAAGATTAAATATTAACCGTATTATCTCTTGGCGGTCAACTAACTATGGATTTAACGATCGATTAACCCATCTCGAAATCAAACACGCCTATTCAACTACACATTC
The DNA here is from genome assembly GCF_002127325.2 of Helianthus annuus. NCBI lineage: Eukaryota > Viridiplantae > Streptophyta > Magnoliopsida > Asterales > Asteraceae > Helianthus > Helianthus annuus. The sequence continues at coordinate 124,735,820 of NC_035447.2, forward strand.
TAAAATGAGATACCAATAGATTTAAACCGGATAAACCAACAATCAATTGACAACTATGAAATCGTCAACTGTAAAATGGAAGTGTGTCATACCTCGACCCACATCGGAATGGTATGAGACATAATGATTGTCCAAAGCTTAGGGCACTTATTAAAATTTCATAAATTAAACATGCCAAGATTAAATGTCACACTTTTCATATAAGGTCAAATATATCAAATACAACAATATCCAAAATAACTAGTTTAATACCCGTCCGGTGAACGGGTTACACAAACAACGTAACAAACAAACATAATCTATATTGAGGGTGTTTGGGATTGCTTCACCTTTTCTTCTCCTCTCCATTTCCATCGCGTTATATGTGTGTTGCGAATTTTGTTGTTTAATGAGTTGAGGATGGTTTTTAGGTGAGGTTTTGACTAATTTTCGGGGGGTTACAAGTTGGGGACGATAAAAACACACATCGTGGACCATTCCCTATCATCTTTTTCATATCTCTTCACCTCTAATCGTCCCTAACACCATCCTAATCACCTCTAACCTCTAACCCATCACCATCCACACTTCAAAACCCTAGTTCATCATCACCATCATCTTCATCCCATTCACCACTATCATATTCATCCATTCATCATCCACACCCTAAACCCTAACTTCCATCATTCCTCCAAGACTCAAGGTCATGGCTTAGAGTTCGTGCTCGTCATCCGGTGATCGTGTCCCTTCAACCATGAGCAGCTAGTCTACTCGGTTTCACCCCGGTGTAGATTGTTATAAGATTTCTAGGGTTTATGTATTTGTATTCGATTTGATTTTGTGACAAATTGTTTAGCATTTGAAACGTTTGATAATTGTCTTGCATTTGTTTCGAACTCGTAAATTGTTGAGTGATGATAAAATTTGACTTTGCGAAATGGTTATGTGCAATCATGCCTTATCTTAGATTAGGATTTACATGTTCGAGGTAACGAAGTGCATTATGGTCCGTTGTCTATGACGTTGATAGCAATTGGCACCTAAGCTTCGTGATAGAAATCCGTTAATCGCTATATGAAATTGAATCAAGTTAAAATATGTAGGAACCCTAGGTCTTACAATTATCGAACCGGGTGAGATCCGTAGTCCCAATTCTTGTTTTCAATTAGGTAGCTAGTTTTGCAATCTTAGTTAATAAATCATTGTTTTCGATAATAGCAATTTGTCAGTTCATTCCGATTTCTTCTCAAACCAAACAAACAACTAAAAATTAGCAAGCTTGATCATAATTACATTGTACATTTTTGTAAATAGTCTAACTAATCGAACAGGTCGTGTGATACTGACCACATGCACTTTGTGGATACGATACCCGACTTACCCTAGCTACCTAGGTTTAATTAGGTTTTGACTGATCGGGACGACACGATCACGTCAAGACCAAATGGCGTACCTTCTTTTATATGTGGATGATATCATTCTCACTGCTTCTAGTGACTCCTTGCTTCGCAACATCATTAAGTCACTATCTGCTAAGTTCAACATGACCGACCTAGGAAAATTGCATCACTTCTTGGGTATAGCAGTTCAACAACAAAAGCACAGTTTCTTTTTATCACAATCGATATATGCGGCTGACATTTTATCTCGTGCAAACATGACCAATTGCAACTCTGTTAGCACACCAGTTGAGGTTGGATTAAAACTCAGCGCCACCCATGGTGTCCCATTTTCTGACAGTTCCTTGTATCGCAGCTTGGCGGGTGCCTTGCAGTACCTCACCATTACTCGCCCTGACATATCCTAAGCGGTCCAGCAGGTTTGTCTCTTCATGCATGCCCCCAGAGAACCACATTTTCAATTGCTCAGACGGATACTTCGATACATCAAAGGTACTCACTCATAAGGCTTACAACTCACACCCTCCAAGTCCACCGGCTTGAAAACATACTCCGATGCGGATGGGGGTGGGTGCCCTGTTCTCGACGGTCGACGTCTGGCTATTATGTCTACATGGGTGGAAATTTAATCTCGTGTTCCTCTAAACGACAACCACCGTCTCTCGATCTAGTGTTGAAGCTGAATACAGAGGAGTGGCTAACACCGTAGCCGAGATCAGTTGGATTCGTAACCTCTTGCTTGAATTTCACGTTCCGGTTAGTCGTGCTACAATCGTTTACTGTGATAACATCTCAGCAGTATATCTAGCAGAAAACCCAATGCAACATCAAAGGACTAAACATGTTGAACTAGATATTCATTTCGTCCGGGACAAGGTGCGCCTTGGCGCTGTTAAAGTCCTCCACGTTCTAGCTGATTACAAGTATGCGGACATCTTCACCAAAGGCCTTCCTAAGCACCTGTTTCAGTGGTTCCGTTCCAGTTTATGCCTTTGCTCTTCTACGGCTTAAACTGCGGGGGACTGTTAGCCGATAATACAATTCCGATATTATTGGCATGATTAATGTGAATATTTTGTTATTACTAATTTTGTAGGATCGTATATTGACCCGAACGAGTCGTTTAGAAGAGTTTATGCTTAGTACGAAAGGCGGAAACAGTCGTACTGAGATCAATTCAGCAAGATATACACTTTAAACTATCGTATGATTGATTTGACAACAGATTACAATGAGACGACACTTCGGCAGCAGTTTGGCACTGAAACCGGAATTCTTACAAATGATTTCGCATGAATGGTATTTATAGGCTCTTGATTCCGCTTGAAGATGTTCCAAGCGGAATTAGAATTCCAAGCGGAATCTAATTCCGCGCGGAATTACCTTCATGCATCTTTCAAGCGGAATTAACCATTACAAGCGAAATTACAATTATCTCGAACTACGTGCCCTGTTCTAACAATCTAAGTACAAGACTCGATACAAGACGAAGTCGACAGACGCATGCACCAACAGACTCCCCCTCGAATGTTGACGAGTCTTAAGTGTCGAGTTTTCAACAGCTTCAGTCTTTATTAGTCTTCGGGCTTCTCTTCAAAGTATCTTATATTGTAAAGCATCCTCAAATCTCTCTCTTTTCTCTTCTCTATCAGTATCAACAGAATCCCCTCGAACTCCTTTTCCAGGATCTGTACTTAACTCTAGCTTCTCTCTAATTCTCTTGATCAGATCTCTTGATTCCTTAAGTTCATCAGCACCCTGCGTGAATACAGGCTTCCAGAATCATAACCTGGCTCTTTAACATCTACAGACTCCCTCTTTCGATAAGCTGGGATCGCAGTCTGGATCGTGACCTGGTTCACACTTTACTCAGGATCGAAACCTGGCTCTTTAAACACAGACTTTTCAAGAATCGAAACCTGGCGAACCTGCACATTCTCTACCTCACAATAAATTTCACAAATTTATAATTTGAAAAATTTATGTTGTCTGTTTACCACTTGTAAATTGACAAATAATCAAGAATGATGTTACAATATTAAAATCTGATGACCACTTGTAGAACAACAATCCAAAATCTTTTCTCACATCTATCACAAACTCCCCCTCAAAATGATCATCATGTTTAGCACTAGGATTTTTGAAAATCAGTTCTTCAACATCAGTTGTCGAAAGTCTTTTTGGATTTTTCAAAAATTTATGCTAAAACACACTGAAAATCTTTTTGGATTTTTGAGATCAAAGAAATGTAGTAAAGAAATATTTACAGAACAATCTTTTTGTGAGCTTGCGTAAGAGGATCATATCAGTTTTTGAGACAAATCACCAACACCGTTAAGCTTTTTACATTTTAAGTTCTAAACAATTCACTTAGATTGTCAGTATACTGATCCACTTAAATTTTCAAACAAAGTTCAACTGTTTCGAGATACGAGATTAATGTTTTAAGCACTTAAACTTATTCGCGTGTCCCACCACTTGAATATACTCCCGTATCCAGATCCCAATATTCAGTCTTACAGATGAGTATACCTAGATGATATCTGTAAAAGGGGTTAAATGCGAAACCGTGAGAGCTCAGGTCAGAACTTCCGTTCAGCAGAGAGATGACGGCTTGTCTTTTGGTGTGTTCCCTTTAGAGAATCTTTTCTTCAGCAGTACATGATTAGCGTTTTGCAATGTTTCATCATTTTTTGTACTGAGGGCAGCGCTATATTTCAAGCACGTGCAAAGTATTATATGGGGACTAGGCCATTGCTTCCGCAATATCAGAAGTCCCGGGATAATACCCCAGATATTACTGAGTATAAAGACCTAGTATCTCAGAAAGAGGGACCTTTCAAACAAGATTTCGGGGGTTACCTATATATCCAAGAAATGTTACCCACGAGATAAGCAAGTTTGAAATTTATGTTTATATCTCGAAAACAATCTACTGAATGTGTAAAAACCTACTGACACATCCGCATTGAGATTGTTTATCACATTTTGACTTTACATATCTTTAATATGTTGTGATAGTCCACTGATGTACTATCATTTCCTCTTTTCACAACAAAACTCATTTTCCATTTTATCATGTTTTTGGATTTTTTAAATTTTCTAATGTTTTTGGATTTTTAGAAATTTCTTACTCCCCCTAAAATTCAAAAACAATTAAAGAAACTTGAAAACAAACTGTACAAGTAACGTGACAACTTGATGTGAATTGCTTCAATTCTCTATCCACTTGGCATAAACAATCAGAACTCCCCCTCTCAACAAACTGTTTTCCCATTATGATTTCAAAACACTTAAGTTTGTTTTAATCAAAATGGTTTTTCCGGAAAATAAGTTTAGTTGATTTTACCACTTGTAGGATGGGGTATGATCATCACATTGTTTTACCAATCAGTTTATGAATTGATCCCCTTTTTCAACCACTTGAAAGTTCACATACCAAACATACCACTTGTAGAAAATCAAGTACAATTTAATGTCCCTGATTTACCACTTGTAGGTCCAAACCATTACCAATTGTAGGTATGCACAATCAAACCTGGTACAAAGAATGATGCCGAATCCTGTTCCACTCTTCCCAACCTGGGAACTCCGGCAGTATGACTTGCCACACAATTTAACAATGTTAAAATTTTCATAAAACAAACTCTTTTTAAGAATGATGCCGATTCATGCTCCACGATTACCCACTTGGGAGCTCCAGCAAGTCAGGTTTTTTAATCAAAGAAAATATCCACCCAAGCCTGACCAGCCATGGGTGATACCGAGTTACCAATACTCGGTTTCCTACCTACCATCTTCTTCTTATAGAACTCTTTAACCCCTTTGACTTTTCTGTCAACCATTTTTCAAAAGATGTGTTTCACTTTGGGGTTAAAGGCCTTTTCAACATCAAAAACCTTTTTAGCAGAATAAAATTGGTTTGAAATTTCAACTTTACCAATTTTCTTCTTAAAATTTTCAGCCCGAACTGGTGGAAAATTCACATCATCCACAATCGGCACTGATTTTTCATCTTTTTCCTCAACTAGTGGCTCCTCTGACTTTGTGGAATCAGATTCATCGCCAGAAGTTAGCTCCTCTGATTTTGATGAATCAGAATCATTGCTAGAACTATCATCAGATTTCTTAACAACCCATTTCTGGTTGTCAAGGTTTGCTCTTCACTTATAAAACTCTTTGAACATTCACCAATTTCAAATTTTGATATTTTGAAAAGTTTAGTTCTCTCAATTGGTGGTTCAAACTCAATCACTTTCTCTTTCAGTTTAGAAACTCCCTGTTTGATTTGTTTTGCCTGTGAACAGTTCATGGCAATATGACCACTTTTTCCCCATTTGAAACAGGTTCGAGTTTCCTTCTTCTGATCAACAGTCTGCATCTCTTCTTGCTTCTTTGCAAGGAAATCTCTATTCGACTGCTTTCTTAACAACTTTTCTTTTTCTTCTTCAGAAGATGTGCCTGAAACAAATATCATCTTTGATTTAAAATCCCGAACATATTTTTCATTTTTATGATTTTCTGGTGGAATAAAACCAAGACCTTTCTTATTGAAATTACCGTTATGGTTTGGTTTCTTTCGATAACCAAAACCAGAACTGTAACCCTTTTTCTTGTTTTCTCTTTGTTGAACTCTTGACGTGTATTTTTTAGGTTTATCAGTAAGATTTACATCTTTTATTTCAGAAATGTTAATTTTTGTTAGATTGAAAACCTTTTTGATCAGTTCGGTTTTGACACCTCTTATTTGAAATTCCTCATCAGAATATAATTTGTCAGAATCATTCAAAGTATATGCCACTTTGAAATTTTCATCATTCAAATTAGATTTTGATAACAGGAATTCTTTATTATATACTCTTTTGCCCTGTTTTTCGGTTTGACTCGGAGTGTTGGACTTAGACTTTGACTTTGACTCTGACATCGACTCCGACTTTGACTCCTCGGTTTCATCGTTATCTAACACATGATCCACCACTTTCTTCATCAATTGAGATTGTTGATCAGTGCCAGAAGATGTAAACATGAAATCAATATTTTCTGGCAAATTGACTGAAGACTCCGACTCCCACTGTAAGTTTGTGGCCTTTTCGACTCTTTCTGAATTTGGATTTCTCGGAGAATATCCATTTTCAAGCGGGGGTGGACACTTGTTGTAACTGACACCTTGTTTCTTACCAGATGTCTTTACTTTAGTTTCCTTCTTCTTTTCTTTCTTCTTTTCAGGAGTCTTTTCTTCAGAAACCTTATGTTCTTCAGTTACTTCATCATCCTCAAACGCCTTCATGCCTTCAACAGTTGGATAAATCCTGTCAATGACATAAGAAGTACATGAGTAACTTTTTAACAAACGATTAACTCTTTCAGTTTCAATTCTTTGAGTTTCCAATTTTTGTTCTAGAACAACACACTTCTCGATGTAACTGTTCACAACTTTCTGTTTTATCATGAACGCTCCTTGAAGTGTCTTCATTGCTGTAGCCTGTTCTTCACTAGATTCATTGTATTGATTCATGGCTTTGTTCAGCACATCAGAAGATTCTTTCAATCTGTTCATGTTGTGAATCAAAGTACTGTTTTGTTTCTTTATAGCTTCACAGTTTTCACAAATCACCGGACTCTTCCTTGCATCGGCTTCTTCATCTATTTTGAAAGCTGGAACTTCTTTCACTTTTCTTCTGATCACCGGAACATCTTCATCATCACTGCTAACCGGTGTTTTGACCTTCTTCTTTTTCTTTTTAGCTTTTTCATCTTCACTATCACTTTCTGCCATCATTTTCAAATGTTTTGCCATCCTTCTTGCATAATACTCAGTATCATCATCACTGTCTTCTTCAATTCGAGCAACAAAAGCTTTTTGACTTGAAGTTTTGTTAGGATCATAGTCATCCCAAGTGAAATTCTCCCAGCTAAACCTTTCTGGTAACTTTTCATCATCTTGATCTATCAAACAAGCTTTACCATCAGCTGAAACATATTTATCCCAACTGAAACCTGTTGAAGCTTTTTGATCATCTTGATTCACCAGACAAGCTCTCTTTGAAGATTCCTCTGTTACTTTTCTACCATGTGCCACTTGTGGTTCTTGTTGTTGTTGAGCAACTTGATGATAGATAGCCTTCCGGTAGTAATCATTGTTGTTGAACGGATTTTGAGCTCCACATGCTTCGCGATTAGTACACACCCTCTTAAAGTGTCCTTTTTCCCTGCAACGAAAACAAGTGACTTTAGATTTATCAAAGCCTAAAGTAGAAACATTTGCGTCACGTAAATCATCTCTTCCTGTGATTTACTTAAATTTCTCAGCTCGTCTCAACACACTTGCCAAACACCATTTTATGTCCATCAATTCCATTTCTTCAGCATCTATTTGATCGTAATCCTCTTTTATCAACGTTGGATTTCCGATCCGACCTGCCACAAAACTTCCGTAAGACTCTAACACAGTCCCCAACAAAGACATATGAGTTTTGGCAAGTTCTTCAGAATATTCCTGATCATTTTCGAGATTCAAAACAATGTTGCATTGTAACTTCTTGCCATTCTTGGTTGCTAAAATATTTGGATCAAATGATGGATATGATGAGAAACTTGTGTTGCTGTTAGATTCTTTGGATGAACTTCCTGATGAATTCTTTGCATTAAATGCTGTCTCAACCTTTGGTGACATGTTGGTCGTTTTGTCATTCAACCCTGCTTTGTGATAAAGCCCAATGTCTTGTTCACCATCGAAATCTTTCATTCTTAAAATCTTTCTCTGTTCCATTTCCTGAGCTTCAATTTTTTCAATGAACTTACTCAGTGTCAGACTGCTAAACCCTTTCTTGTTCCGTATCATCATAAGATATGTGCCCCAAGTTTCATGTGGCAACGCATCTGCTAATTTCTCAATCAACTCCTCATTGTCCTTATTGATGCTCACCCTCCTCATGTTTACCAACAAATTGCAGTATCTTTCAATTATCTGTTTTGTGCTTTCAGTTTTCAAACCTTGAAATAAATCAAACTCTTTCTTCAGAAGCGATTTTTTGTTCTTTATCATTTCTTGGCTTCCAACAAACATTGATCTTAAAGTTTTCCAAATCGAATAAGCACTTCCATTATGTTGCAATAAGACCAAGATGTCTTCTTTCACAGCTTGTTCAAGTAGACTAAACATCATTTTTTCATTTTTATATTTCTTTTTATCATCAGCACTCATATCTTTAATTGCAATCTCCTCTTCGTCGTCATTCGTCGGTCTAACATATTTTGTCTCAACACATTCCCAAGCATCCAAATAATTTGCTTGAACCTAGTTTTCAAAACGTCCTTCCCAACCTTTATACTCCTCAATGTTCATGAGCTTAGGCGGTTTTTGCATAGTCCCTGTCTCATTTTCCAACATTGTCTGCTGAGTAACAGTAATTGGGGTAGCAAAGGCGTTATAAAATTCCTCTTCCATGTTTTGGTTTTTCAAAGTTCACAAAACAGTTTGTTCAAACAAAATTACTCTCCAAACGGAAATCCCTTCAAATGAGATTACGCAGTTCAAACGAGATTACTTTCAAATGGAATTCCCTTTCAAGAGAAATTATCTTTGAAACGAAGAAATTACCCTAATTTCGTTTGAAGTTACACTTCTCTCAAACGGAATTATAATTCCGTGCGGGATTATCAAACGGAATCAAAACTTTCAAACGGGATTACTAATTCCGCGTGAACCACTCAAACGGAATAACAATCTGGAACGGAATTACCTAATCTCGAGCGAAATTACCCAAACGAAATAACCAACAGAAGCGGAATTAGCTAATTTCGTTTGAATTTTCAAACGGAATTAACTTTTCAAGCGAGATTAACCCCTAATTTCGTGCGGAATTATGCTGATGTCATCATCTCGAAGCGAAATTTGTCAAATTGATCAAGTTATAGGCCGATTTTAGTTCTGAAACTTTCTAGGGTTTGTTAAAACAGTAAAGCGCACATGATATGTGAAGTTCAAGACATTTTGACCATAAAATCAAGTTTAATTTGAAAAAGAAGGTGTAGAAATCAGAATTCGCAGCTGAATTGGTATGAACTCTTCCTCCTGAGCTCTGATACCACTTGTAGGATCGTATACGGACCCGAATGAGTCGTTTAGAAGAGTTTATGCTTAGTACGAAAGGCGGAAACAGTCGTACTTAGGTCAATTCAGCAAGATATACACTTTAAACTGTCGTATGATTGATTTGACAACAGATTACAACGAGACGACACTTCGGCAGCAGTTCGGCACTGAAACCGGAATTCTTACAAATGATTTCACTTGAATGGTATTTATAGGCTCCTGATTCCGCTTGAAGATGTTCCAAGCGGAATTAGAATTCCAAGCGGAATCTAATTCCGCGCGGAATTACCTTCATGCATCTTTCAAGGGGAATTAACCATTACAAGCGAAATTACAATTATCTCGAACTACGTGCCCTGTTCTAACAATCTAAGTACAAGGCTCGATACAAGACGAATGTCACACCCCCAAAATCCACCTGCGGAGTATCACCGCTTGGGAGCGTGACTGACCAGGATCAAGCCACCAATCATATTGAACATGTAATTAATATCAAGTAAAATAAATGTAAACCAAACATCCAATACGATAGGTGTTCAAAACATAATCATAGTTTCAAAGTATAGCGGAAGCATAGTAAGTAATCCAACATAGTTAATAGTTTTAAATGTCATAACAGTTCAACGTAGTAATCACGATCCTTGTCCACAACGATCGCGCCTCCAGTGCAAGCTCCATAAGTACCTAAGGTCCTGCAAGGCATGCAGCAACGAGTCAACAACTAGTTGAGCGAGTTCACAGTTAACAGTTCAGTAATAGTATAGTGTGAGTAGTAGTATGTTCGTTCGTTATGTCATGCATCGTATTAGTTTCCATCGCGGCCTCCCAGGCAGGTATGCGAAGATATTAGGGGGATGTTCATCCCGAGTATTCTAGACTAGGTTTACCTGTATCGCGGCCTACCAGGCAGGTGTGCGAAGATTAGTAAATTACAGTTCGCGGCCTTCCAAAGGCAGGTGTGCGAAGTCAGTCATAATATCGCGGCCAACCCTTGGCAGGTGTGCGAAGATCAGTTCAATAAGTGTTAGTAGTCTAGTCGTATTCTTATCGTTAGGTTCTATCAACTGAGTACGTACAATAAAGTAATCCAATCCCATTCCCACCCTGGGAACCCCATGCCTTGGCTGTGTGAACTCACCTTGGTTTGCTCGGTATGCTAGATTATGCGCTCACAAGAAATCAGTCAAATCCTATAGTTATGCACGTATTCTCAATCAGTATATGTTGGCAAAGTTTCACATGAAATTAATACCACAAGGTGCGTTTGGTAGTTAACGTCATACATTACACAACAGGTATTCGTATGCATACAATTCATGTTTTAACAGTGTTGATAACTCGACAAAGTTACAAGCTTGAAAGAGATATATATACACTTTACATACTTAACAAGTCGACATGTTTAACTGAGATATTAGACTTAACATGTATAAAGTTGATCCATATCAAATAATAAACTCAGGCTAGATCACCAAGTAATTAAAGCTCGGACTAGAACATTAAGTTAACAACTTCGGACACTTAAGTATTGAGAGAAATTCGGACCATAACCACCTCCTTAAAAGTCGGACAATGCTTATTTACAGCAAAAGTTGGACCTATGCAAACCACTTAAAGTTCGGACAAGGGTTGCCTTGCAAAAACTCGGACCCCTGTTTCAATCAAAGCTCGGACTAGAGGGAGGGGGCTTCACAAGGTCGGACAAGGGGTGGCTACCCCCAAAACTCGGACTACCTTATCAGCATAACAAAAAGTTCGGACTCTCCCTTTTATTTATAAAAGTCTAATATCCTTCATGTTAACAAACAATATCACAACCACCTAAAAGCCCTAGTGGCCGACACCTAGCTACCATCGCCGAACATCATTGGACCGAAAAATCATCCCACTGATTGGACCCTTCCTTATTTTAATTGGTAAACAATCATGTGTACTAAATTTTTATGTAATATGTGAGGTGATTTGTTTTGATTGGACCGTAAATACATAAGTAAATTCCCATTAGACCTCCCATATCACACCTACATATCACACCTACTAATGAGTCAACGTTTGAATGATTTGTTGTCAATTCCCTCATCGATTAATACAATAAGCAAAGATCAAGTTTGAAAACAACCCCCCCCCCCCCCCCCATCACATGCTTGACCGGCCACCACTACCAATCAAATAAAATCACACGCAGTTCAAGGAAAACATGTTTGGCTGACACTTGCTTAAACTCACGTGCACTACTGTTTGAAGATTTATGGTGTTACTAATATTGGTGTAGTGTGCCTCCATTTGATTTGATGATTGGACCACCCTAGATCCAGCCGACAATTTAGCCAATGGCACATCACAATTCAACAACAATTGAGCACAATTATAATAACATAATAACTGACAAAAAAAAAAAAAAAAACACATGTGAACATCGATGTAATAGCCGGCGAATATATGCAGTCTTAATTCATTCAGTGATGCAACAATGTCAATCAACAACTAACATATCAAATAATTATTATCGCAGAAAACATGTGAGAATGATATTCAAACAATCGAATAAATAACATAAATTATCATCTCATTTAATCCGCTAATGATGAGCAATAATTCAAAATAATACTCTAAAAACACAATACTAACATACCCGAATACAAGAGGGGAAAGGCTTCGGTGATGATGATCCCCTGCCGTCGCAAACAAAGAACTCTAGGGTTTTGGTTTTATAGATTAACCTTCTTACGTAAATGAGGAACAGACATATTAAAACACTAATTCTGGGCCGAAGCCCTTGTGTTAATTTGTCCGGCCCACCAATTGATGAAAACACTATTGTGTTTTCTTGATGGTGATTTCGTAGGATAGGGGGGTTTGGCTAAGTATTTTATGTGGGGGGTAGGGTAAACAATCCAAGTTCCATATTCTAATAAGTATACTACAATAATCATATAACACAACCCCATATTGCACTTCACAACTTATATTGCACTTCAATTAAATAAACACGATTGATAATACACCGGATATAATATATAGTCACAATACGATTTAATGTATTACTAACGTGTCCAATTGTAAAACCAACAAGTCGCGTAAACAATCAATCTAATCAATTATGTGCAATAAATGTAAGGATGAAAGTCTTGAAAACTCAATTTGTCACAACGAAGTCGACAGATGCATGCACCAACAAATTTGATACTATTGTGATATGTTCCCATACTTGGCTCCTAAGTGAGCTCTCATGTATTGTATTATATATTCCTTTGTATTGTAACAAGAAAGGCAAGGAAATCAACCATCTTACAAGCATAAGCCACATTTTAGCATTTCTTTCAGGAGATTATATAAGCCCAGTAGCTAAGGAAAAGGAAATACGAAAGGGCGTGAAGGGCATTGACCTACTATTATGAAGTAAAAGTTTATAGCATTAGTTGTAGTTTAACTCTCAGATGTTTAGCAAAGTTTTGGAAGAGATGCTTTTAATGTACTGTATAGTCTTTCCATTGTGTGTTATAGTATTTGTTCTAATTGAGAATTGTGTAAATACAGTCAAAATTGTGCAACTTGGGTGTGACATGACATGTTTAATAATTGCATAAACTAAGAAACAACAATGTGATCTATTTTACTGTTATAATGATAAGTATGAACGGTAGTAAGAGATAATGTGATCTAGTTTATTGTTATATGTGAAAAAAGACATTTCTTAAATTATCTTAAACAAAATGATAGTAAGACAGTTTTATTTTACTCTTATAATGATAGGTATGAATGGTCTGGTATGAAACAGAACCTTATTAGTAGACCTGTCGTCTGTGATTAGAAACCAAATATTACTATATCTAACGGTAACAATTAGCACAGGTAAAGATTTATGTACTAGTCTCATTAACGATGAAGGTAATATGTTCACTGGATGGAGGTATACATTTTACAGCAGCAAATCCTTTTTTGCCGTTTTGGTAGGTTTTGTTTACATGAGAAACGAAACTTCTTGGTTTTATGACATTGTGTCATGTCCATCCATTTTCTCAGCTGCTTCTTGTAGTTCGAAAGCAAACTCTAGTCCCCATACTACATCCTCCATTGCAGGCCGTTCACTCCCTTTCTCATGCAAGCAACTACTTGCTACCTCACCGAACTTCCTTAAACACCCGGGTGCAATCTCACCACATAGTTTCGGATCAATAATTTCATGTAAGGTTCCTTTTCGGTAGCAACTCTTGCCCCATTCTGCCAAATTCACTTGCTCATCTCTCACCCATTGAACGATAGCAGGTCTTGCACATAACACCTCGAAAAGAACAACTCCAAATGAGTACACATCAGACTTCTCAGTCAGTTGTTTGGTCCGGCAATATTCAGGATCAATATACCCGAAACTACCCTTCACCGTCGTGCTAACATGTGTTTTTGTTGGATCCTTGGAGCCTAGTTTCGATAAACCGAAATCAGACACCTTAGCAACCCAATTCTCATCAAGTAAGATATTTGTGGACTTGACATCTCGATGAATTATTGCTCGCTTTCCACAAGAGTGGAGATAATGCAACCCTTTGGCTGCGCCAATGCAAATATCAAGATGTCTTTTCCATGACAGATGACGTGCGTTTGTGTTGTAGAGATGTTCTCGTAGTGTCCCATGTGCCAAGTAATCATATACAAGTATCATCTCTCCTTTGTCTTCACAGTATCCAATCATGGAAACTAGATGGACATGACGTAGTTTCGACAGGAACGCTATTTCTGTCCAGAATTCATGAAAACCCTGGCTGGATAATGAGTTGAGGCGTTTTATGGCTACAGCTGTTGTATTGTTGTCTATGTACCCTTTATACACCTTACCGAACCCTCCGCTACCAATGATACAATTGTCATTAAATTCATCTGTAGCCGTTCTTATTTCTTTTACTGTAAAACGTTGGCAGCGATATGATGGCAATGTTGCATCACTAGAAATTTGACTCCGTGATGGCTGATTGTAGGTAGTACTGTAGAGTTTGGCTAGCCTTTTTCGCAGTAATACTATAAGAAGTAAAGCAGACAGCAAGACTAAACATCCACCTACACCTCCAATTATTGTGGCATATGGCGGAGTCTTCTTGATCCCTTTTGTGGCAGGTCTTGGCATTGGGTGCCCAGGCCTAAGTTCCGGGTTTGGGCTTGAAAGATCACGGTCCATGCTCAGCTTGAAGACCTCCAAACCATTCAAATAAGCATCAGGATACTTAGATTTACCAGTAGGATGCAATGAAAGCCATAAATCATGCTTGCTTCGGCGGCCATCGATATCAGGATCATTGACAAATACAATGTAATCCTTGAATACAGGATACCCACTACCTCGCGTCCAATAAAATAGATCAACTTCTTGCTCAGCTGTTTGGTTATTAATGAAAATACAAAAATTCACATAATATTTGTTTGTGTATTGTGGTATAATGTTTCAAAAATGGAGGCGGAGCATGTAATAAAACCCAGAATCAACCGTAAGTATCCAAGTAAGATTGTACTTGTCAGCCACGCTGCCCATACTCCTCTGGGTTTGATAAACTAGCTCACGTGCGGTATAATTCGGTGTATCCGTGGTATACATGATGGGATCATCATAAACCCAAGTTACCCCAGATGCTGCTCCAAATATGTAGTTATTATCTGGATACCATGAGCGGTACATGGCAGTATCGTAGTTATCGGATACTTGCCCCCCACCCATGTTTAGCCTGTATATATTTTCAAGGGCTGTGCTGTTATCAATAATCGGTCCTGAATATTGATTAACATATTTTGGTGTCTTGGCATTAAAATACAGATTTTCAGGCACTGAAACAATTTCAATACCATTGATGAAGGCATAGGAGTTAGGCGAGGGACTGAACATAACATATAGGGTTTTGCTATCGTTTACATAGATTAGAAATTCTTTGACAAAGTGAGGAATTTGTGGACCGCTGAATCCAGCATCTGATCGGGTCTTTGCTAGATAGGAGGCAGCCTGCAAAGCCCTGAAGTTTGTTAAAAGAGAGAAGCCATTAGATGATACAGAGAAGAAAGATTGGTTCACGTTGAGGTTGGAGTAGGTGGCTGGATAGAAATAGAGGCGGAGGAATTTGGGCCCAGTAGAGACTGGAAAGGTATAAGTGAACGAAGATGTGTTAAAGATCCGAGCTGTGGAAAAAGGAACTAGGGGAACCGAAGGATCTAGGTAGTATGGAGTGGATGAAAATGAAGTGGTGGTGATGTGAGGGTAGAAATTCGGATTGGTAATCCCCATCCCATTTCCGGCCCGAAGTGATTGTGGAGGATGAGCCGCAGTTAAGGAAGTATTCGTTGGCTCTGTGGGGTTGGGCTGTTGTGCTTGTGATGAAGAGAAGCAGAGAAAAGAGTTCTAAACTGAAGCTCAGCATAGTGGTTGATATCTTAGCTTAACTTGGCTTGTATCTTATAACAAGTGTACCTATATATATATATATAAGTGACATTAGCAAACTTTCTTTATGTTGCCTAATATGAAAACGTTTACCATGACATATAACTTGTTGACTAATAGCTGTAGCATGCACTGGAGCATAACCGAAAGATAGTGATATGCCGTGTAAAAGTTGTAGCATGCAATGCACTGGAGCATAACAGAAAGTGTAGAAAAGTCTGTATTCTTTTTTTATATTTATAATTTTGTCTAAGACCATGTGTAGTGGTAGAAGGTTATAATGCCCCCACCATGGGGCATTATCCGACACGTGGCGTCCTAGTCAGCAAGGGGGCATTATAGCAAAAGTGGTGTAGTGGGGCATTATGCCAATAACCCCCATATTATTTTTAATGAAAAAAAAAAAAAAAAAAAGCACACATGGGGGGCATTCAGCATTGTGTCAGACCATGTGGATATACCTGATTGGTGGATAGCATTTGTTCCAACATAAACTGGGCGTTTTCATTATAAGCGCCGTAAAACGCCCCCTGTAATGGGGGGTTGGGCGTTTTCGGGCAATTTTTTTTAAAAAAAACGCCCCACTACGGGCGGTCTAATCGAATTATTTTCAAAAGACTTTCTTGGGATTTCGTATAAATATAATCATTCCCTTCCATAAAAAAATGTCAAATCAGTCTAGAAGATAGTGGAGTTCAAACTTGACTAATTAATGAGATGTTGAATTGATCGATCTTGTATGTTGAGTTTATATAGACTCCAACGCGTCTTATTATATGTTTTTTTTAGAGTTAATTACTGTTTTCGTCCCTGTGGTTTGTCAAAAATCACTATTTCAGTCCATTAGTTTAAAATTTGTGATTTCAGTCCCTGTGGTTTCACTTTCGTAACCATTTCAGTCCACCTCATAACCATTTCAGTCCCTGTACTTAACATAATAATGGATTGAAATGGTTACAAAAGTGAAACCACAGGGACTGAAATGGTTACGAAAGTGAAACCACAGGGACTGAAATCGCAATTTTTAAACTAATGGACTGAAATCGTGATTTTTGACAAACCACAGGGACGAAAACAGTAATTAACTCGTTTTTTTTATATAGAACTTAATAAAATTCAACGAATGGTAGTGGTGGATGATCAGGCAAGTCAAAATAGCTAGCAAGATAACCTTTCATAAGGGTGAGAGGGGTACACACCCAATCAGGTTATGCCACGTCAACTTCCCTCTTAAACTCTCCTCACACCCTTAATTTGATGGTGGCACTCCTCTCTTAATCTCTCTCATCATCTTCTCTCTCTCTCTCATCAACTCCCCTCTATCTCTCACCCAATCTTCTCTCTCTCTCCTCTCTTTCTATGCGGTGAACCCTCCCCGATCCACCTCCCCGATTTGCCTCACCGCAGGGATGGCGGCGGTGTTCCCGCTCGGGGACTTGGGTCACCGCCCCACTCCCCGCATGGTACCCGTATACTCTAAGGGTTGAGTCAAGACATCTAGATCGTTGGCCCAGTTTACGTAGATTTTCTTTATTTTAAACAGAAAAAATTCAAACATGACTAAAACTATTGCGAAATAAATGATAATGGTCCACCGACTTTTGATCCATACAATACTTTGCGCTCTCCAAAATATTATTTAGAAACAATTATTGTATGAGCTCTTTTCAACACATCATCGTAAAAGAAATTCATCGTTTCTTCGACGGTTTAAGGTATTACATTCCTTTTCTCTTATGAATTCCCAATTCTTCTAACCCTTTGTTTCATATTACCGGTATACTATGGGTTATGGTTGCACACTCCACTTGTGTATAAACCGTCACATCAACGTTACATTAGATTCTATAGGTACTGTTTTCATTTTTATTTCCCATTTTAGGGCGTGGTTCCACACTCTACTCCAATTTCCACTTTCGCGTCATTTTTTTTAATACAAATAATATTTTGTGCTTCGAAATTTATAAAAATTAGAAACATTACATAATAAGACAAAAGATCAAATAAAAAATATTTTATCGTGCAAAACGTATGAATCGAGTGGAAAAGTAAAAAAACACGGTGACATTTGCGTAATTGTTTTACTCGTAGGATAATTATCAAAATTACTCTAAAATGATCTTGGAGGATAATTTTGATCTTATAAGTTAATTTTGTAAAACGTTCTTATAGGATAATTTTGATCTGTGTGAAGAACAAGGTTGGAGCAGGAAGTGACTTCTCAAAGATTTGATGAAGACCTTCACAAGACTTACAGATCCCGCATGTCTCAAGGGGGAGCCTATAAGTGCAACTGTTGATGATAAATGCTGGATTCTGCATTATGAAGTTTCTTCAGGGTCCAATTTGTAATTGAAGAAAAGTTCTAAGTCTATTATGTTCTGTCCGAATTTGTAAAGTTGTAAGGGAGTCCGAATATGTGATAAATTCAGACCTCCTGGTTTATTATGTTATCCAAATTTGTAATAGGGTTTATGTGTTGTCCGAATATGTAATGATGTATATTCGGACCAGGCTATGTCAAGACTTGTTGTCTGAATTTGTTTATGGTGTATCCAGAACTTAGTGTTCCGGATTTGTGTCATTGTATATATACTGTGTGAATGAATGCAATGGCATGACTTTTGGAGATTTATCTTCCTATGCATGTTTCTCTCTAGTGGGTGACGCAAAACCCTAGCTAATGTGTGTTCTTGTGTATGTTGATAATCTGTGAATACTTTGTGGATTCACATATTGTCACTCGTCTCTGTTCTTCTACACCTTCTGTTTCATGACCTACGCAGCGGTACGCATCGCTTGATGGATTCCACACACCGGTTGAGTCGGTTGTTCGAGTTAGTGATCCTGTATGGGTGTTCGAGGTCCGTAGGTGGGCTTTCATCTACATTTACCGTATGATATTGTTCATTATGATTTGTGGATGTCACCTGTACCAAGTAAAATCATATATAAATATTACGTGGTTTTAATTGATAATTTTACACAATATACTTGGGGTTTCCGTTAAAATTCAAGTTAGAAACATTCAAAAAGTTCTCTCACTTCCGATTCGACTCAGGGGTCAATTCAATAACCATAATTTCAAATCTTTTGCTACCACAAATGGTCTTCACTTTATTTTTTCATGCCCATAAACATCCCAACCGAATGGGAAATCTGAGCGCGTGATTAGAAGACTAAATAAAATGATGCTCTTTCTTCTTACATGCATTTGTTCCAACAACATTATAGGTCGAGGCATTACATATAACATACTATCTTCACGATATCCTATCAACTAAACTTCTTGAGTTTAGCACTTCTATGCCAACCCTTGATCTTTGTCATCCAGATTACGACCACCTACAGGTTTTTGATTGTGTGTGTTACCCAAACACCACTGCTGCTCGTCCTCATAAATTGGTTCGTGGTGCTTAACATTGTGTATTCCTCAGATACCCAACAAAGTTTCGCGGTTATTAGTAAAACTATCTTCCAATTTTCTTTTCCTTTCTCATTATGTCACATTTGACGAGACATCGCTTCCATACTCTATTGATTTCCACACCCTCTCCAAGAACCACCCCTTCCTTAAGTTCGCTTTCTTTGTTGTGATATTTCATACACCCATTCCTAACATAAACTCTTATACCACTTCACCTACCACTCACCCTTTCACTCCCAGCTCCAACCCGGCCACCCCTTACCTCACCTCCGCCTTCACCTATAACTCCACCTACCACCAAAGATGTAAACTAACCACTACAACCCTACTATTAACCCACCCACCCTGCTCACAACAACCTTTCACCTTCCTCTACCGCCCTACCACATCCTCATCTGTAAAGAAGTCACTTGATGACAACGTGATCCATACTGGAGGAACACCATGAATGATGAATACTGAGCTTTAATGGATAATAAAACATAGGATTTGGTTCCTATTCCTCAAAATGCTAATATCGCTAGGTGTCTTTGGCTTTTCACCACAAGTTTAATGCGAATGGGTCTTTAAAACACTACAAAGATGGGCTAGTCATCATTGGTAGTTGTCAACCAGTTGGTATTGACTGCGAAGAAACCTTCAACCCTGTTGTTAAATTGCCTGCCATCGGAATGGTTCTCGATCTTGTGGTTTCCCGGAGTTGGCCAATCCACCAACTCGATGTAAAAATGTATTTCTTCACGCGGACTCGCACGAGACAGTATAAGCATCCAGGTTTCACCAATTCCGATCATCCTAACTATCTTTGTTGGTAACACAAATCCCTTTATGGCCTCAAGTAGACCCTTCGGGCGTGGTATGATAGATTTACAACCTATAATACTAAGTATAGTTTTTGGAGTACCATCAAATACACCTCGTTGTTTGTTTATAAAGAGGGAACCAAAATGCCCTATTTGTTATTATATGTTGACGACATTATACTCACGGCATTTTCTGACAAACTTCTCACAAGTATTATCGCCAAATTATCTAGCGAGTTTGCTATGAAAAATTTAGGGGCTCTTCACCACTTTCTCGAGATTCATGTTAAACACCAACAAGGTGACTTCCTTTTGTCTCAATATACATATGTCGTTGTTATTCTTTCTCAAGCCCACGTGGCTGATTGTAAACCCACTGCTACTACTGTTGATACTTCACCAAAACTCTGTGCAACAAGTGGTGAACTTCTCTCGGATGGCACTCTATATCACCAACTAGTAAGTGTGTTACAACACATGACTATTACGTGACCAGATCTTACATGTGCAGTTCAACAAATATGACTTTATATGCATGCCCATGGGAACCTCGCTTAAGTTCCTCAAACGAGTTTTACGGTATCTTAATGGGACATTACGACTTGGCCTTACTGTAGCTCCCTCAAACGCAACATAACTCATTGCATATTCTGATGTTGATTGGGGGTGGGGGTGCCCTCATTCACTACTTTCTACCACGGGTTACTGATGTATGCGAGGTGTTATATATTTTTGGTATATATTTTAATCCCTTTTTACACTTTTTAGCCAAGTTTTAAATTTATAAAACACGATATTTACTAACACTAAACACACATATGGGCAAGTGCACCCATCGTGGACGTAGTATAGTGTTGGTAAGATACCGAGGTCGTCCAAGGACACAAGAGCTTTTAGTACCGGTTTATCCTCAACATCTAATCAAATCAAAATGTTAGAAAAGATTTTTCAACTAAGAAAATAAAACTAACTAAATGCTGAAAAATAAAAATAAAAACAGATAGACAAGATGAATCACTTGGATCCGACTCGTGTATTAGTATAACCTTTGATTATTTTCGCACTTTTGCACTTGTTTAAGAGATTATCTTAGTTATTGTAGTAGGCCCCTCTTTTGAAGGCGACGTTACCCTCAACCCAGTAGTTTGAGTCAGCAAGGATACAATCCTAAAGGGTCGGATTATTGAAAGATAATGAATTAAGTTATTAATGCAAATTATGGTAGGCCCCTCTTTTGGAGGTGACGTTACCCTCGACTAAGTAGTCTGAGTCAGCAGGGATACAATCCTAAATTGCCGGGTTATAGTATTAATAGTAGTTAACTTATGAGGGGGTCAAAGAGTTTGGATCCTCGCCATCCAATACCTTTGGGTATTGAAGGAGATCCTACTAAATTTGACCCAGGTCCCTTGCAGGACCTCAAACGCTGAACAAGTGCAAGACCCTTACCAAACCGTTCCCTTAACCCCCGACCTGGTAGCCAACATACCTCCATATAGACCGTGGAGATATGAATGGTGAAAATCTTTTATTTTAGAGTTAATTACACAAATGGGTCCTGTGGTTTATACGTAATTTTGCCTTTGGGTACTAACTTATTTTTTTAACAGGTTTAGCTTCTATGGTTTCAATTTTGTAACACCTTTGGGTACTAACACCAAAATTAGTTAATTAATGACTAAAATACCCTTGCATTTTTTTAAGTTTATCAATGTAACACATTTGGGGTACTAACACCTAATTTTATTTAAGTTTAAATCAATTTTATAAAATCTATTTATTTTTTTATTTTCATTATTTTATTATATCTCTTAATTAACATAAACTCTATTTGTTTTTTTATTTTCATATTTTTATTAAATTTCTTATTTAACATAAAATCTACTTGTTACACCAGTATTTTTTTAAATAGATTTTTTAAATAAAATCTACTAGCTATATAGTTTTATGTAAATTAAATTTTCGTTTTCAATTTTGGGATTGAAATGATTGATAATAATAAATATCTTTCATGTAAAAAAATTTAAGCCTTTTTTAAACTCGTTTTTTTGTTCATTTACATTCTACTATTTTAGAAAGATATTTAATTTACATAAAACTATATAGCTAGGTATTTTAGATAAAACTAAAAAAATTTAAACCTTTTTTTAACTCGTTTTTTTTTTGTAAAATAGATTTTTAATTTACATAAAACAATATAGCTAGTAGATTTTACTGGTGCAGCTAGTAGATTTTATATAAATTAAATATCTTTCTAAAATAGTAAAATGTAAATGAATAAAAAACGAGTTAAAAATGGCTTAATTTTTTTACATGAAAGATATTTATTATTATTCTTATTATTATTATTATCAATCATATATATCCAAAATTCAAAACGAGTAAGGTTTACATTTTTAAAAAACTAGTAAAAAATTTAATTTACATAAAACTATATAGCTAGTAGATTTTATTTAAAAAAATATATTTAAAAATACTGGTGTAACAAGTAGATTTTATGTTAAATAAGAAATTTAATAAAAATATGAAAATAAAAAAATAGACTTTATGTTAATTAAGAGATATAATAAAAATATGAAAATAAAATAAATAAATAGATTTTGTAAAATTGATTTAAAGAAAATAAAATTAGATGTTAGTACCTAAATTTGTTACATTAATAAATTTAAAAAAATGCAAGGGTATTTTAGTCATTAATTAACTAATTTTGGTGTTAGTACCCAAAGGTGTTACAAAATTGAAACCATAGAACCTAAACCTGTTAAAAAAATAAGTTAGTACCCAAAGGCGAAATTATGTATAAACCACAGGACCCATTTGTGTAATTAACTCTTTATTTTATATAGACAGTAAAATAATGCCAAGACACCACGGACAAACGATAAGGAAAAGTCACCTTCAACATAAGCAACTAGTTATTAAAGTCATTAATACAAAACCAAATAAAAAGTGCAAAAGATTAAAAATAAAAAGTATTATACTAAACACTTGTCTTCACTAAGTGATGTAAGAGACTTAGGCAAACATGGCCTTGATTGTCAAGAACTCTCACAATCAATCTTGGATCCCGAGATGACTCACACACTCTATGATGGACAATGGATGACGGTGGTGGATGATGGTGTTGTGATGGTGGTGGGTGGTGGATGAAGTGTGAGAGAGGTGGTGTGCCAAGGGATGAGTTGCAATGAAGCCAAGCACTCCTATTTATAGGCTGAACAGAGGCCTGGGCACGGCCCCGTGTCCGCTGGGCACGGCCCCGTGCCTGTCTGACACTATCTCTCCTCATGAATTGTAATTCGCAATTACAATTAATGCGCCTGCAGTACTTTGGGCACGCCCCCGTGTTCACTGGGCACGCCCCCGTGGTGGGCAATAGAAGCTTCTACAGGTTTGTCTTTTCTGCTGCTTCTTGGGCACGGCCCCGTGCTCGCTGAGCACGGGGCGTGTTCAATCTTCTGCCTTCTCTGTTTTGCTTGGGAGGATGCTGTCGAGGGGTCGGGCAATCCACTTTTGTTCCTTTTCTTGTATTTATGTTAGATTTAGCTGCTTTTTTGCTTTTTTTTGTTAATTTGAGTTCATTTAATCCTGAAAATACAAAAGGAAGACAAAAACACACTTTTTCCAACATTAGTACTTAAAAAGGGTTAGTTTTATGCCACATTTGATGTAATTTATATGTTGCATTTTACACACATCAAATATCCCCACACTTGAACTTTTGCTTGTCCTAAAAAAAAAAACTCTTTAATATGTGGCTTACACTCCCAAATGGAATGGGTAGAAGAGAAGGTTTTGGCTTTGTCATAGAGTGTCGGGAATCCAAGATCTTTATTGGGTTTTATTTTTATTTATTTACAATCCTATTCGTCATGATTTATTAAAAACTTTTCATAAGGTAAATTATTTATTAAGGCATAACATACCTTTCTAAAATTTCATTTATATACAAGTTCACATACCTCACGGGAGAAATCACTCACACTCGGCCGAAGGTGTATTTTTAGTGAATCACTCGAGAGCGGCATGGAACTTATTCCTACCATAAGCTTGCCAAACAATCATTCCTCCTCCTTTTTAACTTTATACCTTTGTAAATATCAAGAGGACTTTTTGGGTGAAGGGTTAGGCTTGGGCTAAAGGTGGGTAGTTGGGTTAGTGGTTAGTAGAAAAGGGCGAAAGTCGTAAAAAGCGTCGATTTTCGTAAAACATTTTGTTTTTGTAACTTTTTTATTTTTAATGAAGTATTTCTTCAAACAAGCTTTTGTTTGAGGAGCTTTGTTTGTTTATTTCTAACTTCATTGTAATTTTTTTTTAGTCACACGAAAACCGAGCTTGTTACTAAAATAAGGAGTATATATACAAAGGGTTTTTGGGTTAAGAAATGAAAAGGTTTAGGCTCAAAGGGGCTAACTAGGGGGAGTTTTTGGGTAGGTGAAAAGAAAAATAAAAATAATGGTGTTGAAAGAAAAAGGGTTAGTCCTAATACCTCCATCATTTACTTACTTGGGTTTAAGTTGGTAAGGACCGGGAATGAATTGTCGTGGCAAGTTCTAGAGTCGTAAGAACCAAGCGGCTATTCACACAAGAAACGAAAAATGAGTATTTAGCGTAAAGATGTATATTTGTATGCTCAATAAAGGCTCAAAACTCACTTTTGTGGGAATGAGTTTTTATGTGATCAAGTATATATAATCGAATTTTAACTAGGCTTGTCATGCCGTTTCATAATTTTCTTATGTTGGTTCTTTTTATCACGACGCTATCGGTTGTAAACTTGTAAAAATATAACCTTGTTAGTCTTAGAATTCCCAACTTAAACTTTAGACAAGTAAAAAAAATGAAAATTTTTGAAAAAATTTGGGGTGATTAGCAGTTCCAATAGAGTTTTGTGTAAGGCTTGTTATTAGGACTTGCAAAATTCAAGGTTTTAGAATCCCCCCACACTTAAATTACACATTGTCCTCAATGTGTCCCAAAAATAGATTTTTTAGGTTGATTGAATGTGTAACATTGTGTTAAAAGCCAAAATTTATGTTACTGGCAGTCTGGACACGGCCCCGTGGGGACCGGGCACGGCCCCGTGTTCAGGTGCCAGTAACAATAATTAAAGAAAAGAAACAGAAGCCTGGACACGGGGGCGTGTTCAGTGAACACGGCCCGTGTCCAGTTACCTGAACTGGGCATTTGTCTGCAGGGTGTTCAGCACGGGGCCGTGTTGGCTGGGCACGGCCCGTGCTGAACTTACTGTAATGGAGAAATTGTTGTCGGGTGGCCTTGTTTTTGTGCATGGGCCATGTTTCTCGTTTCCCTTTTCATCCTTGACCACCATGAGTGTGTTTTATTCCTTACAACATCATTCAAACCTTAAAACCATCGTTCCATTAAAATCATAGAGAGATCTTACATAACGTTCCTAAAAAAAAGAAAAATAAAAAGAAACAAAAGAAAAATCTTAACTAATTAGGTCAGGAGGTACACAAAGTTATCATAAAGAGTTCTACTGTTTGTTAGGAAAATTTCGGGAATAGTTTCCCGATGTAGTAGGACTCTCGGCCGATGGTTTTTCTTCCTAAATGTTGCTAAAGCCATTCCTCTATTTCCCTTGGGAGGAAGAAGGTGTGACAACTCGTACTTTAGACTTATCTTGTGTAATGTTATATGCTTACGTGAACTATATTATTTGAATGAATACATGATATGTTATATGAATGCTATGTGTGCATGATACGTGAACCAAACGCACAACGCACAACCCGATCGCACAAGGCCATTGGGCCGTATGGTTTGCACGGACCAAGGGCAGCCCGTGAAGGGCCGGCCCACTCTCTTTGCACGAATAACATTAGGGAAGGGGGGGGGGGGTAGACTCCTCAATTGTTTTGGCAAAACACTTCACACCCAAAAAAACCCTAGTCGCTACTTCTCTCCCTCTCTCGTGTGCATTGGAACTCGACGGCAACAACCCTTAGGATCGAAGATTATTCCTTGTTCGGATCACCCTTGTTCACTCGAGACCTCACTTGTTTCGATCCTCTAACCCGGTTAGTATATGTTTACCGATTTCATGCTTGGTGATGTTGATGATTTAAATCGGTTAATTTTTATTAGATGATGTTGAGATTGTTTTGATTGTATATGATTATATTAGTGTTATGCATGCTAGTAACTTGGTTCATAGGTTGTACGATTTTATGAATGCATACCGGATTGAAGGCTACTGCTATGGTCATTGCTCTTATTCGAATGCATGTTGTTAACCGGTTGTGATATTATGATAAGGGGTTATGACTTAGGTTGCATGATCGTTCATAATTCGATTAATCACATGAATCCGATTATATGTTCTGCATGTTGGCAAATAGATGTTCTTGAGATGATATGAATGTAGATGAACATGTTTGATTTCCTGAATAAGTTGTTGATTGATCTAAATTGTGAAACTGCTAAATCTGTTTGCTGAAATTACGGAATGATTGTTGTTAATGATTATGGAAATCTGTTACAAATTGATAGACTTAACACGGTTGCGAGTCGAGACCGTGTGATCTCGACCTGAGCATGATAACCCGAGACCGGCGTTGCGAGTCCCGTTGCGACTCGAGACCTCACACCGACACACAGCAGCACGAGCCGAGACCATGGTTGCGAGTCCCGTTGCGACTCGAGACCTCACACCGACACACAGCAGCACGAGCCGAGACCATGGTTGCGAGTCCCGTTGCGACTCGAGACCTCACACCGACACACAGCAGCACGAGCCGAGACCATGGTTGCGAGTCCTGTTGCGACTCGAGACCGGACCATGACAACTCGAGATCATTCTTGTTGCGACTCGAGACTGTGAGCATGGGCACCTTATTACTGGACTGTTTAACCTTATTGGGCCGATATGTTATTGAATTGTCATGTTATCTGGGCCGGGAACTAGTGAATTTCATCGGGTGGACCGCACAAGGATGTTGGGCTTGTGCGAGTCCAAATCTTGCGTACGTTATTAACTGTTAAAGTGTATTTGACTGATTACGTGTTGCCATGATAAATATGTGTTTGCCATGACTTATACGTGCATAACTTGAAGTCAAAACCTGACTTGTGTGGTAACCCTGTTAGGACGTGGTTGACCACTGTTAGTTCAAGAACCCTCTCCTTTGTGTATCTGCCGAGCAACCCAAGGTGAGTTCACACAGCCAAGGCATGGGATTCCCGGGTTGGGAATTGGGTTGGAATGTTTAAAATGGAATGATTACTCGTACTTACGCAATCACTAGACTATAGACCATCGTCCTCAGGATAGTCAGGACACTTACGTAAAACCTACGTAAACTAGTATCTACCATTGTCTCCCGGGTCGGGAGGACACTTACGTAAATCCTACGTAACCTAACACCCACTACTGTCTTCCGGGTCGGAAGGACACTTACGTAAATCCTACGTAAACCCCACGCGTACCACTGTCCTCGGGGAAGGGCACTCATGTAAATCCTGCGTGACCTTGTACGTATTCCTGTTCTCGGATTAAGAAGAACACATGGTTGCAAATAGTCTAGTAAGTACCAATATTGGGAAGCCCCCATTAGTAAAGATAAACGTGGGAATCCCCCACTAGTAATATATATACAAGGCACGGGAAACCCCCACCATTAGTACATACATACATGGGAAGCCCCCACTAGATGAACTTACGCATTACTGTTATGAACTTTCTTTCTGTGAACTCGCTCAACTAGTTGTTGATTATCTGTTGCATGCCTTGCAGGACCTTAGGTACATTATGGAGCTTGCACAGGGAGGAGCAGGTCGTTGTGGGATACGGATCGTGAACAATATTTGAACTTATAACTTATTTTGGGTTTTCATTAATATGCTTCCGCTACTTAAACAAAGTTTGGTTTGAACATCAATCGTATTGATTTGGGTTTTTGAACTACTTTAACTATTATGTGCTTGTTCAATATGATTGGTGGCTTGATCCTGGTCGTGTCACGCCTCCAAGCGGTGGTACTCCGCGTGTGGGATTTTGGGGGTGTGACAGATTGGTATCAGAGCCATTGGTTATAGAGAACTTGGTTTTAATATGGGAAAACGTTTTTATTAAAACCAGACTATAACCAGAACAGTGCTCTCAACGATCCACAACGACGCTTCGCTCCACGTGCAAGACTCGACATCCTAGGTAATAAGGTTTATGATTATTGCCTGCTTGCTAGAACTATATAGAACTTTGCTCGCATTACGTTTAGATACACATGACTTTATTACATGAGGATACCTACGTGCTTACGCTTTTCTGTCATCGCCCTACTCGCGAACCACTCTCACTTACGTTACTTTTACTATGAAGATCATGTCTGGACGAATTAACATGACTCAAGCCCAGCTAGAGGCTCTCGTTCAAGCTCAAGTTGCTGCGGCACTTGCAGCTGCTCAAGCAGGTAGTATATCCTGTAGTCATAACTTACGCTAGGATCTTTAGATCCTACACTCCTAAACTAGCCCTTGTATTTAAACTTTGCCCTATTCGTACACAATAGGTCAACCAGCGCAGCAGCAAGTTTGCACCTTTAAGAACTTCATGGACTGTCGTCCAAGTACTTTCAGCGGCACAGAGGGGGCAGTGGGACTCCTCCACTGGTTTGAGAAGCTGGAGTCAGTGTTCGAGATGTGCGAATGCCCTGAGGCTCGCATGGTGAAATACGCCACTGGCACGCTAGAAGGAATAGCACTAACTTGGTGGAACGCCCAAGTTCAGATCTTAGGGTTGGCAGCTGCTAACGCCACACCCTGGAACGAATTCAAGGAACTTATCAAGCGTGAGTACTGCACAAGGGATGATATCCACAAGTTGGAGAATGAGTTTTATCACTTGAAGATGACGGGGTCAGAGATAGAAGCTTACACGAAGCGATCGAACGAACTGGCTATCTTGTGCCCAACCATGGTAGACCCTCCGATCAAACGCATCGAGTTGTACCTCAAGGGTCTAGCCTCAGAAATTCAGAGCCATGTTACATCGGCTAACCTCGACAACATTCAAGATATTCAGCGTCTTGCTCATCGCCTCACGGATCAGGCGGTGGAACAAAACAAGTTGCCCAAACGCATCAGTGCTACCACTTCAGCCGCTACTCCCACTACACCCAGTGACAACAAAAGAAAGTGGGACGGGGATTCTAGCAAGGGTTCAGCAACAGTTCAATCTCAAGCTCAGCAACAAAAGACTGACCACTACCAGAGTCCTGGTCAGCAATCCTCTGGTGGTCATAGACAGAGAAGGTATCAAGGG
The DNA here is from genome assembly GCF_002127325.2 of Helianthus annuus. NCBI lineage: Eukaryota > Viridiplantae > Streptophyta > Magnoliopsida > Asterales > Asteraceae > Helianthus > Helianthus annuus. The sequence goes on from NC_035447.2 coordinate 124,765,228, forward strand.
TTTCACCCCAAGTGTCACAACTGCAACAGACATCACAGCGGCCAGTGCAACAAGGGTCGTTGTCAAAGATGTCTCAAGATGGGTCACGAGGCCAAAGACTGTAGGAGCCCACGGCCTGCAAATCAGAACCAGCAACCGCAACAACCAGCCCCACAGAACCCGCAGCAGCAGCAGCCACAGCGTGGAAACCGGGGATGTTTCCAGTGTGGGGCTGAAGGTCATTTCAAACGCGATTGTCCTCAGTTGAACCAGAATCGCAACAACCATAACCAGGGCAACGGGAACAACAACGGGGGAAACAACAACAACAATGGCAACGAGGCAAGGGGTCGAGCTTTCGTGCTGGGGCGAGGAGACGCAATGAACGATCCCAATGTGGTTATGGGTAAGTTTCTCCTTGACGACATTTATGTTACTGTTTTATTTGATTCGGGTGCGGATACAAGTTATATCTCTGTGAAAGCCAGTAAATTGTTAAAACGTACGTCAACACCCCTAAACACCAAACACGTCGTAGAACTAGCTAATGGTAAGAGTTTAGAAGCTACGCAGATAGTCAGGGGTTGTAGTATTGTCTTAGCCGGTCAAGTTTTCCCCATCGACCTTATTCCCATAGTCTTGGGAAGTTTCGATATCGTCATAGGGATGGATTGGTTATCCCAACATCAGGCAGAGATCTTATGCAGTGAGAAGATCATTCGTATTCCACGTTCTGGTCAAGAACCTCTCGAAGTTCAAGGCGACAAGAGTGGTGCTGTGGTTGGCATCATCTCTTTCCTAAAGGCGCAGAAATGTTTACGAAAGGGGCACACTGCCATTCTGGCACTCGTTACAGACGCATCAGCAAAGGAAAAGAAATTGGAGGATATTCCAGTTGTACGCGATTACCCTCAGGTGTTTCCTGAAGATTTACCTGGATTACCGCCTCACCGTCAGGTCGAATTTCAAATCGAGCTCGCTCCAGGAGCAGCACCCATAGCTCGCGCACCATATCGTCTGGCTCCATCAGAATTGGAGGAACTGTCAAAGCAGCTACAAGAGCTCTTGGAAAAGGGCTTCATTCGTCCAAGCTCTTCGCCTTGGGGAGCTCCAGTGTTATTCATGAGAAAGAAAGACGGTACGTTCAGAATGTGCATCGACTACCGGGAACTGAACAAGGTAATGGTGAAGAACCGTTATCCTCTTCCACGCATAGACGACTTATTCGACCAGTTGCAAGGGTCGTGTTATTACTCCAAGATAGACTTGAGGTCTGGTTACCATCAGCTGAGAGTCCGGGAGGAGGACGTCTCCAAGACAGCCTTCAGAACTCGTTACGGTCACTACGAGTTTCTTGTCATGCCATTTGGGTTAACGAACGCGCCTGCCGTATTTATGGACCTTATGAACAGGGTGTGCAAACCCTATCTTGACAAGTTCGTCATTGTTTTCATCGACGACATCCTGATCTACTCCAAGAGTCAGGAGGAGCACGAGCAGCACTTACGCCTTATTTTGGAACTCCTACGGAAGGAACAGTTGTACGCTAAGTTCTCGAAATGCGACTTCTGGCTTCGTGAAGTCCACTTTCTAGGCCACGTAGTGAACAAGGATGGGATCCATGTTGATCCATCCAAGGTAGACTCAATCAGAAACTGGCCTGCACCACGTACGCCAACGGAAATACGCCAATTCTTGGGTTTGGCGGGTTACTACAGACGGTTTATTAAAGACTTTTCAAAGATTGCTCAGCCGCTTACATTACTGACACAGAAGGGTGTCACCTCTCGCTGGGGAGAGCCCCAGGAGACTGCTTTCCAGCACTTAAAGGATAGACTTTGCAGTGCACCTATCCTCTCATTGCCAGAGGGCACGGACGATTTCGTAGTATATTGTGATGCATCCATCCAGGGTCTTGGATGTGTATTGATGCAACGGGATAAGGTTATTGCTTACGCTTCACGTCAACTCAAGGTTCATGAACGGAATTACACGACGCACGATTTAGAGCTGGGAGCTGTTGTTTTCGCGCTTAAGATATGGCGACACTACCTGTACGGTACCAGGTGCACGATTTACACCGATCACAGGAGTCTCGAGCATATTCTTAAGCAAAAGGATTTGAACATGCGTCAACGAAGATGGGTCGAACTACTGAACGATTACGAATGCGCTATCAAGTACCATCCAGGCAAGGCCAATGTTGTGGCTGACGCTCTCAGTCGGAAAGACACTTTACCTTGGCGCGTGCGAGCGCTACAGCTTACGATTCAGTCTAGCCTTCCTGCACAGATACGAGATGCTCAGGTAGAAGCATTGAAACCCGAAAACGTCAAGGCGGAAGCCTTACGCGGCTCACGACAACGATTAGAACAGAAGGCAGACGGCGCCTACTATGTAACGGGGCGTATTTGGGTCCCACTTTATGGCGGTCTACGCGAACTTGTAATGGATGAAGCTCACAAGTCTCGCTATTCGGTACATCCAGGGTCGGACAAAATGTACCACGACATCAGAACTACTTATTGGTGGCCTAGCATGAAGGCCCACATCGCTACTTATGTCGGCAAGTGCTTGACCTGTGCGAGAGTCAAGGTTGAATACCAGAAACAAGCGGGCCTACTTCAGCAGCCTAAGATACCGCAATGGAAATGGGAAGAAATTTCCATGGATTTCGTTACAGGCCTACCTAGATCCCAGCGTGGGAATGATACCATATGGGGGATCGTGGATCGACTCACCAAGTCTGCACACTTCCTGGCTATAAAGGAAACGGATAAGTTTTCCACTCTTGCAGACGTCTATCTCAAGGAAGTTGTCTCGAGGCACGGGGTGCCCACTTCAATCATTTCGGATCGGGATGCACGATTCACATCAGAACTATGGCAAGCGATGCACAAATCCTTTGGCGCACGGTTAGACATGAGCACAGCATATCATCCTCAGACAGATGGGCAGTCTGAGCGAACGATTCAAACTCTTGAAGACATGCTTCGGGCATGCGTTATTGATTTCGGCAACGGCTGGGAAAAGCACCTCCCTTTGGTGGAGTTCTCATACAATAACAGTTATCACACCAGCATACAAGCCGCTCCATTCGAGGCATTGTACAGGCGTAAATGCCGGTCACCTCTCTGTTGGGCAGAGGTGGGGGATAGTCAGATTACGGGTCCAGAAATTGTAGTGGACGCCACAGAAAAGATTGCACAGATACGACAACGCATGGCGGCAGCACGCGACCGTCAGAAAGCCTACGCCGACAAGCGTAGAAAGCCATTGGAATTTCAGGTCGGGGACCGGGTTTTACTTAAAGTCTCACCCTGGAAGGGTGTGGTTCGTTTTGGCAAACGGGGCAAACTAAATCCGCGATACGTCGGACCATTCGAAATCATAGAGAAGATTGGCAAAGTGGCCTACAAGCTAAACCTACCAGCTGAACTCGGGGCAGTTCACAATGTTTTCCACGTGTCGAATCTGAAGAAATGCTTGTCAGATGAGACCCTAATAATTCCATTGAAAGAGCTCACTATCGACGAGCGGTTGCAGTTCGTCGAGGAACCTGTAGAAATCACGGACCGGGATGTGAAGGTCCTCAAAAACAAGAGAATCCCTCTTGTTCGAGTTCGTTGGAACTCCAAACGTGGCCTAGAGTACACCTGGGAACGCGAAGACAGGATGACAGAAAAGTACCCCCAGTTATTCGGAACCAATGCAACCACTACTGAGGCTGAAGCTACTACTGCGGAATTTCGGGACGAAATTCCAAATCAACGGGGGGAGGATGTGACACCCCAGGAAAATCAGTGAACAATATAACTTACCTAGCTTCCTCAGTAAGTGCTTGCCAAATTTCGGGACGAAATTTCTTTTTAGTTGGGGATAATGTGACAACTCGTACTTTAGACTTATCTTGTGTAACGTTATATGCTTACGTGAACTATATTATTTGAATGAATACATGATATGTTATATGAATGCTATGTGTGCATGATACGTGAACCAAACGCACAACGCACAACCCGATCGCACAAGGCCATTGGGCCTAATGGTTTTCACGGACCAAGGGCAGCCCGTGAAGGGCCGGCCCACTCTCTTTGCACGAATAACATTAGGGAAGGGGGGGTAGACTCCTCAATTATTTTGGCAAAACACTTCACACCCAAAAAAACCCTAGTCGCTACTTCTCTCCCTCTCTCGTGTGCTTTGGAACTCGACGGCAACAACCCTTAGGATCGAAGATTATTCCTTGTTCGGATCACCCTTGTTCACTCGAGACCTCACTTGTTTCGATCCTCTAACCCGGTTAGTATATGTTTACCGATTTCATGCTTGGTGATGTTGATGATTTAAATCGGTTAATTTTTATTAGATGATGTTGAGATTGTTTTGATTGTATATGATTATATTAGTGTTATGCATGCTAGTAACTTGGTTCATAGGTTGTACGATTTTATGAATGCATGATAACCGGATTGAAGGCTACTGCTATGGTCATTGCTCTTATTCGAATGCATGTTGTTAACCGGTTGTGATATTATGATAAGGGGTTATGACTTAGGTTGCATGATCGTTCATAATTCGATTAATCACATGAATCCGATTATATGTTCTGCATGTTGGCAAATAGATGTTCTTGAGATGATATGAATGTAGATGAACATATTTGATTTCCTGAATAAGTTGTTGATTGATCTAAATTGTGAAACTGCTAAATCTGTTTGCTGAAATTACGGAATGATTGTTGTTAATGATTATGGAAATCTGTTACAAATTGATAGACTTAACACGGTTGCGAGTCGAGACCGTGTGATCTCGACCTGAGCATGATAACCCGAGACCGGCGTTGCGAGTCCCGTTGCGACTCGAGACCTCACACCGACACACAGCAGCACGAGCCGAGACCATGGTTGCGAGTCCCGTTGCGACTCGAGACCTCACACCGACACACAGCAGCACGAGCCGAGACCATGGTTGCGAGTCCCGTTGCGACTCGAGACCTCACACCGACACACAGCAGCACGAGCCGAGACCATGGTTGCGAGTCCTGTTGCGACTCGAGACCGGACCATGACAACTCGAGATCATTCTTGTTGCGACTCGAGACTGTGAGCACGGGCACCTTATTACTGGACTGTTTAACCTTATTGGGCCGATATGTTATTGAATTGTCATGTTATCTGGGCCGGGAACTAGTGAATTTCATCGGGTGGACCGCACAAGGATGTTGGGCTTGTGCGAGTCCAAATCTTGCGTACGTTATTAACTGTTAAAGTGTATTTGACTGATTACGTGTTGCCATGATAAATATGTGTTTGCCATGACTTATACGTGCATAACTTGAAGTCAAAACCTGACTTGTGTGGTAACCCTGTTAGGACGTGGTTGACCACTATTAGTTCAAGAACCCTCTCCTTTGTGTATCTGCCGAGCAACCCAAGGTGAGTTCACACAGCCAAGGCATGGGATTCCCGGGTTGGGAATTGGGTTGGAATGTTTGAAATGGAATGATTACTCGTACTTACGCAATCACTAGACTATAGACCATCGTCCTCAGGATAGTCAGGACACTTACGTAAAACCTACGTAAACTAGTATCTACCATTGTCTCCCGGGTCGGGAGGACACTTACGTAAATCCTACGTAACCTAACACCCACTACTGTCTTCCGGGTCGGAAGGACACTTACGTAAATCCTACGTAAACCCCACGCGTACCACTGTCCTCGGGGAAGGGCACTCACGTAAATCCTGCGTGACCTTGTACGTATTCCTGTTCTCGGATTAAGAAGAACACATGGTTGCAAATAGTCTAGTAAGTACCAATATTGGGAAGCCCCCATTAGTAAAGATAAACGTGGGAATCCCCCACTAGTAATATATATACAAGGCACGGGAAACCCCCACCATTAGTACATACATGCATGGGAAGCCCCCACTAGATGAACTTACGCATTACTGTTATGAACTTACTTTCTGTGAACTCGCTCAACTAGTTGTTGATTATCTGCTGCATGCCTTGCAGGACCTTAGGTACATTATGGAGCTTGCACAGGGAGGAGCAGGTCGTTGTGGGATACGGATCATGAACAATATTTGAACTTATAACTTATTTTGGGTTTTCATTAATATGCTTCCGCTACTTAAACAAAGTTTGGTTTGAACATCAATCGTATTGATTTGGGTTTTTGAACTACTTTAACTATTATGTGCTTGTTCAATATGATTGGTGGCTTGATCCTGGTCGTGTCACGCCTCCAAGCGGTGGTACTCCGCGTGTGGGATTTTGGGGGTGTGACAGAAGGCGGCTTCATTTTCCTCAACATCTTGTGGAGGAGGGGGAACAACCACCGGGACTCCTTGCACTATCCCTTGCGGAGGTTCCGGGTGTATGGCGTACCACTCGGCGGGTATGATGACTTCGGGGACCACGTTCCACGCCCTTTGGGTTATTATAGGAACCAAGGGAGGAGAGGCGAGGAGGTTTAACCTCTTGTGCAAGAGGTTTACCTCTCGGAGACATCCCTCCAGTCCCACCGTTAGATGGTTGATACGGTCGACCAATGCTTCTTCCACCCCCGTTATTTCATAATAGCCTCTCTTAGGGCGTAAACATAGTTTACAAGAGAGTCTTCTGCCGTTGATAATCTCCTCCTCTGTCGGTTATTTCTTGATGAAGATGCTCCGCTAGTTCTGCTTGCCATTTCTGGGAAATAGACCGAAGAGAGTTCAATTTTTATGAAACAGAACCTCGGACACGGCCCCGTGCTCGCTGAGCACGGCCCCGTGTCCAGTTGTCTGCAGGTTTTGAGATCAAGGAATCTTGGGGTTTTAAATTATTTTTATGGTTTTTATTCGAGTTTTAAGCACAGATAATTTAAAACAAAGTTATATAACTTACTTTGAGTAAGATCCCTTGGATAATAACCTTACAAACTTCACACCAAACGCTGGAATCATGGAGTTTCCAAGCTTTAGTGGAGGAGATGTTATGAAAAATTGAAAGAGAAGGCAATGAATGGAAGTGGAAAAGACAAGAGGGTTCTTTGGAACCTTCTTTTAGAACTTACCTAGGATAGTATGAGTGAAGATCCCAGGAATCTCTGTCTTTTGAAGTGGGTCTATATAGTGGGGCTTATAATTTAGAAAGTAACACTCTAATTCTTTATGTTTGCCTCCACATAATTGACACCACGTACCATAAGAGTGCCGAAAGTAAAAAGAATTACCATCACTCATGTTTGTGTCAGAAATTACCAACCGCCGGGGTCTAACGGTTCTGTTTTCAGTAACTGAATCTTGGGCACGGGGGCGTGTTGAGTGAGCACGGCCCCGTGTTCAGCTTACTATCTGACTTAAAACAAGATTGCCAGTTCCAATCATTGAGCACGGGGGCGTGTTCAGCAGGCACGACCCGTGCTGAGCTCTGCAGAAGCTGAAAAACTAAGAAAATCCTAAAAAATTTAAAAAGAAAATAAAAAAATGATTAGGCCGTTGATTCCTAACTTTCTCAAAATCCTTGTGTCCCCGGCAGCGGCGCCAAAAACTTGATGTGTGCGAGGTGTTATATATTTTTGGTATATATTTTAAGCCCTTTTTACACTTTTTAGCGAAGTTTTAAATTTATAAAACACGATATTTACTAACACTAAACACACATATGGGCAAGTGCACCCATCATGGACGTAGTATAGTGTTGGTAAGATACCGAGGTCGTCCAAGGACACAAGAGCTTTTAGTACCGGTTTATCCTCAACGTCTAATCAAATCAAAATGTTAGAAAATATTTTTAAACTAAGAAAATAAAACTAACTAAATGCTGAAAAATAAAAATAAAAACAGATAGACTAGATGAATCACTTGGATCCGACTCGTGTATTAGTATAACCTTTGATTATTTTCGCACTTTTGCACTTGTTTAAGAGATTATCTTAGTTATTGTAGTAGGCCCCTCTTTTAAAGGCGACGTTACCCTCAACCCAGTAGTTTGAGTCAGCAAGGATACAATCCTAAAGGGTCGGATTATTGAAAGATAATGAATTAAGTTATTAATGCAAATTATGGTAGGCCCCTCTTTTGGGGGTGACGTTACCCTCGACTAAGTAGTCTGAGTCAGCAGGGATACAGTCCTAAATTGCCGGGTTATAGTATTAATCGTAGTTAACTTATGAGGGGGTCAAAGAGTTTGGATCCTCGCCATCCAATACCTTTGGGTATTGAAGGAGATCCTACTAAATTTGACCCAGGTCCCTTGCAGGACCTCTAAACGCTGAACAAGGGCAAGACCCTTACCAAACCGTTCTGTCACACCCTCAAAGTCCACCTGCGGAGTATCACCGCTTGGAGGCGTGACATGACCAGGATCAAGCCACCAATTATATCAAACATAGCATTTAATAATAACCATAGACATAATTGATGTTCAAAACCAAACATTGTATATGTAGCGGAAGCATAGTAATGTAATATCAAAATAGTTATAAGTTCAGATATTGTTCATGATCCGTATCCCACAACGACCTGCTCCTCCCTGTGCAAGCTCCATAATGTACCTAAGGTCCTGCAAGGCATGCAGCAAATAATCAACAAACTAGTTGAGCGAGTTCACAGAAAGTAAGTTCGTATATTAATGCATATGTTCATCCTGTGGGGGTTTCCCATACAAGTATATACTACAGGTGAGGGATTCTCACGTTTATCCTTTATAATGGGGGCTTCCCATTATGGTACTTACTAGACTAGTGCGACCATGTGTTCTTCTTAAACCGAGAACAGGAATACGTACAGGGTCACGCAGGATTTACGTGACGTGCCCTTCCCCGAGGACAGTGGTACGTGTGGGGGGCTACGCAGGATTTACGCAGCGTGTCCTTCCGACCCGGAAGACAGTAGAAGGTATTGGGTTACGCAGGATTTACGTAACGTGTCCTCCCGACCTGGGAGACAATTGGCAATTACTGGGTGACGCAGGATTTACGTAACGTGTCCTGACTATCCTGAGGACGATGGTCTATAGTCTAGTGATTGCGTAAGTATGAGTAATCATTCCATATCAAATCATTCCAACCCAATTCCCACCCGGGAATCCCATGCCTTGGATGTGTGAACTCACCTTGGATTGCTCGGCAGATACACAAAGAGTACAGGTAAGCTAGTAAATGGTCAACCACGTCCTATCATGGTTATAATACAAGTCAGGTCTTGACTTAGATAATACACGTTTGTTTCACATAGTCTAGCACGTTACTAATCACGTAAAAATCATGGCAACATTTGACAGTTAAGCAGTACATACAACTTGTACGGTTTAAACAAGTAGCCCAATACTAACCGGCCCAACCTGTTGTGCGAATTCCCATAAAGCCCGGTCCGAACAAATATAGCAGTCCAATTAGCAGATATGTAAACAAGTCCAATTACTTGGCCCAATCAATTGGGCCCGTGACAGTGTAGGCCCAAAACAGTGTACGTGCATAACTGGTCTCGAGTCGCAACCGGCGATCTCGAGTCGCAACAGGGGGTTACGAGTCGCAACAGGGTGTTACGAGTCGCAACAGCTGGTCTCGGCTCGTCATGGTCCGGTTACGAGTCGCAACAAGACTCGCAACCATGGTTTCGGCTCGTGCTGCTGTCGGTGTGAGGTTTCGAGTCGCAATTGGAGGTATCGACTCGCAACCATGTTAAGTCTATCAATTTGTAACCATTTTCCTGATTTCATGCAGATCGATTACAAGCATTTATGCAAATCAATTAACATATTCGGTTTCCATGATTATCAAATCAATTAACAATTTCCACAAATTAGTTAACCAAAATATCGATCAACAGGCAGTAACAACATGAATCGTATGAACCCTAATCTAATTAAAAATCAACAAGAACAACATATAACATTCAATCGGATTTACCTTATCATCTAATAGCAAATCATATCAACCGATCAATTAAATTCAAACATCATCATCACGCATGCAAGGCATCACAACATCAATTCGGTTTAGATCAATATCACATCTCATCCGATTTCAACAATCCGAATAACCATTCATACGTCAATCAACAGCCGATTTACAAACATTCAATAACCCATAATCAAAGCATCATCAAGCACTTAACATCAAACACTAACCGGATTAGCCCTAGTTTATCATCATGAAATTCTAAAACATGTGGAACCACATAACATCAACCAATTAATAACCAAACACTAACCGAAAGGTGGAGGATGCAAGAACAATTCCAAACTCGTGAGCCTTTGGGTGCCATCGGCTTCAAGAGGGAAAGGAACGAGAGAGGGAGCTTGTGTTCTTGTGTGTGTTTGTGTTTTTGTAACAACAATGAGAATCAAATCCCTACCAAATGGTTTTGTGTTTGCGAGTGGGGAGTGGGCCGAGCCCAACTCGGTGCTCACTAATCCGAATGCAAAGTGTAGAGCCCAAAAGGCTTGTGCGGTCCAAAGGTGTTGTGCGATTCGGGTTGTCTAGTGTTGTGCGGTTCAATACATACATGCACACATAATACACATAACACAAAACATTCACTAAATCATATAATTCAGTTCTCGTAAGCACGTAACGTTACATCAAAGCAAGTCTAAAGTCCGAGTTGTCACATTATCCCCAACTAATTGGAAATTTCGTCCCGAAATTTGGTATGCACTCACTGAGGAAGCTAGGTAAGTTCAAACGTTCACCGGTTTTCCTGGGGTGTCACATCCTCCCCCCGTTGATCTGGAATTTCGTCCCGAAGTTCCGAAGTAGTAGCTTCATCCTCAGCAGTGGTTGCATTGGTTTCGAATAACTGGGGGTACTTTTCTGTCATCCTGTCTTCGCGTTCCCAGGTATACTCTGGGCCACGTTTGGAGTTCCAACGTACTCGAACAAGAGGGATTCTCTTGTTTTTGAGGACCTTTACATCCCGGTCCGTGATTTCAACTGGTTCCTCGACGAACTGCAACCGCTCGTCGATCGTGAGTTCCTTAAAAGGAATGATGAGGGTTTCATCTGATAGGCACTTCTTTAGGTTCGACACATGAAAGACATTGTGAACTGCCCCGAGTTCAGCTGGTAGGTTCAACTTGTAGGCTACTTTGCCGATTTTCTCCATGATCTCGAATGGTCCGACATATCGCGGATTTAGTTTGCCCCGTTTGCCAAAACGAACCACACCCTTCCAGGGTGAGACTTTTAGTAAAACCCGGTCCCCGACCTGAAATTCCAAGGGCTTTCTACGCTTGTCCGCGTAGGCTTTCTGACGGTCGCGTGCTGCCGCCATGCGTTGTCTTATTTGTGCAATCTTTTCTGTGGCGTCCACTACAATCTCTGGACACGTGATTTGACTATCCCCCACCTCTGCCCAACAGAGAGGTGACCGGCATTTACGCCCGTACAATGCCTCGAATGGAGCGGCTTGTATGCTGGTGTGATAACTGTTATTATATGAAAACTCCACCAAAGGGAGATGCTTTTCCCAGCCGTTGCCGAAATCGATAACGCATGCCCTAAGCATGTCTTCAAGTGTTTGAATCGTTCGCTCAGACTGCCCATCCGTCTGAGGATGATATGCTGTGCTCATGTCTAACCGTGAGCCGAAAGATTTGTGCATCGCTTGCCATAGTTCTGACGTGAATCGTGCATCGCGATCCGAAATGATAGATGTGGGCACCCCATGCCTCGAAACAACTTCTTTAAGATAGACGTCTGCGAGAGTGGAGAACTTATCCGTTTCCTTTATAGGTAGGAAGTGTGCAGACTTGGTGAGTCGATCCACGATCACCCATATGGTATCATTCCCCCGCTGGGATCTAGGTAGGCCTGTAACAAAATCCATGGAAATTTCTTCCCATTTCCATTGAGGTATCTTAGGCTGTTGAAGTAGGCCCGCTGGTTTCTGGTATTCAACCTTGACTCTCGCACAGGTCAAGCATTTTCCAACGTACGTAGCGATGTGGGCCTTCATGCTAGGCCACCAATATGTAGTGCTAATATCGTGGTACATTTTGTCCGACCCTGGATGTACCGAGTAGCGAGACTTGTGAGCTTCGTCCATCACAAGTTCGCGTAGACCGCCATAAAATGGGACCCAAATACGCCCCGTTACATAGTAGGCGCCGTCTGCCTTCTGTTCCATTTGCTGTCGTGAGCCGTGTAAGGCTTCAGCCTTGACGTTTTCGGGCTTCAATGCTTCTGCCTGAGCATCTCGTATCTGTGCAGGAAGGCTAGACTGAATCGTAAGCTGTAGCGCTCGCACGCGCCGTGGTAGAGTGTCTTTCCGACTGAGGGCATCAGCCACAACATTGGCCTTGCCTGGATGGTACTTGATAGCGCATTCATAATCGTTGAGTAGCTCGACCCATCGTCGTTGACGCATATTCAATTCCTTTTGCTTGAAAATATGCTCGAGACTCCTGTGATCGGTGTAAATCGTGCACCTGGTACCGTACAGGTAGTGTCGCCATATCTTAAGCGCGAAAACAACAGCTCCCAGCTCTAAATCGTGCGTCGTGTAGTTCCGTTCATGAACCTTTAGTTGACGAGAGGCGTAGGCAATAACTTTATCCCGCTGCATCAATACGCAACCCAGACCCTGTATTGATGCGTCACAATATACTACGAAGTCATCTGTGCCCTCTGGCAAAGAGAGGATAGGTGCACTGCAAAGTCTATCCTTTAGGTACTGAAAAGCAGTCTCCTAGGGCTCTCCCCAGCGATAAATGACACCCTTTTGTGTCAGTAGTGTAAGCGGCTGAGCAATCTTTGAAAAGTCCTTGATGAACCGCCGATAATAACCTGCCAAACCCAAGAATTGGCGTATTTCCGTTGGCGTTCGTGGTGCAGGCCAGTTTCTGATCGAGTCTACCTTGGATGGATCGACATGGATCCCATCCTTGTTTACTACGTGGCCTAAGAAATGGACTTCACGAAGCCAGAAGTCGCATTTCGAAAACTTAGCGTATAGCTGTTCCTTCCGAAGGAGTTCCAAAATAAGGCGTAGATGCTGCTCGTGTTCCTCCTGACTCTTGGAGTAGATCAAAATGTCGTCGATGAAAACAATGACGAACTTGTCAAGATAGGGTTTGCACACCCTGTTCATAAGATCCATAAATACGGCAGGCGCGTTCGTTAACCCGAACGGCATGACAAGAAACTCGTAGTGGCCGTAGCGAGTTCTGAATGCAGTCTTGGAGACGTCCTCATCCCGGACTCTCAGCTGATGATAACCAGACCTCAAGTCTATCTTCGAATAGTAACACGACCCTTGTAACTGGTCGAATAAGTCGTCTATGCGTGGAAGAGGATAACGGTTCTTCACCGTCACCTTGTTCAGTTCCCTGTAGTCTATGCACATTCTGAACGTACCGTCTTTCTTTTTCACAAATAGCACTGGAGCTCCCCATGGCGAAGAGCTTGGACGAATGAAGCCCTTTTCCAAGAGCTCTTGTAGCTGCTTTGACAGTTCCTCCAATTCTGATGGAGCTAGACGATATGGTGCGCGAGCTATGGGTGCTGCTCCTGGAGCGAGCTCGATTTGAAATTCGACCTGACGATGAGGCGGTAAGCCAGGTAAGTCTTCAGGAAACACCTGAGGGTAGTCACGTACAATTGGAATATCCTCCAATTTCTTTTCCTTTGCTGATGCGTCTGTAACGAGTGCCAGAATGGCAGTGTGCCCCTTTCGTAAGCATTTCTGAGCCTTCAAGAAAGAGATGATGCCAACTACAGCACCACTCTTGTCGCCTTGGACTTCGAGTGGTTCTTGACCAGAACGTGGAATGCGAATAATCTTCTCGCTGCATAAGATCTCTGCCTGATGTTGGGATAACCAATCCATCCCAATCACAACGTCGAAACTACCCAAAACTATAGGAATGAGATCGACAGAGAAGGCTTGACCAGCTAGGATAAGATTACAACCCTGAACTACGTGCGTGGCTTCTAGACTTTTACCGTTAGCTAACTCTACTACATGCTTGGTGGGTAAAAGTGTTGGTGCACGTTTTAGCAGTTGACACATTTTCACAGACATATAGCTTGTATCCACACCCGAATCAAACAAAACAGTAACGTAAATATTGTTGAGGAGAAACTTACCCATAACCACATTGGGATCGTTCACTGCGTCACCTCGACCTAGCACAAAAGCGCGTCCCCTAGTCTCGTTGCCATTATTGTTGTTGTTCCCACCGTTGTTGTTCCCGTTGCCCTGGTTATTGTTGTTGCGATTCTGGTTCAACTGAGGGCAGTCGCGTTTGAAGTGACCTTCAGCCCCACACTGGAAACATCCCCGGTTCCCACGCTGTGGCTACTGCTGCTGCTGGTTCTGTGGAGCTGGTTGTTGTGGTTGCTGGTTCTGATTTGCAGGCCGTGGACTCCTACAGTCTTTGGCCTCATGCCCCATCTTAAGACACCTTTGACAACGACCCTTGTTGCATGGGCCGCTATGGTGCCTGTTGCAATTGTGACACTTGGGGTGAAATCCCTGATATCTTCCCCGTCTATGACTACCAGAGGATTGCTGACCGGGACTCTGGTAGTGGTCAGTCTTCTGTTGCTGAGCTTGAGACTGAGCGGACGCTGAACCCTTACTAGAATCTCCATCCCACTTTCTTTTGCTGTCGCTAGTAGTAGCAGGAGTAGCTGAAGGAGTGACTGTAGCAGTAGCGCTGACACGCTTAGGCAGTTTATTCTGATCCACTGCCTGGTCGGTGATGCGATGAGCGAGGCGCTAAATATCCTGGATGTTATCGAGATTAGCCGAGGTAACATGGCTCTGGATTTCTGGTGCCAACCCCTTGAGATACATCTCGATGCGCTTGTATGGAGGGTCCACCATAGTTGGACATAGCACGGCCAGCTCATTCGACCGTTTAGTATACGTTTCAATCTCTGACCCAACCATTTTCAGATTATACAGCTCGTCTTCCAACTTGTGAATATCTTCACGCGTGCAATATTCTCTCTTGATAAGTTCCTTAAAATCGTTCCAGGGTGTGGCGTTAGCAGCTGCCAACCCCAGAATCTGCACCTGCGCGTTCCACCAGGTTAGCGCGATTCCTTCCAAGGTGCCAGTTGCATACTTGACCTTGCGAGCCTCAGGGTACTCCCACATTTCGAATACTGACTCTAGCTTTTCAAACCAGTGGAGGAGTCCCACTGCCCCCTCGGTGCCACTGAAAGAATTTGGACGACAGTCCATGAAGTTCTTGAATGTGCAGACGGGTTGCTGCGCGTGTTGACCTATTGTGTACGAATAGGACGAAGTTAAATACGAGAGTTAATGTAGGATCTAAAGATCCTAGTGTGTGCCTATACTGCAGGATATACTACCTGCTTGAGCTGCTGCAACTGCCGCAGCAACTTGAGCTTGAACGAGAGCCTCTAGCTGGGCTTGAGTCATGTTGATTCGTCCAGACATGATCTTCATTGTAAAAGTAGCATATGTAAGAATGGTTCGCGAATAGGGCGATGACAGAAAAGAGTAAGCACGTAGGGATTCTCATGCTATAGTATCATGTGTATCTAAGCGTAATGCGAGCAAAGTTCTAAGCAGTTCTAACAAACAGGCAATAAACATAAACCTTATTACCTAGGATGTCGAGTCTTGCACGTGGAGCGAAGCGTCGTTGTGGATCGTTGAGAGCACTGTTCTGGTTATAGTCCGGTTTTAATAAAAACATTTTCCCATATTAAAACCAAGTTCTCTATAACCAATGGCTCTGATACCAATCTGTCACACCCTCAAAGTCCACCTGCGGAGTATCACCGCTTGGAGGCGTGACATGACCAGGATCAAGCCACCAATTATATCAAACATAGCATTTAATAATAACCATAGACATAATTGATGTTCAAAACCAAACATTGTATATGTAGCGGAAGCATAGTAATGTAATCTCAAAATAGTTATAAGTTCAGATATTGTTCATGATCCGTATCCCATAACGACCTGCTCCTCCCTGTGTAAGCTCCATAATGTACCTAAGGTCCTGCAAGGCATGCAGCAAATAATCAACAAACTAGTTGAGCGAGTTCACAGAAAGTAAGTTCGTATATTAATGCATATGTTCATCCTGTGGGGGTTTCCCATACAAGTATATACTACAGGTGAGGGATTCTCACGTTTATCCTTTATAATGGGGGCTTCCCATTATGGTACTTACTAGACTAGTGCGACCATGTGTTCTTCTTAAACCGAGAACAGGAATACGTACAGTGTCACGCAGGATTTACGTGACGTGCCCTTCCCCGAGGACAGTGGTACGTGTGGGGGGCTACGCAGGATTTACGCAGCGTGTCCTTCCGACCCGGAAGACAGTAGAAGGTATTGGGTTACGCAGGATTTACGTAACGTGTCCTCCCGACCCGGGAGACAATTGGCAATTACTGGGTTACGCAGGATTTACGTAACGTGTCCTGACTATCCTGAGGACGATGGTCTATAGTCTAGTGATTGCGTAAGTACGAGTAATCATTCCATATCAAATCATTCCAACCCAATTCCCACCCGGGAATCCCATGCCTTGGCTGTCTGAACTCACCTTGGATTGCTCGACAGATACACAAAGAGTACAGGTTAGCTAGTAAATGGTCAACCACGTCCTATCATGGTTATAATACAAGTCAGGTCTTGACTTAGATAATACACGTTTGTTTCACATAGTCTAGCACGTTACTAATCACGTAAAAATCATGGCAACATTTGACAGTTAAGCAGTACATACAACTTGTACGGTTTAAACAAGTAGCCCAATACTAACCGGCCCAACCTGTTGTGCGAATTCCCATAAAGCCCGGTCCGAACAAATATAGCAGTCCAATTAGCAGATATGTAAACAAGTCCAATTACTTGGCCCAATCAATTGGGCCCGTGACAGTGTAGGCCCAAAACAGTGTACGTGCATAACTGGTCTCGAGTCGCAACCGGCGATCTCGAGTCGCAACAGGGGGTTACGAGTCGCAACAGGGAGTTACGAGTCGCAACAGCTGGTCTCGGCTCGTCATGGTCAGGTTACGAGTCGCAACAAGACTCGCAACCATGGTTTCGGCTCGTGCTGCTGTCGGTGTGAGGTTTCGAGTCGCAATTGGAGGTATCGACTCGCAACCATGTTAAGTCTATCAATTTGTAACCATTTTCCTGATTTCATGCAGATCGATTACAAGCATTTATGCAAATCAATTAACATATTCGGTTTCCATGATTATCAAATCAATTAACAGTTTCCACAAATTAGTTAACCAAAATATCGATCAACAGGCAGTAACAACATGAATCGTATGAACCCTAATCTAATTAAAAATCAACAAGAACAACATATAACATCCAATCGGATTTACCTTATCATCTAATAGCAAATCATATCAACCGATCAATTAAATTCAAACATCATCATCACGCATGCAAGGCATCACAACATCAATTCGGTTTAGATCAATATCACATCTCATCCGATTTCAACAATCCGAATAACCATTCATACGTCAATCAACAGCCGATTTACAAACATTCAATAACCCATAATCAAAGCATCATCAAGCACTTAACATCAAACACTAACCGGATTAGCCCTAGTTTATCATCATGAAATTCTAAAACATGTGGAACCACATAACATCAACCAATTAATAACCAAACACTAACCGAAAGGTGGAGGATGCAAGAACAATTCCAAACTCGTGAGCCTTTGGGTGCCGTCGGCTTCAAGAGGGAAAGGAACGAGAGAGGGAGCTTGTGTTCTTGTGTGTGTTTGCGTTTTTGTAACAACAATGAGAATCAAATCCCTACCAAATGGTTTTGTGTTTGCGAGTGGGGAGTGGGCCGAGCCCAACTCGGTGCTCATTAATCCGGATGCAAAGTGTAGAGCCCAAAAGGCTTGTGCGGTCCAAAGGTGTTGTGCGATTCGGGTTGTCTAGTGTTGTGCGGTTCAATACATACATGCACACATAATGCATATAACACAAAACATTCACTAAATCATATAATTCAGTTCTCGTAAGCACGTAACGTTACATCAAAGCAAGTCTAAAGTCCGAGTTGTCACACGTTCCCTTAACCCCCGACCAGGTAGCCAATATACCTCCATATAGACCGTGGAGATATGAATGGTGAAAATCTTTTATTTTATATAGACGGTAAAATAATGCCAAGACACCACGGACAAACGATAAGGAAAAGTCACCTTCAACATAAGCAACTAGTTATTAAAGTCACTAATACAAAACCAAATAAAAAGTGCAAAAGATTAAAAATAAAAAGTATTATACTAAACACTTGTCTTCACTAAGTGATGTAAGAGACTTAGGCAAACATGGCCTTGATTGTCAAGAACTCTTACGATCAATCTTGGATCCCGAGACGACTCACACACTCTATGATGGACAATGGATGATGGTGGTGGATGATGGTGTTGTGATGGTGGTGGGTGGTGGTGGATGAAGTGTGAGAGAGGTGGTGTGCCAAGGGATGAGTTGCAATGAAGCCAAGCACTCCTATTTATAGGCTGAACAGAGGCCTGGGCACGGCCCCGTGTCCGCTGGGCACGGCCCCGTGCCTATCTGACACTATCTCTCCTCACTAATTGTAATTCGCAATTACAATTAATGCGCCTGTAGTACTTTGGGCACGCCCCCGTGGTGGGCAATAGAAGCTTCTACATGTTTGTCTTTTCTGCTGCTTCTTGGGCACGGCCCCGTGCTCGCTGAGCACAGGGCGTGTTCAGTCTTCTGCCTTCTCTGTTTTGCTTGGGAGGATGTTGTCGAGGGGGTCAGGCAATCCACTTTTGTTCCTTTTCTTGTATTTATGTTAGATTTAGCTGCCTTTTTGCTTCTTTTGTTAATTTGAGCTCATTTAATCCTGAAAATACAAAAGGAAGACAAAAACACACTTTTTCCAACATTAGTACTTAAAAAGGGTTAGTTTTATGCCTCATTTGATGTAATTTATATGTTTCATTTTACACACATCAGTTATTGTCTCTTTTAGGAAACATTTTGGTTTCTTCGTCATCAAAATGATAGCCTACTATCTCACGTACAAGCACTGAAGCCAATACCCTGGTGTCGCCAAAGCGGTTATTGAAATGAGTTGGCTATGCAAGTTACTTCTTGAACTCTTTCTTCCCACTAGTAAGGCAACCATCTTGTATCCTGACAACATTTTTGTGGTTTACTTATCTGAAAATCCAATGAAACACCAGCGTACTAAACATGTGGACCTGATATTCATTTTGTTCATGAAGAAGTTCGTATTGGTACAATTCGAACTCTCCAAATCCCACCAGATTTTCAGTATGCGATATCTTCAATAAAGGGCTCCTACATCAGCTCTTCACTCCTTTTCGTTCTAGTCTATGCCTCCATGCTCCTCCAGACTAAAGTAAGAGGCTTCGGTTCGGAGTAAGGGGTGTATTAAACGCCTATATTTCCATGTATTTGTTATGTAATTGTTAGTCAAATATTCCTCCTAAATTAGAAGATATTAGTTTCCTGATTTGTAGCCTTTCTCTTGTATATGTAAAATTTAGATTAAAAATTGAGGTGATTTCTCAATCTAATCTCGTTCAGAATAATCCCAGTCACAATGTCGAAATTGGAACTTGGGTAGGGTTTATGACAACCCAAACTTTCAAGGTTAGTGTCTTTCGTTCTTGTGATTCTGATTCCTCATTAATTATTTCTTTGCACACTCCTTGCTTTAGTGAATCTGTTAAATGCTCGGGACTTTGTTAAACTTGTTAAACATAAAGGTAACCAGGTATATTTGAGTATGTACTTGAGTCATTTTGTGTATAGCAGTTAGCTTGGGCCAACTAGCAATGAAATTCGTATATATGCACTCCTTAGTGGAATGGGCCTCTCATCTCGGCCTGTTGGATCGTCGTTGACCCTGAATGAGTCAATCAGAAGAGTCGTTTATCTAATTCAAAGGCGGAATCGATGAATCAGACGCTCAAACTAAATATAATGCTTCTTGTATTAATTCTGACAATGTTTACAACCTGGAAGCAAATCGGCAGCACTTCGTTACACAATCAGGTCCGTGCCAAATGAACTAACCATGCACCTATTTATAGTGTATCAGGTTCGCTCCTAGTGACTGTCATATAAGCGAACCAGTCTGGTTCGCTCATAGTAACTACCACATAAGCGAACCTGTGATGATAGTGTGGTTCGCTTATATGTACCATGTACATATAAGCGGACCTCCTTGTTTAACCAACACTTTCCTGTTCTCGAACCTCGTGCACTGGTTATTCTAACCTATTCTATCCTATTACATGATACAAGATGAAGTCAATAGACGTAGTGCACCAACAGACTCCCCCTCGGATATTGACGAAGTCTTCAGTGAACATTCTCTGTTATGCCACCTCTTCGGTCTTGATCATCTTTGCCAACTTGTTCAGATTGTAACAATATAAGTATCCTTCAATCTTTCTCTTTGATCATCCTAACAACTTCATCATCAGTAGGCTCCCCCTTTCGTCAAGCTTCCGTGCTTTTAGGGATCGACACCTTGCTTTCCAGCTACAAGCTCTTCCTCACTTTCAGCTTGTCTTCAGACTCCCCCTTAGACTCTGCTCTCGGAATCGTAATCTGGATTTTTCCTGCAATCACTCATACAAATGATATGTAACAACATTTTAAAACCATTACTCAAAATCTACTCCCCCTATCAATAAACTCAACAGATATGGCAGTAAACAAGAATCCAACTCCCTCACAGTTTATCATCCAAGTCCAAATTAATGACCTTGAAGATATCACAAACTGTTTTTGAAGTTTTTAATTTTGATAAGATCAAGTTTCAAATTAATGAACTTGTTTTGTTTTCAGAAACACAATCAGCTTACTTAGATTTTGAAACTCGGCAACTCAGACATCGGTTTATCGAAAATAAAGCAGAAATCAAAATCTTTTTGTATTTTCTGAAAATATAAAGCTGTAAAGAAATATGTACAAATATATTTACATACAATATTTTTGTTTTGAATATGCGACAGAGGATCATATCAGTTTTTGACAAGTCACAAGTACCGTTGAGCTTAGTTACACATTAAGAATAAAATAATTCACTTAGATTGTCGATATACTGATCCACTTAAATTTTCATACAAATTTCAACTGATTCAGGATACGAATTAGATGTTTTTAAGACTTAAACTCAATCATGTGTCCCACCTCTTGAATATACTCCCGTATCCAGATCCCAGATATTCAGTCTTACAGGTGAGTATACCACAGATGATATCTGTGAGGGGTAAAATGCGAAACCGTGAGAGCTCAGGTCAGAACTTCCGTTCAGTAGAGAGATGACGGCTCAACTTTTGGTGTGTCCCCTTTAGAGGATCTTTTAGCATTACAACAGCAGCGACTATCAATTTTATTGTTTCATCAGCTTGCTGAGGGCGATGCTGTGTTTCAAGCATTTTGCAGAAAGTATTATTCGGGGACTAGGTCAGTACTTCCATACAGCAGAAGTCCCGGAATAATACCCCAGATATCACTGAGTATAAAGACCTAGTATCTCAGAATATGGGACCTTTCAAACGAGATTTCAGGGGTTACCTATATATCCAAGTAGTGTTCCCCACGAAATAAGCAAAGTGTTTGAATTTTGGTTTATATCCCGAAAAAGCTTACTAAGTGTATAAAAACCTATCGGCATATCATCAGTGAGACTGTTTAACGCTATTCAATCATTACAATTCTTTAGCATACTGTAACTGTCTACTGATGTACTATCATTTCCTCTTTTTACGCAAAACTCAACTTTTTTTGAATTTTATCATGTTTTTGGCTTTTTCAAATTTTCTAATGTTTTTGTATTTTCTGACAATATTTCTCCCCCTAAAATGCAAAATCATTAAAGAAATTTGACAAACCGATACTGATAGCTTTGTCTCGCCATCCATTTTCTGTATCTCATGCTCTGTTTTGCAGAAAATATAACATCAAGTACGCCCATGATTTACAACCCACTGATTTTGACAGTTAGAAAACCGTTCTTCAACCTGTGACAGAAATCATGCTTGTTCAGCCGTGAGGGTTTCGGCGTAGTCCATCACCACTTATTCAAAGTAAACTAACATCAAACATCTCAGTCATCAACCAAACAAACAACCAACCAACAAACAAACAGCAATCATCAAACACAACACAAATTTATACAAAACAACAAACAAACTCCCTGTCTGACCAAAACCAGGGATCTTCAACCTCTTCCTGTGCAACATTCTTACAATCTTCAGCATCATCGATCACCTGCACATTCAAACTTTATCAAATACTCAACAATTTTACACACAAAAATTTCAATCAATAAAGATGGATGCCGATTCATGCTTCGCGATAAAGGAAGCTCCGGTAATTCCAACCGCTTAATCAAACATGGTGTCCACCCAGGCCTCAGCAGCCTTAGGTGTAACCTTGATTCTAGCAACCTGAATTTTAAAGTTTTCAGCCTTGAGCGGTGGAAAATTTGCATCATAGGCAACCAAAACTGAATCCTCAGATGTTTTCACCTCAGAAGTTGAACTTATTGTTTCAGTTTTTGGTTTCCAAATTTGTTTCTGTTTCTCATCTTTTATCAAATCAACACGTTTCTTAACCGACCACACTTAACCTCCCAGAGTACCTCTTTTGTAGAAATTTGTTTCTTTCTGAACCTTTTGAGTTTGAACAACATTTTTAGGTTTCCAAATCTCTTGAGGTTTTGTCACACCAACCGATGTTCTCTGACTCTGTGTCGTTCTCAATCTGGGTGTGTGAGAGTTCCAGGTCTGTCTAGAATCAAACCTGTTTGGGTTTGATTTCCAATTTTGATTTGAAGCAAACTTGTTTTTGTTAAACTTCCAAATTTGTCTCGAATCAAATCTGGTTGACCTTGGTTTCTCATTCCCAGATTTCTGTTTTTCAACATCAACAGACTTTGGATTTTGACACTTTCGTGCAATATGTTCAATTTGATCACATTTAAAACAAACTTTCTTTGACACATCTTTTGGCTGTTGTTGTTTCTTTTTCATGACCTCAAACTCTGCATTAGATTGTTTTCCAATTTTGAGTTTTTCTTCTTCGGTGAAGCTTTTTCCTTGAACAAAAGTCATTTTTGTCTGAAAATTGGACCTTTCAGTTCTGTTTCGATTATTTTTCTTCTTATACCCCAAACCAGACTTCATGTTTTTCTTCTTAGAACCAGGTTTGTTATAAGACCCTTTGAAACCTTTACCAGCAAACTTCAACATTTCAGACTTCTCAATTTCAACCATCTTGAAAACTTTGTCAATTTTCTCTGAAATGACATTCTGAATCGGGAAAACAACATCTAAGAATAGTTTGTCCGATCCAATCATGGTATAAACCAATCCTTTTGAATCATCATTCAAATTCTTCTCGGATTTTGTATCTTTCAGATATCCATCATAAAGATTTCCTTCATCTTCATCCTGTGATTCAGACTTACCTTTTGTAAACTCATCTTTCAAAACACTATCAACCACCTTACTCACCACCTCTGAATCATTAGCATCATCAGTTTTGGTGTAAATCACATCGATACTTCCAGGTAATTGGTCAGCTATGTTCAAACCCTTTGCCACCTTTTCCTCATCATAAAAAGTATAATTGTCTCTTAACCTGATGAAATTCTGAACCAATACCCTTTTTACAATTATTAGTATCTTTGTCATCTGGTGTGATATTGAAAATACGTTCGAGAATGTACGAAGAGTTATGATAACTTTGAAGTTTTGTAACAATCTTTTCTTTTTCAGCCAAGAGTTGTTTAAGATTAGCAATTTCATCAACACGCTTGTTTAATTCAATTTGCTTTTCTTTAAACTGTCTTTCATACATTTCTTTGGTTGTTAAAGTTTCAGACAATCTTTGATCAAAACTTTTGACTTGGCTCTTCAAAGTATCATAAGCTTCTTGTACTCTCTGACTTGACCATTTTAAAGAATCATACTGTTTTTGTAATTCTAGAAACTTAGATTCTTTCTCAATGCAATCAACACATTTTGTGTCACATTTTTCTTTCAAACTCTTATTTTCCTTTTCAAAATCATGACATTTCTGTGTTAATTTCTCAACTTTTAATTTTAAACTTTGCTCTGTGTCAATTCTTTCTTTACATTTCAGTTTTAAAGCATTTTCAAGTTTGTTCATTTCATTATCTTTTGTTTTTATTATTTCTTCTTTTTCAGTACAGGCTTTGCACTTTTCAATGCAATTCCTGCACTTGTTTTCCTTTTCAACAACCAATTCAACATTTGATAATTCAGAAGATTTTATTACCTCAGTGATTGACACCTCAGCGTGCTCAGCTGCCTTTGTCTCCTGTATCTTCTCAACTTTTTCTTCCATCTCTTTTGGCTTCTGTTCTTCCTCAGCTTTTTGATTCTCTTCACCAGCAAGCTTTGCAACAGTCTTTACCTCTTCAATCATCTTCTTCAACTCTTCTTCTTTTCTCTTCTTCATCTCTACCACCTTCGGTAGACTTGCTTCAAAGACTTCTCTCAACTTGTTCATCAACTCTGGCAGATAGCTTTTATCAGAAAGCCTTTTTGTGTTGAAAGTACGTTCACTTGGAAACACATTGGTTACAACATCAAAATCAACTTTTGACGGATCTACCACTGGATTACCCTGTGGATCCAAGTAACACTCCAACTCTTCATTCCATCTATTGGCTCTCTGTGCTTCTTGAAATGGTTCATACAGTTTGCCAATCTCCCATCTTGCACTGTCTCTTCTCCACCAGGTATCATGATCATCTTTTGCAACAAATGCATAACCAACAGCATCTTGTTCTGGAAGAACTTCTTTGCTCCAGTCATAACCTTCATCATCATAAATGACTGCAAGAGCCCTTGATTTTTCTTCCTGCTGTTTCAACCTTGGTGGTTCAGACTTATTTTGATGGTAAATCGCTTTCTTGTAATAATCTTCGTTAAACGGGTTTTCAGAATCATCAGCAACATACGAATTTCTGCACTCGCGCTTGAAGTGACCTTTTTGTTTGCATTTGAAACATGTCACTTTGGATTTATCAAAACCCAGTTTGGTAGATGGCCCTCCAATTGACTTCCTCCCCGTAATCTCCATGAACCGCTGTGCTCGATGAACTGCACTGGCCATGCACCATCTGATATCCATCAGTTCCATCTCCTCGAGGTTTATTTGATCATACTCTTCTTTTGTCAAATTGGTATTTCCAATCTTCCCTGCGACGAGGCCTTCATACGATTCCAGTACAGATGCTAAGAAAACCATCTGTTGTATTGCCGATTCTTCACTGAAGTTCTGCCCATTCTTCAAATCTATTGCGATATTACACTGAAATACATTCTTTGAAGCAGATTGGTCTGAAGTGTTTGAAGAAGAACCACTGTGAAAACCACTGGGAAGACTTTCATTGTTGACTGAGTTCGAACTTTCTGCAGAAAATGTTGTTTTTGGAGAACGAGCATTTGGTGCATTTCCTCTGTAATAAATCTCCACATTCTGCTGATACGCTGGACTGTTGACTTTAGATCTCTTTAACTCCAATTTATGGCTTTCAAGCCTTTCAATCAGCAAGTCAACCTTTAGATCATCTGGCTTAACTGTATTCTTCAGCATAAGAGCAAAATATTGCCAATCTTGATCATTGGGCAATGCATCAAACAATTTATCCACCATCAATTCTTCAGAATAGTGAATGTTATATCTAACCAACTCCATTTTCAGATGTCCAAATCTCTCTAACATCTTACAAACAGATTCATTTTTCATGCAATTGAACACTTCAAACTCTTTACGCAACAATTTCTTCTTGTTTTTGACAATCTCGTTACTCCCAACACACTTTCTCTCCAATGCTTCCCACAATTTCTTTGACGTTTTTTCTTGTTCAAGCAATGAAATAATATCCTCTCTCACTGACTGTTTGATCAACGTTATCATTCTGTATTCAGCAACAACATTCTTTACGTCTTTTTCTGAAAAATCTTTCTCCTCGATTAACTCTCCTCCTGCTTTCTCTGGTGCTTGATATTCAGTTACTAACTTTAACCAGCTCTCAGGAGCGAAAGCTTTCACCCATCCCTCAAATCTGTTTTTCCACCAATTATAATCTTCGACTTTCATCAACTTTGGTGGCTTCTGTTGGCTTCCGTACATGTTTTCGAACTTCAGATTATCCGAAATCTCTTTTGAATATTCTTTCAACTCAGATCTTCTATCTGACGATTCGAAAGTGAACGCGTTGTAGAATGTATTGTAGAATTCTTCACCGTTGTTCGACATTTTTGATCACCTGAAAATCAATAACCTGGAAGCAAAACAAACAAACTTAATCAGTTCAAACAATATCAAGTAATTTGAAATGTGCTAACACTCGATTGTCGTAAAATAATCTTGACACTTGGGCGAAAATCAGATTGAACGAATGAGCGAAACTAGATTGGTCAAATAAGCGGACCAATAACTCTGACCGAATAAGCGAATCTTGATTGGACCAAATAAGTGAACTAGATGATGTTGCTCGAGCGGACCAAGAGTGGATCAGAAAATGTCATTCGAGCGAACCATAAAGTGTCATTCGAGCGGACCAAAATTGTTTATATGAGCGGACCAGGATTGTTCATACGAGCGGACCATGATTGTACATTCAAGCGGACCTGTCACTTTTCGAGCGGATCTAGTGACACAAACGCGAATCGAACGAGCAAACCTAGTACATTCGAGCGGACCACTAGAGCGGATCAATGTGTTTCCGAGCGGACCTAGACTGTTTTTGGAGCGGACCAGAGTCACAAAAGCGGATCTCCGATTTACCGTAAAAGCGGACCTCAGTTTTTAACCAGTTTTGACCATTTTTAATCCGAATTTTAACTCGAAACTTTCAAGGGTTTGATATTGTCCACTAATACATGTCCTATGAAAAATTCGTCCGATTTTAACCGTGGAAACTTGTCCGAATAGAAAAAGAAGGTGTAGAAGACAGAAAACGGATCAAATTTGAGCTGAACTCTTCCTCCTGAGCTCTGATACCACTTGTTGGATCGTCGTTGACCCTGAATGAGTCAATCAGAAGAGTCGTTTATCTAATTCAAAGGCGGAATCGATGAATCAGACGCTCAAACTAAATATAATGCTTCTTGTCTTAATTCTGACAATGTTTACAACCTGGAAGCAAATCGGCAGCACTTCGTTACACAATCAGGTCCGTGCCAAATGAACTAACCATGCACCTATTTATAGTGTATCAGGTTCGCTCCTAGTGACTGTCATATAAGCGAACCAGTCTGGTTCGCTCATAGTAACTACCACATAAGCGAACCTGTGATGATAGTGTGGTTCGCTTATATGTACCATGTACATATAAGCGGACCTCCTTGTTTAACCAACACTTTCCTGTTCTCGAACCTCGTGCACTGGTTATTCTAACCTATTCTATCCTATTACATGATACAAGACGAAGTCAATAGACATAGTGCACCAACACGACCCACACATTAATTATGGCCCGAATCAAATCCCCTTAGCCCGTTTGTTATGTGCATATATATTAGGAAGTTGTTATGTTACGTACCATAGGGAAACAAGTCGCATAAACCCTAAACACGCCTTGAAGTTGACGAAACCCCCTTTGACTGGAATCACCTTCTTGGCCCGGCACTTCCTCTTTACATCTTGATACGGGTTAGTATGATTTCTACGGTTCATGCAATATTTTATGTCGAACTACATGTGTATATATGTGAACTGTTGGTGCTACAAATCATATAAGAAACAACTTTATTTGTTGGACAATGATATATGTAACATGATGGTTATGGTTAGTTGTCGTCCTTTAAGTATTCGATGAAGTGTCTACATGTGAGTTTTAATCCATATGGTCATGATTATGTGCAAGAACATTACGGTTGGATAGTAAATTCTAATAATAATTTGATGATATGGTTGTGATATTGTTATACATGTCAGTGCCTGAAGTTAAAGAATAGCATAGGGTTTTTATGCAAAACTAAAACAGACTCGCTAATTATTGGGATGGCAATTAACAATTAGGGATACTTGATATCGAGAAGGTTTGATAAATTGATTACGTTAGTAAATGTCTATGCTATGTGTAAATGCTTCATGAAGTTGTTTAATAAACTATGAATTACTTGAGGGTTAATAATCAATGGAATAGGGGAGGTATAATTGTGTTTTATTCTTGATTCCTTACTCATTTCTAGTGATTTGGTGATGGATTTTGAGTAGTTTAGTGATTTTAGTGTTGATCTTCATCTGGGTCTTTTACAGAGTTTTCATAGCATTCATACTGTGTGTTTTGGAGATTTTTGAAAGATTCCTTGTTTGATCTTCAAAAATCTTGTCCGTGTTTTAATTCTGTGTTTGTGTTTCCGGGGTATTGGCGAACTAGTGTGAAGTCACACTAGGGAGATAATCCGGAAGCTGGTTCTAAGCTTGTCCGAGTTTCAAACTTGGTCCATATTTTCATTTTTTGGTATAATTAGTCCAAGTTTTACCTCTATAGCTTTAGTCTGAGTTTCTTATAAAGGTTTCCAAGGTTTGAGTCCAAGGTTTGAGTCCAAGGTTTGATTCCAAGGTTTAAGTTCCAAGGTTTGAGTCCAAGGTTTGAGTCCATGGTTTGATTCCAAGGTTTAAGTTCCAAGGTTTAAGTCCAAGGTTTAAGTTCCAAGGTTTAAGTCTATACTTTATTTAGTCCGAGTTTTATATCTTCAGTACCTTGTCTGAGTTTAGCAGTTTAAAGTTCTTTGTCCTAATTTTGTTTTTCTTTAGAGAGAATCCGAGCTTAATTCCTAACAGTGTAGTGTCCGAGTTTTTTGTTTGTGTTCCATTTCAGGTGGTGGTCCGGGTTCAACACTCTGATAATTTCTCAGACATTGCACTCCATGTTTTCTCTCCAGGTTTGGACTTAGAAAACTCTCCCAGTGACTGTTTTTTCTTGGAAACCTACTGTTAACTTTCTGTTTAAACTCACTGTTTCTTTCACAACTATTTTGAAATGGCAAACAACAATCTGACTGCAATGGTGCAAAACCTCAAGCACAATGCTGAGGTAGGGAGTAACGACAAACCTCCTTTGTTGATAAACGAGCTTGATTTTCCTGAGTGGAAGGAGCGTTTCGAAAGGTATGTAAGAGCGAAAGACATCAAGATCTGGTTGTGCATCGTTAAAGGATGTGGAGCTACTCCAGTAAGAACGTTAACGATTGATACTTATTTGGCACTCACCGACGACCAAAGAAAGTTTTATGATTGTGAAGAGAAAGCTATGTCAATGATTATGATGGCAATGGCGCAATCTATACTTCATACTTTCCGTAAGAGAAGTAACTCGAAGGAGTTGTGGGATAGCATGCTCGAGCGCTATGAGGGAAATGTAATGTACAAGAAACGACGTCTCGAACGATTGAAGACTCAATACGTTGTGTTTTAAGCTTTAAGAAATGAATCATTTGATGATACGGTGAACCGATTTTATCATCTGTTGAGCGAACTTGATCGTAGTCAAGAGGGTATTTACACTGAATTTGAGAAAGTTGAGAAGTTTCTAAATTGCCTTCCCAGAGAATGGAATATGTACACCGCATTGATTAGAGAAGGTGTTCTCTGCGAGGAGCTCTCATTGGAAGAATCTGTACAAAAACTAAAGAGTTATGCTTGGAATATGGAAGATCAAGCATCAGATTTCGAGAAGATCCAAGATCCTCAGTTATATAAAGCTTCAAAACCGACGAATAAGGGTAGTAATGGAGTAACCGGTGTTGCCCTATATTCAGAGAATGAAGTTACTGCAAGTGAACACGCCTTTATAAGTAACAATGTCAGTTCAAGTGGAACAACAAATTCTAATCAAGGAATGTACTCTTCTAGTGGAGCTCAGAATTCTCAAGCAACAAACTTGAACATTCCAAAGTTAGATGCAAGCTGCTTAAAGTTGATAGAAGAAAACATGAGCCTTTTGGCGTCCTTCATGACTGCCTACGAGAACTTATGTCTTGGAAAGCTCGTTGAACCGTCAAGTCTCGATGAGGACTTTGACCAGATAGACCAAGACGAATGGAAGAACTTGATCTACAACTCAATATGGCACTCTTAGTCTGTAGAGCGAAGAAATTTCTGTTGAGAACGGGTAGGAAGTTCATAGGAGGTCAGACGAAGACTCGAATGGGAGTCGACATGTCAAAGGTGAAATGTTACAACTACGGCATCTACAGGCATTTCACACATGATTGTTGGAGGCCGAAGATGGAAAGATCTGACAGAGAAAGCAACTCTCAAGGAAACAACTCAAGACCTCACAACAATGCATCATCTACTTCAAACTTAAATGCTCGTTCAAGTGGTTCTGAAAATCTAACACCTTCGACAAAAAATGCTATGGTGGCTCAACCTCTACAAAATGTGACTGAGCCTTACGACTGGGGTTGTGCATTGGAAGACATTTGAGGAGCTATTGTGTCACAGGCCTTTATAGCTGAAATTGTCGACGAAGAAGTGTGTGAAGAGATCATCGAAGAGTCTAGCATTGAGGAACTTGCTGTTGTAGCCGAAGTTTTTGGAGAAGAATTGGATTCGGGCAATGTTGCTGAGAATGAAGATAACTTGAATGAAGAGTCTGTTGAAAAGTCTAACAAAACAGAAGATGGAGAAAAGGGAGAATGCTTTGAGTTCAACATCTCCACAGCCAAAATGCAGCAATTTGTGGATGCAGAAGCTAAAAGGTTGGAAGAAAACTTCGTAGAAAATGAAGAATGTGCATTCATGGCTGGCATTGAGGTAAAATCATCTTCTGTAGATAAGCGATGTGCAAGATGTGTAGAGTTTGTCACCAAGATTGACAGATATGCACTTCACAACACAAATTTAATTGCAGATTTAGAAAAATCCAGAGAACTCATTGTTGTTTTGTCTAACTCGGATAAAGAACACCGAATAAAGATAAAAGCGCTGAAAAATGATATCTCTGAATTTGAGAGACTTGTGGCTCAGGGAACTCTTAAAAATCAGGAATTAAGATCTGAACTTGAAATGAACCAAAATTGTGTTTTGGAAAAGAACAAAATCATTTTGGAAAAAGATAATCTGATTTTAGATTTGCAACGAAAAATTGAAAAGTTCGGGGATTCATCTGAAGTGATGAATTTCTGTATTAACAGCCAACGTCTCAAAGAATCTAAGGAAGAAATGTTCGGTATCGGTTATAAGAAAGTGCCTCCACCGGTAAATCATAATTATACATCGATGCCAAGCATTGATCCTGAATTGGCAAATTTTGTGCCAAAGACCCCTCTGACGGTTGAACCGCAAAGTGAGTCAGAATCTGAGCCAGATGAGGCTTCTGACTCAGAACAGTCGAAGGTGAGTAAAGTTACAAAGAAAAATGAGCTAAATTTTGATAACATTGAGAATTTGATAAGCAATAAAATTTTGGAAATTTTTAATCAAGTTCAAAATGCGAAGTCAAAACCAAAGTCACGTGGGAAACCCAAAAAGAATTTGAAAAATATCCCTAAAACTGAGTTTGTTTAAGGGGAAGATTTTATCAAAGAAGAAGAGAAAATCGAAACAGGTTCAAACTCTCAGTTTGTCAACCAAATTTTGAAAAATCCCACTAACGCCTCATCATCTTCCACCAGTCATGAGGAACGTCCAAAGAATGCTGCGAAAGCTCGCAAATGTTATAAGTGTCGTGGGAAAGGACACTTAGCAGCAGAATGTCCAGATGACAAGGGTAAATCCCTTGTTGATCCTGATCAGAAGAAACCTTTTGTTGAAAAACCACAAAATGAAACAGTTAATGTTGAAAAGAAAAACGGTAATAATCAGAAGGTTGAGAAAAACAAAGTGATTAAACAAGAAGTAAAACCGGTAGTCAAAACAAATGTTAAATCACAACAAAATCAGGATCATGGGGAGAAACCAGTTGTTATTAATCATGGTGAAGGATCGGAAAGTTCATCTCAAAGACATGACACTCGTGAGAAAACACCTCACAGACGACAAAATCATGTTACTTTCCAAACACTTGAGAATGACCAACGTTCTGGAGGTTTGAACAACAACTATGTTAGACCTCATGCAAAGAACATATTCGTGAATGATCGAAGTGCGTCACCCCCCCCCTCGATTTTCAAATCAAAGACTGCATTCAGATAATCATCCACGATCTTTCTCAAGACACAATGATGTTCCTAGATTTGGTAGGAATTTTGAGCCACCCAGGAATCAAAATTACGGTTACCAAAACTATGGAAGCCGAGGTTATGGAAACTCTAGTTATACCAACAGATCATCAACTCCGTATAATCCACGATTTGCGGGGAGTCATTCCAACAATTTCCGAAATGGAAATGGAGGACATAGAGGCGATGATGGCTATTTCAAAGAGTTTTCTTATGTTGACGAATCGGGACGACCCAAGACCATCATGGCTTGGGTCCCACACTCTAACTAAATTTTCTTGTTGGGGAGTGTAGTAGCAGCTGAAGAGGGCTATCTATATTTGGTATATCGATAGTGGCTTTTCCAGACACATGACAGGAAATAAAGAGTTATTGAACAATTTTAAACAAATTCGTGGTGGTTATGTGAACTTTGCCGGTGAGAAGGGTGGTTACATCACCGGTGAAGGTTTTGTGTCAAATGGAAAAATTACGCTGCATAAAGTGAACTACGTTGAAGAACAGAAGCATAATTTGATGTCGGTTTCTCAAATCTGTGATAACAAATACACGATGTTGTTCACTGATAAAGCTTGCTTCGTGTTGGGACCGAGATTTGCCGTTCCTGAAGATTGGATCGTAATGAGGGCTCCAAGGGTGAATAACACATATGTCATGGACATGCGCCCGTTGGTTAACTCGTCTGCTCCAGTGACCTGTCTACTTTCGAAGGCGACTGAAGAACAATCGTATCTCTGGCATAGGAGAATGGGCCACGTGCATCTACGAAAAATGAACAACTTAGTGAAAAACAACTTAGTGTTGGGGGTTCCTTTACGTAGTTTCAATATGCACAACAAATGTGAATCATGTGAAAAGGGAAAAATCAAACGAAAGCCTCACAAACCGAAAACTGTTAACTCAATCCAAAAACCACTTGAATTGCTTCACATGGATCTTTTCGACCCAATCCATGTTGCTAGCATTAGTGGGATGTCGTATTGCCTAGTTGTCACTAACGATTTCTCACGATACTCGTGGGTATTTTTCTTAAAAACAAAGGACCAAACTGCTGGTATTTTAAGAGACTTGTTCAAACAACTTGAGAAAAATTATTCACTTCCTATTAAGAAAATCCGAAGTGACAACGACACTGAGTTTAAAAATCATTATATGGATGAGTTATGTTGGGAAATGGGAATAGTTCATCAGTTCAGCGCTCCATATGTTCCTCAACAGAACGGAGTTGCAGAACGGAAGAAGCGTACCCTAATTGAGGCGGCCCGAACTATGCTTTCTGAATCAAAATTGCCAATTTTCTTCTGGGCCGAGGCGGTAAACACTGCATGTTATGTGTTAAATCATGTGCTTACGGTCAAAAGAGAAGATAAAATGTGTTATGAATTGCTTGAAAACAAGAAACCGAACTTATCTGGTTTTCAACCTTTTGGGATCAAGTGTGTTATCAAACGCACCAAAGATACTCCTAAAATGGGGGAAGTTGGAGAGGTTGGGTTCTTTTTGGGATACGCCAATGGAACTCTAAACAAACGCGTTTATAACATTAAGAAGCGTACAGTGGAGATCGTTTTTGATATAACTCCTTTGAGTTATGATCCTCCACTGTCTGAATTCGGTCCTAAAAGCGGTTATGATTATGATATATTATTTGATTCATTTGATCTTCCTGATGTTTCAGAAGAAGATTCGGAGGTTGTCTACTAATGTGTCTCCGAATGTTCCAGTCGCTGATTCTTCGTTCGTAAACGAAGTTGTTGCTGAGCAGATCCCCAATGCAGCTGCTCAAACTACTAGTGGTGATCTTTACGTTGACTTTTCAGCATATCCAAATGTTAATGCGTCTTCTGGAAATGATCAAGCTTCTAGTAGTAATGCAAATGCTGAGGGGGAGATTTAATCGAATTTGGGAAACAATCTTCAAGCTCCGACAATCCCAGTTCCAAGAACAAATATTTATCATCCTGTTGATAATATTATTGGGAATCCAAATGCAGGAGTGCAAACACGAAGGAGTATTTCGGAGATGCAGTGTCTGTTCTCTGCTATCAAGAAGGAAGAAATCTACAATCTTAGCCTACATGAATGTTTTATCTCTCAGATAGAGCCAAGGAACTGTCAGATGGCTCTAAAGGATAATTCTTGGTGTGAGGCGATGCAAGAAGAGTTAGCTCAGTTCGACAAGTTAAAGGTGTGGAATTTGGTCGATCTTCCAAAGGGCCAACATGCAATCAACACAAAGTGGGTTTTCAAGTACAAGAAAGACGATAAGGGTGTTGTCGTCAGAAACAAAGCACGGTTGGTTGTTCAAGGCTTCAATCAAGAGGAAGGGATTGATTATACAGAAGTTTATACACCGGCGGCAAGACTGGAAGCCATTCGTCTATTTCTAGCTTTTGCTGCTCACATGCGCTTCAAAGTCTATCAGTTGGATGTGAAAAGCGTGTTCCTTTACGGAAAATTGCATGAAACTGTGTATGTATCCCAACCACCGGGTTTCGAAGCTCTAGAGTCTGAGAACAAAGTCTATCTGTTGGACAAAGCTCTCTACGGTCTCCATCAGGCTCCTCGGGCGTGGTACGAGACTTTATCAAGACATCTATTGGAGCATGGATTCTCGCGTGGCGCGATCGACTCTACACTGTTCATATTGAATAAAGGGGGAGATTTTCTGATCGTGCAAATTTACGTTGATGACATAATTTTTGGTTCTTCAAATGAAGAATTATGTCGTGAGTTCGAGGCGGTGATGAAGTTAAAATTTGAAATGAGCGCGATGGGCGAGTTATCGTTCTTTCTAGGTTTTCAAGTGAGTCAAGAAAAAACCGGGACGTACGTGCATCAGACGAAGTATGTCCACGGGATTCTCAAAAGATTTGGATTGGAAGATAGCTTACCCTATGACACGCCTCTCCCGAAAAATCACAAGCTTTCACCCGATAAGGAGAAAGATCCTGAAGTGGATCCGACTCTATATCGAGCAATGATAGGTTCGCTAATGTACCTTACTGCTTCACGACCAGATATTATGTTTTCTGTTTGTTTGTGTGCCAAGTTCCAATTAACCCCGAAAAAGTCTCACATGAAAGCGGTCAAGCGTATCTTCAGATATTTGAAAGGGACGCCTAAGCTTGGATTGTGGTATCCAGCTGAAGGTGGTCTGGATTTGCTGGCGTATGCTGACGCAGACTTCGGAGGGTGCCCGATGAACAGAAAGTCAACCTCTGGCGGCGCACAACTTCTTGGGAACCGTCTTGTCTCTTGGCAATGCAAAAAGCAAGTTGATGTTTCTTTATCCACGTGCGAGGCCGAGTACATTGCTGCATCAAGCTGTTGTGCTCAGGTCTTGTGGATTCAGCAGCAAATGAGGGACTACGGTTTGAATTTTACTCGAACTCCTATTCTTGTCGATAACAACTCTGCCATTTCCATAACTAACAATCCAGTTAATCACTCACGCACTAAGCACATAGATGTTAGGCATCACTTCATTCGCGACTGTGCTGAGAAGGGTTTAATAGAAGTGGTTAGGGTAGACACCTTGGATAATCTTGCCGATCTGTGTACGAAGACATTTGATCGGGCTAGATTTGAAAATCTAATCCGAATGATTGGCATGATCAACCCCGAGTAAAATGCTTTTCAGTACTCACATAGAAACTTTATTTTATGTTTACTGTACAATTCTTATCGCTTTCCAAAAATTGAAGAACTCCAAAAATATTTTACTTAGTTGTAGGATAAATTTTAAGAAAAATACAAAAACATTTGAAAAATATAAAATGAAGTCGTGTTGAGATATAAGGGAAATGATAGTGCATCGGTTAGTCGTATCTGGTGTAGGACTATGGTCATATATAATATTAACCGTTAACTGTAACAGCTTCATTATACGTTGCTTCGGTAGGTTTTACGCGTCAATAAGAACCTGTTTTTGGTATATAAACATAATGAACTGCGTAACTTGTGTGGTACATCTCTCGGATATATGGTCTTGGTACCGTAATTTCGTTTGATAGATTGCCGAGGTTCTGAGATACGTGATCTTTATGCTGTTTATCATCTGGGTATCATGGTTGTTTCTTTTACCGAAAACAACGGGGACGCAAGTCTAGATCTTCCATGATTCCATACATACGTGTAAATATCATTCAATCATGTGTATAATACATGATGCATTCGACCTCAATAAGTGATAAGCAATCACATATCCCACAAAATATGTGATAATATATCACAGCTCTTATGCGAGAGTCAAGTTCGTCTCTTTGTCTGTACGATGGTACTAACTTGTTCACGGACTTGCTCCTGTGCCCTCATGCATCTGAAAATCAAGTTCCTCATCAATAAGTGATTCTATCACATAGGGCTTGTTTTCAATTCAAAATAAGTGAGTATCTCACATCAGTTTATACGTCAAAACAGATGATAAATGGTATACTCACCAGTAAGATGATCTCTCTTGCATACCTTGATACGGGAGTATATCCTGAGGTGGGTAAACATAGTTACAATCAGTTATTAATACATTTAATCACATATCTCGAAAACAGTGTTCGAAAGTGTGCTAAAACTTAAGTGGACCACAATACCGTTGAACGTCTTGAACTGTTAATATCATTCTAAAGGCTTAAGCTAAAATACTATGGTTCTTGTGTCGGATACTGACAGAAAAACCGATATGATCCCTTTGCTCCGATTTCACAAAAAGATAGTTAATGTAAATACGTTCGTAGGTTTAACCTCTTTTTCAGTCAAAAATTGAAAAACAACAAAAAGATTTTGCTTTCTTGTTTCTATGTGCGAGTTATCATTCTGAAAAATACTCTAAGGGTTGTGAACATTCTTTAATAAGGCTTTAAACATCAAGTTCGGTAACTTAAAATAAGTCTTTCCCATGAAAATCGGTCGTGCAAGATACATCTAAGTGTGTGTGAAATTTCGTCATTTTAAAGGGTTTGATAAAATTTTGTTTTGTTTAGGGATATTTTCCGTTTCAAAATTTTTATGTTCGGAAGTGAAAGGATTGTTTTTTTGAAAGTATTATCATAAAAAAAATTATCTTGATAATTAATATTCAAAATTAGTATTGATCAAAGTTAGGAAAGCAAAATTTTGAGGTTTGAAATTAGGGGTTCAAGTCCGAGCTTTAAGTGGACCGAGTTTTAATGGGTTAATGTCCGAGTTTTTAATAGACCCTCTGGTCCAAGTTTTTGTTTGTATATAACTGGTCCGAGTTTTTGTTTGTATATAAGGTTTTGTTTTCGGTTCAAGCTTTCCTCTCTCATTCAATTTCAAAGTATCAGAAGATACAAAACCCTGCGTCGACCCCTTCTCTTTCCTCAGTTCTTTCTTCTTTCAAATCTCTTTCTCACTTGTGATTACAACTTAAGTCTTCTTCAAGGTATGTGTTTCTACACTCATCACATCTCCATTGTCTCAAATTTTGGTAAGAATCTTGATTTCTAGGGCTTGGATTTTCATCTTGGTTGAACTTTGTGTTCTTGTTTCTTGTTGATTCATGCTTAAATGTTCTTTCCTTGTTGAATGTTGTTGATAATTGATGTTAGTGAGCTACTTTGAAGTTAGGGTTTTGTGAGAAAATTTGGGGGTTTTGTGTTTGGCTTCAAGAACTTGGTGTTCTTGAGGTTGGGGGTTTTGAATCTTGAAGAAAGTTGGATGTTTGAGTTAATTTTGAGCTTTGTTGGTTAAAATCTTGCTTGGATGTGTTTTGAATATGCTTGATTAGGTAAAAAAATTTGCTTGTTTGAGTGTAGTTTTAGTGGTGTCTTTGTGATGTTCTTGGCGGGTATCCTTTGTGTATAAGGAAGAAGATGAAAGAAATTTGAAATATGGCTTTTTGATCTTCAAAAGTTTGTGAAGTTTGTTGTTTGTATATCGGAGAAATAGCCTGTTTGTTTCCATAAGTTCGGTAATGAATCAATTAATTTTGATGAAGATATTCGAATTTTTATTGCCTTTACCAAGTCGGGGTTACCCTGTTAACTAGTTCGAGTTCTGTATCCGAGTTTTAAGTATAAATTGTTCCGAGTTTTAAACAGGTCCTAGTTGAAACAAATTTTTCTGTTTCCGAGTTTCACACTAAGCGCACTTTGTTCCGAGTTTTGAACAGGTCCTAGTTGAAACAGATTTCTTTGTTTCTGAGTTTCACACTAAACGCACTTTGTTCCGAGTTTTGAACAGGTCCGAGTATTTAGTTGAAACAGATTTCTCTGTTTCCGAGTTTCACACTAAGCGAACTTTGTTCCAAGTTTTGAATAGTTCCTAGTTGAAACAGATTTCTCTGTTTCCGAATTTCATATTAAACGCACTTTGTTCTGAGTTTTCATAAACTGTTCCGAGTTTTAACAAGTCCGGATTTTAGTTTGTTTAAAATCAATCCGAGTTTTAATCTTGAATGTTATTAACTTTATTCAACAGTTCTGAGTTTTGAGCTTTCAACAGTATCCGAGTTCTGGTCTTAGTTTCAACAGGTTCGAGTTTCAACTGGTCATATGTTACAAAAATCGTTCCGAGTTTGGTCAAGTTTCACTTCACTTAACTGGTTTTTTAGGAGTAAATTACAAGTTTTGTCCTTTATGTATGTCCCAAATTGCAGGCGCTGTCCTTTGTCTTTAAAATTGATGAGTTTTGTCCTTAATGTTTGCAAATCTTGCACGTTACGTCCTTTATGGCAACTCAGTTAGATTTTTTGGTTAAATTTGGTCATGTGCAAGGCACATGAGGGTAGCATTGTCTTTTCACATCCTAATTAATAAATGATTTTTAGAAAACAAATAAAACATAACCAATCACCTGCCGCCACCACCTTCCACACTCACCTGCCGCCGACCACCACCAGCTCCCACCCTCACCTGCCACCGACCACCCACCATCTCCACCATCGCCTGACCGACCATCACCACTCACTCCACTGTCTCCAACATCACCATCAACATTCACCCCCTCGATCCACCATCACCAAAAACTAAAAACATTCTTCAATTACTAAAAACCGGCATAAATTACACAATTGTTGAACCAAATTCAACATTAACATTCATCAATAACTAACCCTAATCTGCAACCACTACCCCATCCCCACCGGAACCCTAACCTTGCAATCAACCCAAATCAGCAACCACTACCCCATCCACCATCACAACCCTCTCTGTAAATCAAATCAGTGATAAGAGATGTATACATTCAGTGTAAAATTATATGCATATTTAGTACACCTTCATTTGGGAATTATGTTCTTCGAAACGCTAAACCGGATGGATAACCGCTGGATCTTTAAGTGATTGTTCACTAATTGGTCTATGTCTTGCCCGCTGACTAAACAACGTGTATTGCTAAACAACCCTCTCTGTGTATCACAACCCAAATCAGCAACCACTTCCCCTCTTTTGACTCCAACCACTGTTTACCCTCTCCGATCTTCACTCTTTGTTTACTCTCTCTCTCTCTCTCTCTCTATCTCCAGGCTGCAAAATCGAAGGAAGAAACTCTCACCTCCGCCGTACGAAGACGCCGCCGTTGACGTAGACGCATCTTCACCTCCGCCGGTGCTCAACGTGACGGCCGTATGTCTGGCCGGTTTGATTCGCTTGATTCCGGTGGCGGTCCCGGTCCTGAACGATAGGGGCGGTGGTGGTAGGTGGGGTGGGGGCGGTGGTTGCAGGGGTGGAGATGATGGTTGCAGGGGTGGGGATGGTGGTTGCGGTGGTTGATGGTGGTAGAGAGAGAGAGGGAGGTGTAGAGAGAGAGAGGTGTAGAGGTGGTTGATCAGAGTGAAAATCTGATCTTAATCTGTGTATATATATATATATGTATATAAATAATAGTAATAATAATAGTATTTTTTTAAATATATTTTGTTTTAATTTTTTAAATAATAATACTAAATATATAGGTAAAAAGACAAAAATACCCTTTAGTGAGCAGATTTAACCAAAAAATCTAACTGGGTTTGGCCTAAAGGACATAACGTCCAAGATTTGCAAACATTAAGGACAAAACTCATCAATTTTAAAGACAAAGGACAGCGCCTGCAATTTGGGACATACATAAAGGACAAAACTTGTAATTTACTCGGTTTTTTAGGGTCCGAGTTTTTAACTGTTTTTCATTTCAAAGATCCGTGTTTTTAAATTTAAGTTTCGATTTTTCATAAACAGTTCCAATTTTTTAATGTTCCGAGTTTCACACCAAGCTTAAGTTGCGTATACTTTGTTCTGTGTCCGAGTTTCTCAGTGCACAGTTCTAAGTTTTCAATTTAGCAGGTCCGGTTATTAGTCCCAGTTCTGGGGTCTGGGATTTTATAGAGAACTGTTGGGTCTAATAGTATGTTTGCTTCTGTTAGTATTCATACCTAATGCATGTGTTTCTTTTCTGGTTTGATTTCCAACAGATATGGCAGATCCACCTCGTCCTGTTCGAAAATTTCATCGTCATCACAATCAGATTGCATTGATAAACGAAAACGTTCATGGTGGAGCCGAATATTCTGATATTATGCGTTTTCTTCGAAATTCAAGAATTTGTTTCGCAATTTCAGAAAATATTCACCAAGTACAAGAGTATATTGAAGATTTTTGGCGTATGACTCAGATTGTTAATGATTCTATCGAAGCTACTATTCATGGAAGCCCTATTGTTATCACGGAAGCCGTTATTCGTGCGGCTTTGCGGTTTGGTGACTTAGATTATGGAAACACGTGTTATGTAAAGCAAATTCGTGAACGTGGGGCTAGATCTTTCGGTTACGTGGGTTGTTTTACCAGGAAGGAGATCGCCAAAGGATTGACTCTTGGGCAGTGGAGATATTTCTTTCATGTAATGATGCAGTGTTTAGCTCCACGAAAATCGGGAATGGATGGCATGGCTCATGATCTTCTTTCTGTAATGATTGGGTTAACTTACAACTAGCCATACAACTTCTCACTGATGATTTTCCAAGCTTTCAAACATCAGATTGGCCTGAAAGAAAATGATAAGCGATTGATGATTCTGTATCCTCGTTTTCTTTCGCTTATTATTCGACACTTGTTGCCAAATCTTCCGTTTGATGTATCTCTACCTGCGCATGCTCAAGCGCCCATGCATACTCGTATTTTTACTGATTGTGCCAAGGTTAATGTGTCCAAGAAGACTGATGTTCGTCCTGTTACGTCTCCTTTGCTTGGTGCAATTGTTCAAGAGAACTACAATCCGGAAAATTATCCAATTTGGTTAAACATTCGGAATTGTGTTGATCAAATCTTTAGTGGAGGAATGCAGACAGTTGAGGCTAATGTGCACGAACCCGTGGTTGTTCAACCTTTGATTGATCTTCAACAACCACCGGTTAATATTCCTGAACCTGATCCCATTGAAGAACCAGTTGTTGATGCTTCTGTTCAGGAAAATGTTTTTGTTCATACTCCAGTTTCTACGTCTTCGGCAACAGGAGTTGCTGTAGAAACTGATGAGGTGATCCTAGAGCTTGATGCGGCTCTAGAAGCGGGTCCATCTCCCCGTGCAGTTGATAAAGGGAAGCGACCTATCGAAGAAGTTTCTATGGATGAGTCTGTTAATGATATGCTAACTGAAAAGCAATACCTCCTGTTAGTTATGAAGGACCTTCAAAATCGTATCACACCTTCTGAAAGGGAAAAACTTGAGTTATTTCGAGCAAAGGTTGCTTCTTTCGGTCCCTCTTCCGACTGGAGTATACGCTTAGCGAGTTGGAATGATAGAGCGAACGATTTGGATTCAATCGCTTTTAGTTCTTCTTCTTTTGATGATGAGGATGAAGACCGTCATCATCCTGATACTGATACTATCCGTGTGTCAGCTCCTCTCAAGACGTATAAGCGACGACAGGTTACTGTTTTGGATTTTCAGTCTTCGAGTCCGATAGTTGCTTCAGTTATGGTTACATCAAGCGCTGCTCCATCAGATTCCAGAGGTCTCCTAAATTTGGAGTTATCTATCGCTCTTCCGTCATTATCTTCTTCACTTCCGTTCTCTTCCTTTGTGGAAGCTACCAGCATGACTACTTTTGTTCATCCGTTAACGTCGATGATGTCTTCTCAGATTCCTACAGTACTGCTTTTTGGGTCGTTATCTTCTCCAATGGGTACGGGAAATTTGTTTGCCTTATCAGGAAGTTCTTCCTTGCCACCGCGGCCTAGTGCTTTCATCGATATGCGAGCGACAAAGACACGGAAAGTCCGTCCGAAGGTTGCTTTCGGTCCAAGTCCGCCAGTGCGATCAAAAAAAGGATCTCAGAGGCATCCAGCTTTACCGTCATCAGGTCCTTGGCCATCCGTGGACAACCGTCTGGTTCTAGACCTGCTGCTCCTAGACCTTCGGCAACTTCTGCCTCGAGACCGTCAAGTTTTGGTCAAGAGCAGAATTTTCAAGAGTTAGTTCGTGGAAAATTTCAGGATGCTTCTAAGGTCATGGTACAACATAAGAATCAGAGCGCGAAGCAGCAGAAAGAAATTGATTACTTGAAGAAAAAGGATGCGGTTCGAGATCAGCAGATGACGCAGTTTTTTCGTCTAACCAAAGACCAAAGTATTCAGTTGGGAAAGTTCATAACGCAAGATGCC
This sequence comes from Helianthus annuus, assembly GCF_002127325.2. Classification (NCBI taxonomy): domain Eukaryota; kingdom Viridiplantae; phylum Streptophyta; class Magnoliopsida; order Asterales; family Asteraceae; genus Helianthus; species Helianthus annuus. The sequence continues at coordinate 124,808,004 of NC_035447.2, forward strand.
TCGACTTCAGCCCGACAGGAGACTTTGGCTAGGACAACGGATCGGCTTCTCGGTATTGTGACGGATCTCGTGTCACTCCTTGCTGCTCAGGGGGAGAATTCGGATTTTCAGATTCAGGCTCAATGTAAGATAGATGAGCTAATGAAAATCAGAGATGATCTCAACAAGGACAAGGATCCCGATGCAGCGAAGCAGGGGGGCAGTCAAGGAGCGCACGTGCTCCTGAAGCTGCAACCTCTGCTCAAGTTGAGGGGGAGTCCTCGGGTGCAGCCATAGGGGGAGATAAAGGTCCTGTAGATGCTGATACAGGTGCCTTATCTGATTCTGAACTGGATCCTGCTGTTGATTTGGTTTTAGGAGATGGTGAAGTGGTTGAGGAACTGGTTGAAGACTGGCGAACCGATGACGAACTAGCTGGTAAGTTCGAGTTCATTGAGAATGCGCAAGGGAAAAGGATCGAGTACGAGTCCCTACCGGTTAACATTGATGATATTAGAAGCTTTGTGTTTGGAAGTGAAATGCCTGAAGAAATCTATAATCCTATTCGAGTTCCCGAGGAAGTTAGTTTGGCAGCTCACAAATGGTTTAAACCTCTTCCCGACGAAACTCAAAGGAAGAGGTATATGAACACGAAAGGTGAGTATTCGGGTCAGATTCGAAGTTGGAATTTTGATGAACAACACAGCTTGGTGATGATCAAAAGGACCGATGGGGTACAGTATTTCAGGCCAAGGGCCAAGTTCCTTCAGACTCTTCCAGCTCGTGATCTCCATCACATTGCTCAGCTGAATCTCAACAACGATACGAATGTTGCTAGCATCAGAGGATTAATTCCTCATCTCGTTGGTGAGAGTCGATTAAGTAAATGGAAGACTTTCAAGTCAGCAGTTGGTCGGGGAGTTAAGTACCTCAATAAGTTTACCTTCAAGGAAGAATGGAAGATGGTCTATCCTCCAACGAGATGCCTCCGTAAAATCCCTATGCGCAAATTTGATCTCGATTAATTTGACAGCTTAGATTATTGGTATCTCAATGGCAAGACTGGGGAAGCGGTGATTACCAAGAAGAAAGTGACTGATGAGATTGCAAAAATTCTGGATCCAATTTGGCTTGTCAACCTAAGGGAAGCACATTTGAAGAAGCTTCGACGCCTGCCTCTGAAATACCTTAAAGAAGATCTTGAGCTAGCTAATCAGTTCATCAAGGTAGTTCAATTCTATGTGAAGAACAAGGTATGGGCAGGAAGCGAGTACTCAAAGCAAGGATGAAGAATTCAAGACCACATGAAGACCATGCACTGATCAAGGGGGAGTTTGTTAATGCACTTTTGGTGATAAGTGCATGCCTTCCAATTGTTAGGGTCTTTATTGTACATGTCTTGAAACTTAGTCGAAGTTTTATCCTTGGACAATTTGTCCATGTTTTTGTTTAGACTTTTGTCAGGGGTTTGTGCTTAGGCAAAAGTCAGGGTTTTTGTGTAGATTGTTTTGTCCGGGCTTCTAGTATGTCATAGAGTCCGTGGTTTGTCCGGGCTTCTAGTATGTCATAAAAAGGCTCATGTATGATGGAGTTTTGTCAAGTGTGTTCGTGTTTTTAATCTAGTATTGACGTGATGAAGTTGAATTCTCGGTTGACAACTAGTTGAAGATTGAGCCTTATTAAGTTGCTGTTTAGAGTAGAGAAGATTAGTTCTGGTCTCGAAATAATGTGGGGCTTCTTGATTTGAGGGGAAGATCGGAGATGAAAGCCATCGAGGATTCAGCAAATTTGTGAAGATAGAAGATTGATTCATGAAGATACGTGAGGAGATGAGATTATACATGAAGGGTTGAAGACTTTTGATCAAGATGGTGGATGTACTTTTACAAAGTTCAGTTTGTTATTAACTTATCGAACTGAGCTTCATGTCTTTGTGGAATTTAAAGTGTTCAAGGTTGGGTATTGGAAATCCGATGTTTCTTTCTGCTACCGGTTTGGTTTGAAGATTAATGTATCGAGCGATCTTCCTACATGTGGTTGTAGGTCGGTTCACGTTAACTTGATTCGGGAGTAGTTTGAGGGGGAGGATCTATAGTGTTTGATCTTGGATGCTTCAGGTTTCTTAAAGCGGCCTTAAGTGATCGTCAACAAGTCTTTTATTAGAAGGGTTGAAGATCGTTGTGTTCTTCCTAAATGATCAAGTCTCAGCTAAAGTTGAAAGCATGCATGATATCATCAGTCAAGGGGGAGTCTGTAAGTGTAGTATCCGATGACTGAAGATATCAATGTCAGATAAAACTGATAGCAACAGTTAAGGGGGAGTCTGTAAGTGCAGTTCCTGCCGGGTAACTGTGCTTTATCAGTTCTGGTCTACGGTCAACAAAGTCCAAGCCAAGTCAAGAATTTGGAAGCTTTATCAGTTCCGAGTTTATGATGTTGAACTCGGAATATGTTGATTATTATTGTTGTCCGAATTATTTGTTTTGTATCCCGGACAATGTGTTGTGTCCGGGTTTAGTTCCTAGTCTATATATATGTGTTGTATAGGGCAGATCAGGGTAACCCTTGAGAAAGCTTGGTGCACCTCTCACAAGAGCCCATCCATCTTCCATCATTGTGCACATTCTAGAGAGAGAGGAAGACTATGTGTTAGTGAGAGAAAGCTAGGTTTAGATCTATGTTATCTAAACCAGCTTGTAGATGATGTATACTCCTTTGGTTTGTGTAATCTATGACGACTGATTCAATAATAAAGGGTTCATCTTCTACATCTTTCTATCTTTGGTGTTTATGATTGTTCTTCATGTCTTGAATCAAGTGCAATGTTTGATGTTCGTCATCGATCCGGTCCTTTAATAGTAAAGCAGCTGGTGCGGGCTGGGCCTCGGTGGGCCGCACACACACGAGCAGTCACTTGGTTGGTGGCTGGTTACACTTGGGCTCGCACGATCGGGTTTTAAGGGGCTGGGATTTAACAACTAACCCAATCTAATCGGTATAGTGGGCTGAGATGTTCCTGCAAGTTGGGCCAATTAGTTGTAGGTGTCTTGTATTTGTAGTATGTGTCTAAGAAATAAGTACATGTTAGGTGCATACTATCATTATGTGAATTGGTAATCTAGGAACATGGAGATGTGGGATTTGTGAATGCGAGTATAAACCCTCCGTTGTAATCATATTGGATGGCAGAACTGTTTAAGTAGATGTAGATATATATTTATATATATCATTTCGTGGTGCAATTGTGTGACAACTTGTTAACTTGGTTCACTTAAACCTTGGGTGGTGTGGAAACACTTGGGTTTTGCATGGTTCTACATACGTGTACTTATGTTTTATATAGATTAGGGTGCGTGTAACAGACTTAACATTTAACGCGTAGAAGTACGTAACAACCGAGCAACCTAAGGTGAGTTCATATCTTGAGCATGCGTCCCGGTGGTTGGGATAGTCAATTGGGTATTCCTGGGAGGAATGGGTCTTAGGTAAATCACTGGGTATTCCTGAGAGGAATACATCTCTTGGTTAAAACGGCAATGTTAGATAATACACTCTTCCTATCATTTTAAGTCCCATCTTATACCGAATAGTTACCTGAGAGGTAACGTGGTGTTAGTTGATAGCGCTATTAGGCTTGGCAACCTCACACCGTACCTGAGAGGACGGGCGTGAACTAATGACCTTAAATCATGACCATTGCTTAGATAGGGGGCAGTGGGGACGGGCAAATAATCTGGTAGCCATCTTGTACGGTACTCGAGTTATTATCTACATTACATACAATGAACTGAACTAAACACTTGGTAACTAATGTTTTCACAAACTATGAACTCACCAGCGTTGTCTGACATACGTGTTGCATGCTCGCAGGTTGTTAGATTACTTGGATTTGGAACTTGTTGTTTGAAGTAGTTGGAGTGGTCATGTGTCGAGCTGATTGGATACTCATGATGTGATTTATGATATTACATACTTGCGTTGAAACATTTAAACTTGATTTACTTATTGTTTCCACTAAACCTGTTGGATTTTATTAAACTCATTGTTGGTACCTTTCATTAATAATTGGAAAATTTCATTTTTAAACTTGCTATGAGTTCAACACGATTAGTGGCTCGTTATTGGTTTGTCACACACCTAACAGGGTTTCCATGGGTGGTATTTTAGGGGTGTGACAGTTTGGTATCAGAGTATTTACGGGGCATGGAGAAATGACTCGAGAAGAGATCAGATGGAATTTACTATTTTATGGAGCGGATATGGATTCCGTTGTTGTTTGGCAACCTTAGAGATCTTGTGATGGATGAAGCGCACAAGTCTCGATACTCTGTTCACCCAGGTTCGGATAAGATGTATCAGGATCTCAGATTTATGTATTGGTAGCCAAAGATGAAGGCTCACATAGCGACGTACGTGAGTAAGTGTTTGACTTGTGCAAAAGTCAAAGTGGAGTATCAGAAACCCTCAGGCCTACTTCAGCAACCAGAGATACCCACGTGGAAATGGGAGCAGATTACTATGGATTTCGTCATTGGGTTGCCAAGAACTCAGGGCGGAAACGATACTATTTGGGTGATCGTTGATCATCTCACGAAGTCAGCGCATTTTCTTGCAATCAAGGAAACGGATAAATTCTCACAGCTTGCAGCAGTTTATCTTAAGGAAGTGGTTTCTAGGCACGGGGTGCCAACTTCTATCATCTCAGATCGAGATCTGTGTTTCATTTCATATTTATGGCAGTCGATGCATAAGTCGTTCGGTTCACGTCTCGATATGAGTACTGCTTATCACCCACAGACGGATGGTCAGAGCGAGCGAACCATCTAGACACTTGAAGACATGCTGCGTGCATGTGTGATCGATTTTGGGAAAGGGTAGGAGAAACATTTGCCGTTGATAGAGTTCTCCTACAACAACAGCTATCACACTAGTATCCAGGCAGCTCCATTTGAGGCACTGTACGGACGAAAGTGCCATTCTCATCTCTGTTGGGCTTGGGTGGGTGACAGCCAGATCACGGGACCTGAGCTTGTACTTGAAACTTTAGAAAACATTGTTCAGATAAGAAACTATATGGCGGCAGCGCGTGATCTTCAGAAAAGCTATGCTGACAAGCGTAGGAAACCATTGGAGTTTGCTGTAGGTGATCGTGTTATGTTGACAGTTTTGCCGTGGAAGGTTGTTGTACGCTTCAGGAAGCGTGGCAAACTTAACCCGCATTACGTTGGGCCATTTAAAATCCTGGAGCGAATCGGTAAAGTGGCTTATAAGCTCGAGTTACCTGCTGAGTTGGATTATGTTCATGATGTGTTTCATGTTTCGAAATTGAAGAAGTGTTTGTCTGATGAAACACTGATTGTACTGTTTCATGAGCTCAAGATTGACGACAAGTTGCAGTTTGTCGAAGAACCTATCAAAATCATGGATCGGGAAGTCAAAGTTCGTAAGCATAGCCGAATCCCGATTGTGAGAGTACGTTGGAACTCAAGACGTGGACCAGAGTTCATGTGGGAGCGCGAGGATCAGATGAAGCTTAAGTATCCTCAACTTTTTCCTGATGACCAATCTAATTCTGGTAGCACTGGTGAATTTCGGGACGAAATTCCTCTTCAGGTTGGGGATGATGTGGCACTTGAGGAAAACCGGCAGCAATCTTGAATTGTTATTTCCCTTCTCTGTGCTTAATTATCAAATTTCGGGATGAAATTTCTTTCAAGTTGGGGATGATGTGATAACCCGAACTTTCAAGGTTAGTGTCTTTCGGTCTTGTTATTCCGACTCCTCATTAATTGTTTCTTTGCACACTCCTTGCTTTAGTGAATCTGTTAAATGCTCGGGACTTTGTTAAACTTGTTAAACATGAAGGTAACCAGGTATATTTGAGTATGTACTTGAGTCATTTTGTGTATAGCAGTTAGCTTGGGCCAGCTAGCAATGAAATTCGTATATATGCACTCCTTAGTGGAATGGGCCTCTCATCTCGGCCCACACATTAATTCTGGCCCGAATCAAATCCCCTTAGCCCGTGTGTTATGTGCATATATATTAGGAAGTTGTTATGTTACGTACCATAGGGAAACAAGTCGCACAAACCCTAAACACCCCTTGAAGTCGACGAAACCCCCTTTGACTGGAATCACCATCTTGGCCCGGCACTTCCTCTTTACATCTTGATACGGGTTAGTATGATTACTACGGTTCATGCAATATTTTCTGTCGAACTACATGTGTATATATGCGAACTGTTGGTGCTACAAATCATATAAGAAACAACTTTATTTGTTGGACAATGATATATGTAACATGATGGTTATGGTTAGTTGTCATCCGTTAAGTATTCGATGAAGTGTCTACATGTGAGTTTTAATCCGTAGGGTCATGATTATGTGCAAGAACATTAGGGTTGGATAGTAAATTCTAATAATAATTCGATGATATGGTTGTGATATTGTTATACATGTTAGTGCCTGAAGTTAAAGAATAGCATAGGGCCTCGGTGGGCCGCACACACACGAGCAGTCACTTAGTTGGTGGCTGGTTACACTTGGGCTCGCACGATCAGGTTTTAAGGGGTTGGGATTTAACAACCAACTCAATCTAATCGGTATAGTGGGCTGAGGTGTTCCTACAACTTGGGCCAATTAGTTGTAGGTGTCTTGTATTTGTAGTATGTGTTTAAGAAATAAGTACATGTTAGGTGCATACTATTGTTATGTGAATTGGTAATCTAGGAACATGGAGATGTGGGATTTGTGAATGTGAGTATACACCCTCCGTTGTAATCATATTGGATGGCAGAACTGTTTAAGTAGATGTAGATATATATTTATATATATCATTAAGTGGTGCAATTGTGTGACAACTTGTTAACTTGGTTCACTTAAACCTTGGGTGGTGTGGAAACACTAGGGTTTTGCATGGTTCTACATACGTGTACTAATGTTTTATATACGTTAGGGTGCGTGTAACGCACTTAACATTTAACGCGTAGAAGTACGTAACAACTGAGCAACCTAAGGTGAGTTCATCTCTTGAGCATGCGTCCCTGTGGTTGGGACAGTCAATTGGGTATTCCTGGGAGGAATGGGTCTTGGGAAAATCACTGGGCATTCCTGAGAGGAATACATCTCTTGGTTAAAACGGGAATGTTAGATAACACACTCTTCCTATCATTTTAAGTCCCATCTTGTACCGAATAGTTACCTGAGAGGTAACAGGGTGTTAGTTGATAGTGCTATTAGGCTTGGCAACCTCACACCGTACCTGAGAGGACGGGCGTGAACTAATGACCTTAAATCATAACCATTGCTTAGATAGGGGGCAGTGGGGACGGACAAACAATCTGGTAGCCATCTTGTAGGGTACTCGAGTTATTATCTACATTACATACAATGAACTGAACTAAACACTTGGTAACTAATGTTTTCACAAACTATGAACTCACCAGCGTTGTCTGACATACGTGTTGCATGCTCGCAGGTCGTTAGATTACTTGGATTTGGAACTTGCTGTATAAAGTAGCTGGAGTGGTCATGTGTCGAGCTGATTGGATACTCATGATGTGGTTGGTGATATTGCATACTTGCGTTGAAACATTTAAACTTGATTTACTTATTGCTTCCACTAAACTTGTTGGATTTTATTAAACTCATTGTTGGTGCCTTTCATTAATAATTGGCAAATTTCATTTTTAAACTTGCTATGAGTTCAACATGATTAGTGGCTCGTTATTGGTTTGTCACACGCCTAACAGGGTTTCCATGGGTGGTATTTTGGGGGTGTGACAAGGTTAATCATCGGGAAAGAAAGCAGTTTCGGTATAGTTTAGTAGCTCATTATTCGTGAGATTTAATATTTGGGCTCAGAAATCTGTCATTCTTTAGTGGGTTGTTATTCACTTTTTCATGAGATTTAATATTTGGGCTTAGAAAGCTATCATTCTTTAGTGGGTTGTTATTCACTTTTTCGTGAGATTATGTTGTTCGTGAACAATTTTTCGTGAATATCATCCTTTGTGGATATTAGTTCTTTCACAGTTGGTTCACAGTTGCCTTTTAACTTGGTTATTTACAATTCATCATGAGTACACACCTTTGGGGGTCAAGCATTTTAGGATCTCAATCATCATATGATCATTCTCAGCAAAGTAAACCGATTATGGCAACATATATGTATGGTTGGAAACCTGATCCTAATACAGATATGTATACGAACAAAGGTTTAGTGCCTTCATTGGCTCAGTCTCCCATACCCCCATCCTCATCAACTCCATCCCTAGTGAGTTTAATTGCGAAAATTTCTTATAAGCAAAGGGTTCAGTACCATCTTCAAAAATCAAGCTTTGGGATAAGTCTACTATCGATTGTGATCCGACAGTTCAGTTGGAGAACAATGGTTAAATAAGAACGGCGTTTTATGCTGAAATTGTCAAGAATGTCAGCGATGGTGAGTCCTTGGGAAATAATGACAGTTCTGAACATGTCGATTGCTCAGTTGAAGATGTTACAAGTTCAGTTAAGGATGGTACAAGTTCAAGCGAGGATGAATCAGAATATGAATCATCAAGGGAGGTTGTTGATTCTGAGGCAAATGAGTCAATATCTGAGAGTGAATCCAGTCAGGTATGTGTCGATAAACCAAAATTTGACAGGTGTGATAGTTGTGTTGAATTAAGTGCTAAATTGTCTGATTTGCATAGCAAATATGACTCTCTGCAAAGTAAATATGACGTGACATTTATCCACAATCAAAGTTTGATCATGGATCTTTCAAAGTGCACAGAGGCCAACATGTTTCATAAAAATCATGAAAAGGAGTTTAAAAAGGTAATTAACACGTTAAAAGAAGATAATTCTGAGCTAAAGAAAATGGTTTCAAGAAAACAAACTGCAATAAACAATTACATCAATAGGCTCGAGGAAACACAAAAAGAATTGGCCTGTGTTAAGTGTGAAAATGAGGCGATCCAACTTAAGTTAGATAGTTATTCAAACTCGAGGTATGTGCTGGATCACATCATTGACATACAGAAAAAGAAAGAAGATGTCACGTGCATTGGATATAAGAAGTGTCCTCCACCTGTTAGACACAATTATACCACAATGCCTGATGAGGAGGATAAGCCTCACTTTGAGCCATCAGTTCCATTAGATGTTGAGGAATTCGCAACTGGACTTGGTTACAAAAAGGAAGTATCATCAGATTCGGATGTGTCAGCAGATACGAAAGTATCAATTGCTGATCAAAATCAGGATCCTCCAGTCATTGTTGAGGATGCTGATTCTTTAGATGATGAATCCGAGGATACTGACTCAGCACAGTCTGAAGCGGTAATCAAAGAAGAGGACATACCTCTCGAGAATCACATTCTTTGTGATCCTCCGATAAAACAGGGTGCGACTGCTCCTGTCGAGATTGCTGAAGCTCATGTTGAAACCTGTGAAAGCGTGAACTTGCTTTATACGTTGATTGGTTCCGACAAAGTTTACTCAAACATAGATTTTCCCATTAAAAATGTTAATCAATCCTTGATTGATAAACGTTTGAGGATTCAACCAGTAAGTTTTTGGGAAAGTCGAGCCCAAGAGTTGTAGTAACTCAGTGTGCTCCTATCCCAAAAGCCGAAGTTCGAAAACAATATAGAAATCAAAAACATCCCATTCGACAAAAGCAAAATCACGCTAATCAAGGAAAGGAAAGAGGCAAACAAAGCCAAAACAAGAAGAAGGCTCAGAAGGTGAACTTCGTGAAATCCCACGGGAGTGATAAAATTGAATCTTTTGAAAACAAATCCAACACAGAGTTTGTTATGTAAAAGAAAATTTTGAAAAGAAACAGTCAAAACAACTACACACAACACACAAATTGTTGTGATGTAGGACCAAGTATCTCAAGCTCACGAATTTATCATCAAGCTCTTACAGTTATGATACTCCGAGGTTTGTTGAGCGGAGATCATGTTTTGAATGTGGTGAGTATGGGCACATTGTCAGAAACTGTCCATATCTCATGAAAGGAAAGGCAAAAGTTGATGCCCCCCGTGGTAAGAGTTACCATAAAAGATCTGTTTCACCAAGACAGGACCCTCGTCTTGTTAAACAATGAGAAAAGAAAAAGAAAAGGAAACAAAGAAAAATAGTTGAAAAGGCTTTAAAACCAGAGGTTATCCAAACACAGTCTGTTAAATTAAATGTTAAAAATGAAAAACAAAAACAGATTTGGAAACCAAAATCGGAAACTGTTTCAAGGGGAGCTCCGTCAATTCCGAATCATCAGGAAATGCACGTCACAATTCACGAAGATGACGGATGACCCAAGTCTATGAAGGCTTGGGTCCCCCTCTCCAACTAATCTCTGAATGAGTGTGCAGGATGTTCCAGGAGGAACTATCGATAGTCTTAGGATTGTTTATAGTGGGGCGTCCATGCACAAGATCGGCGACATAAGGCTCCGAAACATTATTACATCTAGGAGAATATTGTTGCCTATGATGGAGAGAGAAGAAGACAAGTAGACAAAAATGTCTCGTGATTGAATGATGATGAAAGAATGTGGTTGAATGAAGTTGAAAAATTTTGACAAAATGAAAAATGTGCCAAGATTTGATTGTTGAAGGCCTTGATCGGGTCCTCAGGAAAGATTCCAATGAAATGTACGCGCCTATAGCACGTCACAAGTTTATCGAAGATTCATGGATTTTTCATTCACAAGAAGGTTCAGCCTTGCTAGTTGAACGTGCAGTGTACATTTCTTCACGGTGTGATTGAAGAAAATGTGTTTGTTGAACAAACCAACCGAGTGTGTGGATACCTTGGAGTGGATTGAACAACCGCACACTACTTCTAAAGGAGAAAGACGAAGACCTTTGCTGGTGCAAAACCATGTGGAATACATCATGCATGGACCGACCAATGATGATGTGTACAAGCTTTCCCACATGCTCCATTTGCCACTTACCAGCCGGACCCAAAGGTTTATCATCTTGTTGCTGTGAAGAGAATTCTCGGTTCATTGAAGTAGCTGCAAAATCGACTTTGAAATCCACACCGGGAGGATATCCAGTTTAGGAGAGCAATCAGATTCTTGCCAATGCACAAAGAAGTTGCAGCATTACGGTTTTGAATTTCTAATCTCTCCTATCCTTATCGATATTTAAGTTGCTTTATGATTTACTAACATCTCGTACAACACTCCTTGACCAAACACGTTGATTTCGAATGTCACCTCACACGTGATTGTTCAATATGAAACTCGTCAATGTTGTTTTGGTCCACACCAATGACCAACGTGCCGACCTTTTTACCAAAGCATGCATTTGACAAATCACGATTTGACTATTTACTAATGGTAAACGGCATTAAGGTCAAGCAAGAGTAAAACTAACATCGGAAAATCATTTTTGTAAATATTTATTTGTGGTTTCTTAATTTCTCATACTTTTTGCATTTTAGGGGGAGTAAACAAAATTCAACAACATTGAAAATTTTCAAAAATACAAAAACATCGAAAAATTTTAAAAACACAAAGACAATAGAAAAACAAAAATGAGTTTCCTGGTGAGCAAAAGAGAAAATGATAGTACATCAGTGGTCTATCAAAACCTCCTTAAACCTAAAATGAAAAATGATAAGCAGCTCCGTATAAGATGTAACGGTAGGCTCACAATCATTTTAAAGTGTGCAGTGTGATATAAACCTAAATCGACTGAAGACTATGTGGGAACCGCTCATTGGCATATGGTCTTGGTACTGAAATTTTATTTGATAGATTGCCGAGATTCTAAGATATGTGGTCTTTATGTTGTTTATCATCTGGGTACCATGGTTGATTCTTTTACCGAAAACAACGGGGACGCAAGTCTAGAATTCGATGATACCATACATACGTGTACATATCATACAAACATGTATATAATACATGATGCATACGACCTCAATAAGTGATAAACAATCACATGTCCCAATCAATAAGTGATAATATATCACATCTTTTATGCGGGAGTCAAGTTCGTCTCTTTGTCGGTACGATGGTACTAACCTGTTCACGGACTTGCTCTTGTGCCCTGCATGCATCGAATATCAAGTTCCTCACCAATAAGTGATTTAATCACATAGGGCTTGTACTCATCCAAAAATAAGTGAGTATCTCACATCATATACGTTGAAAGCAGATGATAAATGGTATACTCACCAGTAAGATGATCTCTCGTGCATACCTTGATACTAGAATGTGTCGTGTGTGGATGAACATCGGTCGATAAGTATAAATCATACCTTAACGTATCCTCTAACCGCGAGTACATCTTATAAGTTGAGCTTATGTGGACAACAATACCGATAATCGTTATAGGATGCTTATCTAAATGTTAACTAATTGAATAACAATAGCGTTTTGGTGTGACCGTACACTGATATGATTCTCTTACCCTCGAAACTTGCAAAAAGAATGTCTGTAAATATTTATTTACTGCTTTCAATTTCTGCTTCTCTGTAAATATTTATTTACTCTTTCCGTCTTTACATTTGAAATATTCAAAAATACCAAAAAGATTTTAGGTGTGTTTTAATATAAACTTTATAAAAGCTAAAAAAAATTTATTTCAAATCTCTTTTTGATTGCCCAATGTTGGATCTTGAGTCTTTACCATCTGAAACCTGTTCGAAACCTAAAACAATTGCATCTTCATAAATGGTCGAAATTAACAAGTTGTTGGAAGTTAAAATCTAAAATTGATCAAACTCTTACAACTTTCAAACTGTTGTCGGTCGGTGTTTGATTGAGAATTGGTCACATGTGTGTCGTTTGGTTATGTTAACTATATTCCAAGCGGTTGTTCTCATTACGCGTTTAGCTCTGTTGTATGTGCAGATGCGGCACCCGAACCAGCTAAAGGCGAGGAGAATGTCTTAGATGACAAGCTTTGGAATGAAGACATGACATGGATGCAATCAAAGGAGCAAGATGATCGAGTTGCAGCTGACCACTCATCAACACCGCAAAGATCTCAAATTTGAAGATCGACGTCCAACGAGCAACGTTCAAGGGGGAGTTTGCTAATACACTCCTTGTACGTGACACGTGAAGTCTCTAAAGATCCGACAACTATGTGAAGAACGAACCCTCACGAGCCGCATCTAAGGGGGACTTTGTTGATACATTTTGTGGATACGGCTCATTCGGTTCATCTACGTTACGACATGAAGACCGAAACTCGATATCCTCCATCGAGTTTCGGATCGATCATGTCACTGTTTGCTGATGTTTCATAAAATGCAAGTGTGCAGCCCATCAACGAAAGATCATACATTACATAAACTGCCTTGGCCGAAGAACCTGCATGATGAAGAACACCCATCCACGAAGAAACCTGTTACCTGTGAAGAATGTCTTTCATCTTTCAGGTTCTTTGTTAGTTCGGCATATGGATGAAAGCTGTCACACCCCCAAAAATCCACCCGCGGAGTACCACCGCTTGGAGGCGTGACATGACCAGGATCAAGCCACCAATCATATCGAACATAGCGTTTAATAATAAAAGTAGATAATGTAATTCATCACGACATGATTGATGTTCAAAACCAAACTTTGTTTAAGTAGCGGAAGCATGTAAGTAAACCCAACATAAATAATAATGTATGAAATGTCATAAGTGTTTAATTAAGCGTTCATGACCCACGCCCACAACGACCTGCTCCTCCTTGTGCAAGCTCCATAAGTACCTAAGGTCCTACAAGGCATGCAGCAGAGAGTCAACAACTAGTTGAGCGAGTTCACAGAAAGTAAGTTCGTTATAACAAATCATATATGCATTTAGTGGGGGCTTCCCATGTAAGTATGTACTAATAGTGGGGGTTTCCCATGGTCATATGTATTACTAGTGGGGGTTTCCCACGTTTATCTTTACTAATGGGGGCTTCCCATGTTTGTATTTACTAGACTATTTGCAACCATGTGTTCTTCTTAAACCGAGAACAGGAATACGTACAAGGTCACGTAGGATTTACGTGAGTGCCCTTCCCCGAGGACAGTTGTACGTGTGGGGTTTACGTAGGATTTACGTAAGTGTCCTTCCGACCCGAAAGACAGTAGTAGGTATTAGTTTACGTAGGTTTTACGTAAGTGTCCTCCTGACCCGGGAGACAATGGTAGATACTAGGTTACGTAGGTTTTACATAAGTGTCCTGACTAACCTGAGGACGACGGTCTATAGTCTAGCGATTGCGTAAGTACGAGTAATTATCCATTTCCAATATTCCAACCCAATTCCCAACCCGGGAATCCCATGCCTTGGCTGTGTGAACTCACCTTTGTTTGCTCGGCAGATACACAAAAGGTTCTTGAACTAGGGGTGGTCAACCATGTCCTAACAGGGTTACCACACAAGTCAGGTTTTGACTTCAAGTAATGCACGTATAAATCATAGCAAACACGTATTGCACGTTAACAGTCAAGAGCATAACATAATCATACTTGTGCGTTTTAAGATATAAGCCCAAATGTACCCGGCCCAACATGTTGTGCGATCCAACAATTCCCGTCCCAACGACATAAGTGGTCCAATAGCATACACGGCCCAATTAACAACGTACAAATATCTTGTGCGATCCGGATTGGGTTGTACGATCCGGTTTGGGCTTGATCGGCCCAATCAGACTAACAACATGTGTGATCCAATACGCCTTGTGTGACTGGTAACACCTTGTGCGACCAGGTTTCCTTGTGCGTATGGATCATCTTGTGCGATCAACAACTAGTGCGTATTGGGTCCTTGTGCGACCAAGGACTCTTGTGCGATTAATTTAACATCCCGAATTCTATGCAATCGGTTACAATCACTTATCAGTTTCCATATTTACACAAAGTCAATCAACAACATCAACAGTTTCTACCTCTATCATGATCGATCAAATCATAGTTCTTAACACATAATCCATATGAACCCTAATCAAGGCACGAACAATAATCTAATGATTCACATGAACATCTAACCGATTACTTCATCATAACCCGATTCACTAGAACAATAATAAGTTAACAATCCGAATCTATCAAACAAAACAGTGGATCAACATCTACATCAAACCGATTCATATCATAGCCGATTACATGCATCTATTCGGTTCTTTAGTTAATATTACAACAGCCGATTATACATATCCGATTCACAAGTATAACATTCATACACACCGTATCATGGCAAACATAATATCAATAATCACACGGACAAGATGATACACTAACCAATTGAAGGAGAGAGAGCGAGGATTGATCTGAACACCACAAGTTCCGATGGCTGCCGTCAAGTTTGTGAGAGAGAGGAACCGAACTAGGGTTTTGTGTGTGAAGGTGTTGTTGTAACAAGTGAGAACCAAAACTCTAAGGGGGATTGCTTGTATGCGTGTAAGAGGAGGATGGGCCAAACCCACACATGGGCTGCCCTTATGGTCAGATTACAATGGATACGGCCCCAAGTGGGCTTGTGTGATCAGGTGTAGTGTTGTGCGATCGGATCATGTTGTGCGTTTAATACAAACATTCAATAACGTACATACATGCACATAATAACATTCAATAAATCAAAGCTCATATAATCACAACACGTTCACATACGTTGCATACATTACAAAGACGGGTTCGAAATACGAGTTGTCACATTATCCCCAACTAAAAAGAAATTTCGTCCCGAAATTTGGTATGCACTCACTGAGGAAGCTAGGTAAGTTATATCGTTCACTGGTTTTCCTGGGGTGTCACATCCTCCCCCCGTTGATCTGGAATTTCGTCCCGAAATTCCGCAGTAGTAGCTTCAGCCTCAGTAGTGGTTGCATTGGTTCCGAATAACTGGGGATACTTTTCTTTCATCTGATCTTCGTGTTCCCAGGTGTACTCTGGGCCACGTCTGGCGTTCCAACGAACTCGGACAAGAGGGATTCTCTTGTGTTTGAGGACCTTAACATCCCGGTCCGTGATTTCTACAGGTTTCTCGACGAAGTGCAACTGTTCGTCGATAGTGAGCTCTTTCAAAGGAATTATGAGAGTTTCATCTGACAGGCATTTCTTCAGATTCGACACGTGAAAACATTGTGAACTGCCCCGAGTTCAGCTGGTAGGTTCAGCCTGTAGGCTACTTTGCCTATTCTTTCTATGATCTCGAATGGTCCGACATACCGCGGATTGAGTTTGCCCCGTTTGCCAAAACGAACCACACCCTTCCAGGGTGAGACTTTAAGTAAAACCCGGTCCCCGACCTGAAATTCCAATGGCTTCCTACGCTTATCCGCGTAGGCTTTC
Source organism: Helianthus annuus (assembly GCF_002127325.2). Taxonomy (NCBI): domain Eukaryota; kingdom Viridiplantae; phylum Streptophyta; class Magnoliopsida; order Asterales; family Asteraceae; genus Helianthus; species Helianthus annuus. Next base: position 124,824,273 of record NC_035447.2, read on the forward strand.
TGGCGGTCACGTGCTGCCGCCATGCGTTGTCGTATTTGTGCAATCTTTTCCGTGGTGTCCACTATAAGTTCTGGACCCGTGATCTGACTATCCCCCACCTCTGCCCAACAGAGGGGTGACCGGCATTTACGCCCGTACAATGCCTCGAATGGAGCGGCTTGAATGCTGGTGTGATAACTGTTATTGTATGAGAACTCCACTAGAGGGAGATGCTTTTCCCAGTTGTTGCCGAAATCAATGACACATGCCCAAAGCATGTCTTCAAGAGTCTGGATTGTTCGCTCAGACTGCCCATCCGTCTGAGGATGATATGCTGTGCTCATGTCTAACCGTAAGCCAAAAGATTTGTGCATTGCCTGCCATAGCTCTGACGTGAATCGTGCATCCCGATCCAAAATGATAGAGGTGGGCACCCCGTGCCTCGAAACAACTTCCTTAAGATAAACGTCTGCGAGAGTGGAGAACTTATCCGTTTCCTTTATAGCCAGAAAGTGTGCAGACTTGGTGAGTCGATCCACGATCACCCATATAGTATCATTCCCACACTGGGATCTGGGTAGGCCTGTAACAAAATCCATGGAAATTTCTTCCCATTTCCATTGCGGTATCTTGGGTTGCTGAAGTAGGCCCGCTGGTTTCTGATACTCCACTTTGACTTTTGCATATGTCACACACTTGCCGACGTAAGTCGCGATGTGGGCCTTCATGCTAGGCCACCAATACGTAGTTCTGATGTCGTGGTACATTTTATCCGACCCTGGATGTACCGAGTAGCGAGACTTGTGCGCTTCGTCCATCACAAGTTCGCGTAGACCGCCATAAAGTGGGACCCAAATACGCCCCGTTACATAGTAGGCACCATCTGCCTTCTGTTCTAACCGTTGCCGTGAGCCGCGTAGGGCTTCAGCCCTGACGTTTTCTAGTTTCAATGCCTCTACCTGAGCATTTCGTGTAACATTTGTGCTTGTAATCATCATGAACAGTTCAATTATCAATAAAATAATGTTATTTGATCCCAATGTTTGTTTCATTGTGTTTTACATTTTTCGTGTTTTGACTTTCGTTCAATTTCAAACTCTACATCGCTTTCTGGAGCATTATACGCAAACTGGTGCGTAAACGTACTCAGTTTAATGCGACAAATACTCCGGAACATCAACATATACTCAACATACCTTAAATAACCTTTACATAACTTAGAAATAAGTTTTGAGGGGTTTGGTATGCTAAAACAAACTTTTGGATCATTCAGGGACTAAAAGTGTCAAAAAGTGCCTAAGTTTGCACTTTCGCGCATAACTTATGTTCTGAATACATCCGGACATCCAAAAATTTATGTAAGCATCCTTATATTATGCCTTAGTGTTTGGCATGAGAAAAATCCATTCGTCGCGTCATTTGGATCGTCTTTCACGCTTATGCGCATTCCGTCGTAATTAAGCGCACATCGCGATCGTACGGCCAAACGAACCGACATCCAACATATTTTTGGGCATGTTTCATGTCCACAATGTTTAGGCATCATTTTTGGGCCTTAAAGGTGACTTTACAGGTCTTAAAGGGGCTGGAAATAGCTTAAAAACGCAACAGGGGCTGAATACGTAAATTCTGCAAGTGGTGCAGATCAGACGGGGCTAGGCGACCCGCGTAAGACCTGCACCCACTTTCACGCGGGCCGCGTGAACATGTCTGACAGCAGATTCTGCATTTAATGCAGAATCTGGCCTTTCGTTCGATCAAAGGGCGATGCCTTTTCACCCAAATGAAGGGCCAAGGGTCAAGTACACTGAATCTAACCCCTGGACACATGTACGCACGAGATCAAAGCACGTTATTCGATAAAACGATCCTAACGGTTCCACCTTTCCTATAAATACCCCCCCCTTTTTGTGTAAAAACCCACAAATCAGATCTAAATGCTCTAAGTTGATGCTTTTGCTTCATACCTGAGCTATTGGATCTTGATTAGCACTCGGGGACCCTCCGTAAGTCTTCTTTCGCTCTTTTATTCGCTTTTCGAGTCCGAAAGTCAACGTTTTGTTGACTTTCTGCATTGACCAGCTTATGGTCGATGCGAAGTTCATGGAACTTCATAACGTGAGCGTGATCACGATGGTTATGGTCCATAGTGACCATACCTACTGATCACCACGTTATCTAGGCTCGGTGACGAGTCGTAGTTTCGGCCAAAATGTGCATTCTTGCATATTTTGTAACCAAACTACTTGTGGGCATCAAAGCCGTTTGTTTTGATGTCAAACCTGTTTTCTAAACTTAGTTAAGCATGTTCTAACATGCTTAGCTCGTCACTTTTAGTTTAGTGCTTATATAGGGTCGTAAGGTAAGCGATTTAAACCATCGCTTATACTTTCGAACCCGACCCATTTGGTTGGTCATTAGGACCTGACCAAACACATTAGGTGACCATAGCTATAACCTTCCGAGGTTATACCTTGTGGTCACGATGTTAGGCGTTCCAGGCGCGTTCTACGCGAACGACGCGTTAGGGTAGCGTAAGCTACCTAAACGGGTCGTGATGGACCGTAAGCACTTAGGTTAAGTTTCATTTTAGTATGTAGGCTTTGTTGAACCATATTACACGAGTCTCCATACTCGTTTGGTTTACGAACCCGCGTACTATCCGATCTTCCGATTTGGCCCGGTATATTAACATAGCTACCTATTAGGTGCCGTTGATATTCCGTGACCTCTCGCATTACCTAGTTATTTCACAAGAACAACAAAGCAACCTCAGGTGAGTACATTGAACCCCTCTTTTACTGTTTTCCAAACTGTTTTGGGGTGAAACACATGTGCCTATCTGTTACATTCATGCTTTCCATGTTTCCACATCATATGCCTGCTATGTTGTTAGTACATTATAGTACACGATTTCATTACATTTTATGCTATGTATGCCCATTGTGTGCGTACTTAGTACATTGATTTACATTACATTTTCTGTTGCATATGTTTACTCAGCATATGGACACATTGATTTACATGAACATTTCTGTTGCATATGTTTACTCAGCATATGGACACATTGATTTACATAAACATTTCTGTTGCATATGTTTACTCAGCATATGGACACATTGATTTACATGAACATTTCTGCTGCATATGTTTACTCAGCATATGGGCACATGCCTTCATTTTGTTATGACATTTGGTTTGTTTAACATGGGACAATACATTCATTAACATTAGCTACGCCGTTCGTTAGTAGGTAGTGGTACCATAGGAATTGACAACTCCCATTCCTGAAGTCCTGGGTTGATAGGACTGGAAGGAATGACCGAATTCGATATACATAACTTAGATAAACCTTTAATTTGTTTAAGGGTTTATCGCCGCAGTCTCAAGGCTTGGATGTATGCATAGTTTACAATACCGCATAAATGTTAATATCAATAGAGCATGCATTTCCCGCAGAACATAACGCTGATTTAAACCACGTTTTACTTCAACGACTTGTTTTGTGCATATGGTTTAAGTTGATACATTTCGCTTACCATACATGATACATTTTGGGATTTCACATTACATGATTTACATTGAACATAAACACGTCGACATTGACATACACATTTGGTGGTTTACATTTGAACATAAACGTTTGACATGGTTTACAATAACACTTGACATTTGGTTTACACATGAACAATTTACATGGTGGATTGGTTTGGGTAAATGATTTAAGTAACGTGACATATGTAATATGATACAAACATGGTGGATACGCCGCTGGTACTTCCTATATATAAATGTTTGTATAATGTTACATATCGTGGTGTTATCTAAGTCATTTCAGTTTAGACACATTACATTTTACATAAGTAACATATTCTTCACAAGACATCACAAACAGCTTATCTTATTCAATTCATTTTACTTGGTTATTCGTTTAACCTTGCACTTATCTATACATATCGTTTGATGTTATCGTTTTTCGAATGATTTACAAAAGCAAAACAAATTACAAGGTTCATGACTGACTGTTATTAAACATTCTTTAAAATTCAAGTCATGAATCCCATTTTCACAAAACCTATGTATCTCACAGGCATTTTTATGCTGACGTACCTACTTTCACATGTGTTTTCAGGAGCTATTCCATAGGACGATGATCATGATTCTAGGGCGGACCTGTGCCTTAGAGCCTAAAAACGAAGCTAGAATAGTTTAATCATGTTATAAACCTTGTATTTTCCTGTTTTGAAACAATGGAACACTCTTGTCAATAAATAAAATGTAACTTTAATTTCCATGGTTGTATAACAATTAATTCTGTCCACGACACTCCCCGGCGTTTCCGCCGCGGTTGCATGTTATACGCGGCCGGGGTGTGACAGAAGAGTTGGTATCAGAGCCATTGGTTATAGGGAATTAGGTTATTAGTAATGCTTTGACCTAGACTATAACTTTCTAGGACCCTAACACAAGTTATCTTGTGTTTAGAGTTAAAAACATGCACATCACCTATCCTTAGGTGATAACCACAACGGGAACTTCGGTTCCGCATCCGCTTTGAAAATTAATCATCTGTTCTAGGATGATTGATTACTAGGTTTTGAACCCTCTATTATAAGGTTTTGAACCCCTTTGGATTTTCAAAAATCCCGTCAAAGTGTTGGGTTAATAGTGTGAACACGTGCGAACTGGAAGGGTGAATGCCTGTACCCTGGGTTTTCTGTCTAAGGCTAGAGTGTTCGTACAAATCCACATAATCGGACCAGTCACTCTTACCTGGGAACTCTTGGGGTGAGTGTTCACTTATAGGCGAGCATGTCTTCGCGATACACTAATCCTGACCCATTTACTTTGACTAGACATTTCATGTCGCATATTTGCTTTGCGATGCATAACCGCCATCTTTGCTTTTGATTGCTTTTGCTTCATCTCATTCTCTTCATCCAATCATCTCACTCGTTTCATTTCATGTTTTTCTCTTCTAGAATGCCTCCTCGACGCGACAACCAGATAGCTACTGCCGAGCTGGCGGAGATTATTGCGCAGCAGATGGCTGCTCAATTTCCGAATCTCTTTGCTCAATGGAACCAGGCCAACAATAACAATGGTACATGCAAATACAAGGATTTCAACCAGGCTAAGCCACTCAAGTTTAGTGGTTCTGAAGGAGCAACTGGGCTTCTTCAGTGGTTCGAGAGCATCGAGAACACTTTCCGCCATGTGCAATGTCCGGATAATCGCAAGGTCGAGTTTTCTTCGAGCGTGTTTCAGAAGAGGGCTCTTACATGGTGGAATGGGGTTATGAGAGATCAAGGTGCAGAAGTTGCTCTAGCTCAGACATGGGCTCAACTGAGAGCTCTTATGATGAGGGAGTTTTGTCCTCGTCATGAGCAACGAGCGTTGGAGAAAGAATTTGATGTGTTGAAGCAAGATAGTGGCGAGCACAGGGCTTATACAGATAGGTTTGAGGAGCTGAGTCTTCTTTGCCCAAATATGGTTACCCCACTTGATAAGGCCATCGAAAGGTACATCGACGGCCTACCTGACTCAGTACAAGATATCCTTACTGGTAGCAACCCTACCACACTTCGTCAGGCGATCGAGTTATCAGCGACGTTGACTGAGTCGCAAATTCGAAAGAATAAATTGCACAGGAAGGGTGACAAGGGCAAGAAGCAGTCGGCTGACAAGGAAGATAGCAAGAAAGGTCAAAACAAGAAGGGAAAGGACTCTGGTTCCTCAAGGGGGTCAAGGAAGCGTAAGGCTTCCCAAAATTATGCTGTCACTGCCCAGGCTAACCAGGCAGCTCCCAACCAGCCTCCAGCAAAGAAACCATATTCAGGAAGTGCACCTTTGTGCAATCGATGCAACAGTCACCACCAGCCACAATATCAGTGCCGTTTCTGTACTAACTGTGGGAAATCGGGTCATCTTGCCGATGTTTGTCGGTTTGCTCAGAATCACGCAGTCCAGAACCCTGCTCAACAGGTTGCTCAACAACAGGGTCAGGCTGCACGACCAAACTACCCACCAGGTGCATGTTATAATTGTGGGGATCTGACCCACTACAGAAATCGGTGTCCAAGACTAGTCAACCAGAACCAGAATGCAAACCAGAATCCGGCACCGGCTCGAGGTCGAGTCTTTAACATGAATGCACAAGAAGCACAAGCAGACAACGAAGTGGTGAACGGTACGTTCTTTATTAATAATCAGCCAGCATCTGTTCTTTTTGATTCGGGTGCCGACAAGAGCTTTGTGTCATTGTCTTTTGAGACAATGCTTCGCGTGTCTAGAACGAAACTAGGTAAACCTTTGACAGTAGAGGTTGCCAGTGGTGAACCCATTGTTCTAAATTCTGTTCTACGCAACTGCCAGTTAAACCTTAACGACCATATTTTTCCTATTGACCTCACGCCAATGCAACTTGGAAGCTTCGATGTTATTGTGGGAATGGATTGGTTATCTAAGCATCGCGCAGAGATAGTATGTTCTGAGAAGATCGTTCGTATACCGCTGTCTACAGGCGAGATCCTACAAGTTCGTGGTGAGAAGCCTGCCGGTGGTCTCAAAATCATGTCTTGTTTTAAAGCACGGAAGTATCTGCGAAAGCACTATGTGGCTTTCTTAGCACATGTCACAGCAGATAAAGGCAAGGGTAAGACTATTTCAGATATTCCTGTCGTTCGGGATTATTCTGAAGTTTTTCCTGAAGAGTTACCTGGTCTACCCCCAGCACGCCAAGTCGAGTTCCGTATTGATCTCGTACCTGGTGCAAATCCCATTGCCAGAGCTCCATACCGTCTTGCACCGTCAGAGATGCAAGAATTATCTAAACAGCTGCAGGAACTCTCCGACAAAGGTTTTATCCGTCCTAGCTTTTCACCTTGGGGTGCTCCCGTTCTTTTTGTAAAGAAGAAGGATGGATCTTTTAGGATGTGTATCGATTATCGTGAGCTTAACAAGCTTACCATCAAAAATCGATATCCCCTACCTCGCATTGATGATCTCTTCGATCAATTGCAAGGTGCTTCATACTTTTCAAAGATTGATCTTCGATCTGGATATCATCAGCTCCGTGTGCATGAAGAAGATATTCCAAAGACAACGTTCCGTACTCGTTATGGACATTACGAGTTCACAGTCATGCCATTCGGTTTGACTAATGCTCCTGCTGTTTTCATGGACTTAATGAATAGGGTCTGCAAGCCTTATTTAGATAAGTTCATCATCGTTTTCATTGACGACATCTTGATATATTCTAAGACGCGAGCTGATCATGAGCAACATCTTCGTCTTACATTGGAACTCCTAAAGAAAGAACAACTTTTCGCCAAATTCTCCAAGTGTGAATTCTGGCTTAAAGAGGTTCAATTCTTAGGACATATTGTCAACAAACAAGGTATTCATGTAGATCCCTCCAAGATCAGTGCGATTAAGGATTGGGATACACCTACTACCCCTACTGAAGTTCGTTCTTTTCTTGGTCTAGCGGGTTATTACCGCCGCTTCATAGAAAATTTCTCGAAGATTGCAGTTCCTCTAACTGCTCTAACTCAGAAGAACAAGCCATTTGATTGGGGAGTCAAACAAGAGGAAGCGTTTCAGACTTTGAAACAAAAGCTATGCGACGCGCCTATCCTAACATTGCCTGAGGGCAACGATGATTTCGTCGTTTATTGCGACGCATCTAAATTAGGTCTTGGCTGCGTCCTGATGCAAAGAAACAAAGTCATAGCATACGCATCAAGGCAGTTGAAGATACATGAGAAAAACTACACCACTCATGATCTTGAGTTGGGTGCAGTTGTCTTCGCTCTTAAGATCTGGAGACACTATTTGTACGGAACAAAATGTGTGGTTTTCACTGACCACAAAAGTCTTCAACATATTTTCAATCAAAAGGAACTCAACATGAGGCAAAGACGTTGGGTTGAACTTCTAAACGACTACGACTGCGAGATTCGCTACCATCCTGGTAAGGCGAATGTCGTAGCCGATGCATTGAGTCGCAAGGAACGAATTAAGCTTCATTGTGTACGTGTCCAATCTGTTGTTCAAACCGATATACAAGCCCGTATTTCTCAGGCTCAACAAGCTTGTGTTTCACAAGGCTTAATGGATAAGGAATTTCCTTATCACATAACACCTGCTCTTGAACTGAAAGACAATGGATCGTACTATTTCATGGACCGTTTGTGGGTCCCAAGCCAAGATGATCTTCGTACCTTGCTTATGGATGAAGCCCATAAGTCTCGTTATTCCATCCATCCTGGCTCAGATAAGATGTATAAGGATCTTCGTATTCAGTATTGGTGGCCTGGTATGAAGAAAGACATTGCCTTATACGTATCCAAATGCCTTACTTGTCTTAAGGTTAAGGCAGAACATCAGCGTCCTTCTGGTTTATTGGAACAACCGGAGATCCCAGTTTGGAAATGGGAAAACATTACTATGGATCTCATTACTAAACTCCCGCGCACAAAGAAAGGTCACGATGCCATCTGGGTAGTCGTTGATCGTCTTACCAAGTCAGCACATTTCTTGCCAATCCGTGAGGATTATTCAGCTGACAGACTTGCTCAAATTTACGTGAATGAAATTGTAGCTAGACATGGTGTTCCTTTGAGCATCATTTCTGACAGAGATGCTCGTTTCACTTCTCATTTTTGGAGAACCATGCAATCTGCTATGGGGTCTCAACTTAATCTGAGCACAACTTATCATCCGCAAACGGATGGTCAATCTGAAAGAACAATCCAGACACTGGAGGATATGCTTAGAGCTTGTGTGATAGACTTTGGTGGTAGTTGGGATTCACATCTTCCATTGATTGAATTCTCCTACAACAACAGTTATCACTCCAGCATCAACATGGCTCCTTTCGAGGCTCTCTATGGTCGAAAATGTCGTTCACCAGTCTGCTGGAATGAGATTGGCGAGGCTCAACTTACTGGACCTGCCCTCATTTTAGAGACAACAGAAAAGGTAAAGAAAGTTCGTGATAACCTTCAGACAGCTAGAAGCCGTCAAAAGAGTTACGCGGACCTAAAACGCAAACCCTTGGATTTTCAAGTCGGTGATCGAGTATTACTTAAGGTCTCACCTTGGAAAGGTGTGATCAGATTCGGAAAGAAAGGAAAACTTGCACCTAGATATGTTGGACCATTCAAGATCGTCGAAAGAATCGGTAAGGTAGCCTACAGACTTGAATTACCTCCTGAACTTGGAAATGTTCATCCAACCTTTCACGTGTCCAATCTCAAGAGGTGTTTAGCTGATGAAAACCTCCACATACCGCTTGACGAAATTCGTGTTGATGAAACACTGAAATTTGTTGAGAAACCGGTAGAAATCATGGAACGTGAAGTCAAGTGGCTCAAACGCAAGCGCATTCCTTTGGTCAAGGTTCGTTGGGAATCTAAGCGTGGACCCGAGTTTACTTGGGAACGTGAAGATCAAATGAAGGCAAAATATCCGCATCTTTTTCAATCAGTTTCCTCTAAATAAATTTCGGGACGAAATTTCCACAAGTAGGGGAGACTGTAACATTTGTGCTTGTAATCATCATGAACAGTTCAATTATCAATAAAATAATGTTATTTGATCCCAATGTTTGTTTCATTGTGTTTTACATTTTTCGTGTTTTGACTTTCGTTCAATTTCAAACTCTACATCGCTTTCTGGAGCATTATACGCAAACTGGTGCGTAAACGTACTCAGTTTAATGCGACAAATACTCCGGAACATCAACATATACTCAACATACCTTAAATAACCTTTACATAACTTAGAAATAAGTTTTGAGGGGTTTGGTATGCTAAAACAAACTTTTGGATCATTCAGGGACTAAAAGTGTCAAAAAGTGCCTAAGTTTGCACTTTCGCGCATAACTTATGTTCTGAATACATCCGGACATCCAAAAATTTATGTAAGCATCCTTATATTATGCCTTAGTGTTTGGCATGAGAAAAATCCATTCGTCGCGTCATTTGGATCGTCTTTCACGCTTATGCGCATTCCGTCGTAATTAAGCGCACATCGCGATCGTACGGCCAAACGAACCGACATCCAACATATTTTTGGGCATGTTTCATGTCCACAATGTTTAGGCATCATTTTTGGGCCTTAAAGGTGACTTTACAGGTCTTAAAGGGGCTAGAAATAGCTTAAAAACGCAACAGGGGCTGAATACGTAAATTCTGCAAGTGGTGCAGATCAGACGGGGCTAGGCGACCCGCGTAAGACCTGCACCCACTTTCACGCGGGCCGCGTGAACATGTCTGACAGCAGATTCTGCATTTAATGCAGAATCTGGCCTTTCGTTCGATCAAAGGGCGATGCCTTTTCACCCAAATGAAGGGCCAAGGGTCAAGTACACTGAATCTAACCCCTGGACACATGTACGCACGAGATCAAAGCACGTTATTCGATAAAACGATCCTAACGGTTCCACCTTTCCTATAAATACCCCCCCCTTTTTGTGTAAAAACCCACAAATCAGATCTAAATGCTCTAAGTTGATGCTTTTGCTTCATACCTGAGCTATTGGATCTTGATTAGCACTCGGGGACCCTCCGTAAGTCTTCTTTCGCTCTTTTATTCGCTTTTCGAGTCCGAAAGTCAACGTTTTGTTGACTTTCTGCATTGACCAGCTTATGGTCGATGCGAAGTTCATGGAACTTCATAACGTGAGCGTGATCACGATGGTTATGGTCCATAGTGACCATACCTACTGATCACCACGTTATCTAGGCTCGGTGACGAGTCGTAGTTTCGGCCAAAATGTGCATTCTTGCATATTTTGTAACCAAACTACTTGTGGGCATCAAAGCCGTTTGTTTTGATGTCAAACCTGTTTTCTAAACTTAGTTAAGCATGTTCTAACATGCTTAGCTCGTCACTTTTAGTTTAGTGCTTATATAGGGTCGTAAGGTAAGCGATTTAAACCATCGCTTATACTTTCGAACCCGACCCATTTGGTTGGTCATTAGGACCTGACCAAACACATTAGGTGACCATAGCTATAACCTTCCGAGGTTATACCTTGTGGTCACGATGTTAGGCGTTCCAGGCGCGTTCTACGCGAACGACGCGTTAGGGTAGCGTAAGCTACCTAAACGGGTCGTGATGGACCGTAAGCACTTAGGTTAAGTTTCATTTTAGTATGTAGGCTTTGTTGAACCATATTACACGAGTCTCCATACTCGTTTGGTTTACGAACCCGCGTACTATCCGATCTTCCGATTTGGCCCGGTATATTAACATAGCTACCTATTAGGTGCCGTTGATATTCCGTGACCTCTCGCATTACCTAGTTATTTCACAAGAACAACAAAGCAACCTCAGGTGAGTACATTGAACCCCTCTTTTACTGTTTTCCAAACTGTTTTGGGGTGAAACACATGTGCCTATCTGTTACATTCATGCTTTCCATGTTTCCACATCATATGCCTGCTATGTTGTTAGTACATTATAGTACACGATTTCATTACATTTTATGCTATGTATGCCCATTGTGTGCGTACTTAGTACATTGATTTACATTACATTTTCTGTTGCATATGTTTACTCAGCATATGGACACATTGATTTACATGAACATTTCTGTTGCATATGTTTACTCAGCATATGGACACATTGATTTACATAAACATTTCTGTTGCATATGTTTACTCAGCATATGGACACATTGATTTACATGAACATTTCTGCTGCACATGTTTACTCAGCATATGGGCACATGCCTTCATTTTGTTATGACATTTGGTTTGTTTAACATGGGACAATACATTCATTAACATTAGCTACGCCGTTCGTTAGTAGGTAGTGGTACCATAGGAATTGACAACTCCCATTCCTGAAGTCCTGGGTTGATAGGACTGGAAGGAATGACCGAATTCGATATACATAACTTAGATAAACCTTTAATTTGTTTAAGGGTTTATCGCCGCAGTCTCAAGGCTTGGATGTATGCATAGTTTACAATACCGCATAAATGTTAATATCAATAGAGCATGCATTTCCCGCAGAACATAACGCTGATTTAAACCACGTTTTACTTCAACGACTTGTTTTGTGCATATGGTTTAAGTTGATACATTTCGCTTACCATACATGATACATTTTGGGATTTCACATTACATGATTTACATTGAACATAAACACGTCGACATTGACATACACATTTGGTGGTTTTCATTTGAACATAAACGTTTGACATGGTTTACAATAACACTTGACATTTGGTTTACACATGAACAATTTACATGGTGGATTGGTTTGGGTAAATGATTTAAGTAACGTGACATATGTAATATGATACAAACATGGTGGATACGCCGCTGGTACTTCCTATATATAAATGTTTGTATAATGTTACATATCGTGGTGTTATCTAAGTCATTTCAGTTTAGACACATTACATTTTACATAAGTAACATATTCTTCACAAGACATCACAAACAGCTTATCTTATTCAATTCATTTTACTTGGTTATTCGTTTAACCTTGCACTTATCTATACATATCGTTTGATGTTATCGTTTTTCGAATGATTTACAAAAGCAAAACAAATTACAAGGTTCATGACTGACTGTTATTAAACATTCTTTAAAATTCAAGTCATGAATCCCATTTTCACAAAACCTATGTATCTCACAGGCATTTTTATGCTGACGTACCTACTTTCACATGTGTTTTCAGGAGCTATTCCATAGGACGATGATCATGATTCTAGGGCGGACCTGTGCCTTAGAGCCTAAAAACGAAGCTAGAATAGTTTAATCATGTTATAAACCTTGTATTTTCCTGTTTTGAAACAATGGAACACTCTTGTCAATAAATAAAATGTAACTTTAATTTCCATGGTTGTATAACAATTAATTCTGTCCACGACACTCCCCGGCGTTTCCGCCGCGGTTGCATGTTATACGCGGCCGGGGTGTGACATTTCGTATCTGTACAGGAAGATTAGACTGAATCGTAAGCTGTAGCGCTCGCACGCGCTTAGGTAGGGTGTCCTTTCGACTGAGAGCGTCAGCCACAACATTGGCTTTGCCTGGATGGTACTTAATGGCGCATTCGTAGTCGTTAAGTAGTTCGACCCATCGACGTTGACGCATGTTCAATTCCTTCTGCTTGAAGATATGCTCGAGACTCCTGTGATCGGTGTAAATTGTGCACTTGGTACCGTACAGGTAGTGTCGCCATATCTTAAGCGCAAAAACAACAGCTCCCAGCTCTAAATCGTGCGTCGTGTAGTTCCATTCATGAACCTTGAGTTGGCGCGAAGCGTAAGCAATGACCTTGTCGCGCTGCATTAACACACATCCAAGACCCTGGATGGATGCATCACAGTATACTACAAAATCGTCCGTGCCCTCTGGCAATGAGAGGATAGGTGCACTGCAAAGTCTATCCTTTAGGTGCTGAAAAGCAGTTTCCTGAGTGTTGCCCCAACGGTAGGTGACACCCTTCTGTGTCAGTAGTGTAAGCGGCTGTGCGATCTTTGAAAAGTCTTTGATGAATCGTTTGTAGTACCCCGCCAAACCCAAGAATTGGCGTATTTCCGTTGGTGTGCGCGGTGCAGGCCAGTTCCTAATCGAATCTACCTTGGATGGATCAACATGAATCCCATCCCTGTTCACCACATGGCCTAAGAAGTGGACTTCACGAAGCCAGAAGTCACATTTCGAAAACTTGGCGTACAACTGTTCCTTTCGAAGAAGTTCCAAGATAAGTCGTAGATGCTGCTCGTGCTCCTCCTGACTCTTGGAGTAAATCAGAATATCGTCGATGAAAACAATGACAAACTTGTCTAGGTACGGCTTGCATACCCTGTTCATTAAATCCATGAATACGGCAGGCGCGTTCGTTAACCCGAACGGCATGACAAGAAACTCATAGTGACCGTAGCGAGTTCTGAATGCGGTTTTGGAGACATCCTCATCCCGGACTCTCAGCTGATAGTAACTTGACCTCAAGTCTATCTTGGAGTAATAACACGACCCTTTCAACTGGTCGAATAAGTCGTCTATGCGCGGAAGAGGATAACGGTTCTTTACCGTCACCTCGTTCAACTCACGGTAGTCTATGCACATCCTGAAGGTACCGTCCTTGTTTTTCACAAACAACACTGGAGCTCCCCAAGGCGAAGAGCTTGGAAGAATAAAGCCCTTTTCCAAGAGCTCTTGTAGCTGCTTTGACAGTTCCTCCAGTTCAGTTGGAGCTAAACGATACGGTGCTCGAGCTATAGGTGCTGCTCCTGGAGCGAGCTCGATTTGAAATTCGACTTGGCGATGAGGCGGTAAACCAGGCAAATCTTCAGGAAACACCTGAGGATAATCGCGTACAACTGGAATGTCTTCCAATTTCTTCTCTTTCGTCGATGCGTCAGTGACAAGTGCTAGAATGGCGGTATGATCCTTCCGCAAACATTTCTGAGCCTTCAAGAAAGAGATAATGCCAACCACAACACCACTCTTGTCGCCTTGAACTTCGAGAGGTTCTTGACCAGAACGGGGAATACGAATGATCTTCTCGCTGCATAAGATTTCTGCCTGATGTTGGGATAACCAATCCATCCCAATAACGATATCGAAGCTTCCCAAGACTATGGGAATAAGGTCGATGGAGAAAGTCTGACCGGCTAAGACAATACTACAACCCCTGACTACTTGCGTGGCTTCTAGGCTCTTACCATTAGCTAATTCTACTACATGTTTGGTGGTTAAGAATGTTGGTGCACGTTTTAACAATTTACTGACTTTTAGCGATATATAACTTGTATCAGCACCCGAATCAAACAAAACAGTAACATAGATATCGTCGAGAAGAAACTTACCCATAACTACATTGGGATCGTTCATTGCGTCTCCTCGACCCAGTACGAAAGCACGTCCCCTTGCCTCGTTGCCATTGTTGTTCCCACCGTTGTTGTTACCATTGCCTTGGTGATTGTTGTTGTTGCGATGCTGGTTCTGGTTCAACTGAGGGCAATCGCGTTTGTAATGACCTTCAGCCCCACACTGGAAACATCCCCGGTTTCCACGCTGTGGCTGCTGCTGCTGTGGGTTTTGTGGAGCTGGTAGTTGCAGTTGCTGGTTCTGATTCGCATGCCATGGGCTCCTACAGTCTCTGGCCTCGTGACCCATCTTGAGACACCTTTGACAACGACCCTTGTTGCACGGGCCGCTATGGTGCCTGTTACAGTTGTGGCACTTTGGTTGATTTCCCTGATATCTTCTCTGTCTATGACCACCAGAAGGTTGCTGGCTAGGACTCTGGTAGTGGTCGGTCTTCTGCTGCTGAGACTGAGACTGAACTGTTGCTGAACCTTTGCTAGAATCCCCCTCCCACTTTCTTTTGTTGTCACTGGGAGTAGTAGGAGTAACGGCTGAAGTGGTAGCACTGATGCGTTTGGGCAACTTGTTCTGTTCCACCGCCTGATCCGTGAGGCGATGAGCAAGACGCTGGATGTCTTGGATATTGTCGAGATTAGCCGATGTCACATGGCTCTGAATCTCTGAGGCTAGACCCTTGAGGTACAATTCGATGCGCTTGATCGGAGGGTCTACCATGGTTGGACACAGAATGGCCAGTTCGTTCGACCGTTTCGTATAAGCTTCAATCTCTGACCCCGTCATTCTCAAATGATAAAGCTCCAATTCTAACTTGTGGATGTCGTCGCGTGTGCAGTATTCCCTCTTAATGAGTTCTTTAAAATCGTTCCATGGGGTGGCGTTAGCAGCTGCCAACCCTAGGATCTGTACTTGCGCGTTCCACCAGGTTAGCGCGATTCCTTCCAAAGTACCAGTGGCGTACTTGACCCTGCGAGCCTCAGGGCATTCACATATCTCGAATACCGACTCGAGCTTCTCAAACCAATGGAGTAGTCCCACTGCTCCTTCCGTGCCACTGAACGTGCTTGGACGACAGTCCATGAAGTTCTTGAATGTGTAGACAGGTTGCTGTGCGGGTTGACCTATTGTGTACGAATAGGACAAGGTTTAAACACGAGAGTTGGTTTAGGAGTGTAGGATCTAAAGACCCTAGTGTGTGCTAAGACTACAGGATATACCTCCTGCTTGTGCGGCTGCAAGTGCCGCAGCAACTTGTTCGTTAATGAGAGCCGTCAACTGGGCTTGAGTCATGTTAATTCGTCCAGACATGTTCTTCATAGTAAAAGTAGCGTAAGTGAGAATGGTTCGCGAGTAGTGCGATGACAGAAAAGTGTAAGCACGTAGGTATTCTCAGGTAATAGAGTCATGTGTATCTAAGCGTACTACGAGCAAAGTTCTATATAGTTCTAGCAAGCAGGTAATAAACATAAACCATATTACCTAGGATGTCGAGTCTTGCACGTGGTGCGAAGCGTCGTTGTGGATCGTTGAGAGCACTGTTCTGGTCATAGTCTGGTTTTAATAAAACGTTTTTCCTATATTAAAACCAAGTTCTCTATAACCAATGGCTCTGATACCAATATGTCACACCCCCAAAAATCCACCCGCGGAGTACCACCGCTTGGAGGCGTGACATGACCAGGATCAAGCCACCAATCATATCGAACATAGCGTTTAATAATAAAAGTAGATAATGTAATTCATCACGACATGATTGATGTTCAAAACCAAACTTTGTTTAAGTAGCGGAAGCATGTAAGTAAACCCAACATAAATAATAATGTATGAAATGTCATAAGTGTTTAATTAAGCGTTCATGACCCATGCCCACAACGACCTGCTCCTCCTTGTGCAAGCTCCATAAGTACCTAAGGTCCTGCAAGGCATGCAGCAGAGAGTCAACAACTAGTTGAGCGAGTTCACAGAAAGTAAGTTCGTTATAACAAATCATATATGCATTTAGTGGGGGCTTCCCATGTAAGTATGTACTAATAGTGGGGGTTTCCCATGGTCATATGTATTACTAGTGGGGGTTTCCCACGTTTATCTTTACTAATGGGGGCTTCCCATGTTTGTATTTACTAGACTATTTGCAACCATGTGTTCTTCTTAAACCGAGAACAGGAATACGTACAAGGTCACGTAGGATTTACGTGAGTGCCCTTCCCCGAGGACAGTGGTACGTGTGGGGTTTACGTAGGATTTACGTAAGTGTCCTTCCGACCCGAAAGACAGTAGTAGGTATTAGTTTACGTAGGTTTTACGTAAGTGTCCTCCCGACCCGGGAGACAATGGTAGATACTAGGTTACGTAGGTTTTACATAAGTGTCCTGACTAACCTGAGGACGATGGTCTATAGTCTAGCGATTGCGTAAGTACGAGTAATTATCCATTTCCAATATTCCAACCCAATTCCCAACCCGGGAATCCCATGCCTTGGCTGTGTGAACTCACCTTGGATTGCTCGGCAGATACACAAAAGGTTCTTGAACTAAGGGTGGTCAACCACGTCCTAACAGGGTTACCACACAAGTCAGGTTTTGACTTCAAGTAATGCACATATAAATCATAGCAAACACGTATTGCACGTTAACAGTCAAGAGCATAACATAATCATACTTGTGCGTTTTAAGATATAAGCCCAAATGTACCCGGCCCAACATGTTGTGCGATCCAACAATTCCCGGCCCAACGACATAAGTGGTCCAATAGCATACACGGCCCAATTAACAACGTACAAATAACTTGTGCGATCCGGATTGGGTTGTACGATCCGGTTTGGCCTTGATCGGCCCAACCAGACTAACAACATGTGTGATCCAATACGCCTTGTGCGACTAGGAACACCTTGTGCGACCAGGTTTCCTTGTGCGTATGGATCATCTTGTGCGATCAACAACTAGTGCGTATTGGGTCCTTGTGCGACCAAGGACTCTTGTGCGATTAATTTAACATTCCGAATTCTATGCAATCGGTTACAATCACTTATCAGTTTCCATATTTACACAAAGTCAATCAACAACATCAACAGTTTCTATCTCTATCATGATCGATCAAATCATAGTTCTTAACACATAATCCATATGAACCCTAATCAAGGCATGAACAATAATCTAATGATTCACATGAACATGCAACCGATTACTTCAGCATAACCCGATTCACTAGAACAATAATAAGTTAACAATCCGAATCTATCAAACAAAACAGTGGATCAACATCTACATCAAACCGATTCATATCATAGCCGATTACATGCATCTATTCGGTTCTTTAGTTAATATTACAATAGCCGATTATACATATCCGATTCACAAGTATAACATTCATACACACCGTATCATGGCAAACATAATATCAATAATCACACGGACAAGATGATACACTAACCAATTGAAGGAGAGAGAGCGAGGATTGATCCGAACACCACAAGTTCCGATGGCTGCCGTCAAGTTTGTGAGAGAGAGGAGCCGAACTAGGGTTTTGTGTGTGAAGGTGTTGTTGTAACAAGTGAGAACCAAAACTCTAAGGGGGATTGCTTGTATGCGTGTAAGAGGAGGATGGGCCGAACCTACACATGGGCTGCCCTTATGGTCCGATTACAATGGATACGGCCCCAAGTGGGCTTGTGTGATCAGGTGTAGTGTTGTGCGATCGGATCATGTTGTGCGTTTAATACAAACATTCAATAACGTACATACATGCACATAATAACATTCAATAAATCAAATCTCATATAATCACAACACGTTCACATACGTTGCATACATTACAAAGACGGGTTCGAAATACGAGTTGTCACAAAAGACCTGATCTTTTGTGAGTTATCATTCTTCGTGGGCTCACTACAACAAAAATGGTTTTTTATGACCTTTTTTGTGGGACGCTTGTAAAAGAGAGTCCTAAAAAACTATTTAATAGGACTAATGAACTTTTTGTCACACCCCGACCACGTAAAACAACAAAACGTGGCGGAAACGTCGGGGAGTGTTGTAACAGAATTATTGTTTCACAACCATGGATTAAACAAATTTCGTTTTATTGAATTAAATGAGTTACAATGTCTTAACAATACAGAAACATAACAAAAATTAACTAGTCTTGCATCTTTTAATGTCACTAAGGCCTCGTCCAATCCTATGTGAGCATGCATCAATATCATCATCAATAGTCATCAACTATAGTACCCGAAACACATGTGAAAATACATCAGCATAAAAATGCCGGCGCGTACATAGGTTTTATGAAAAATAGGATTCATGACCTAGGTTTTAGAAAATGTTTAACAAAAACTTGTCATGAATCCAGTTTAAGTGTTTGATTTTATAAAATGTTTGAAAATCGATGATAGATATGTATAGTTAAAAGAATGATGTAAGGTTAA
This sequence comes from Helianthus annuus, assembly GCF_002127325.2. Classification (NCBI taxonomy): domain Eukaryota; kingdom Viridiplantae; phylum Streptophyta; class Magnoliopsida; order Asterales; family Asteraceae; genus Helianthus; species Helianthus annuus. Next base: position 124,843,536 of record NC_035447.2, read on the forward strand.
ATGAATAACCAAGTAAAAATGAGTTTGTATAAAACAAACTGTCTTGTAAAACAATGTCTTGTGAAAAATATGTTATTTGTGTAAAAATGTATAAATCCAAATGAATGATTCAAATAATGCTACGCCATGTAATATAATACAAGCACTTATATATAGGAAGTACCAGCGGCGTATCCACCATGCTTGTATCACATTACACACGTCTCGTTACTCAAATCACTTACCCACATAAACCACCAATTGTAAATTGCCCATGACTAAACCGTTGTCAAATGTCAATCAAGTAACGTGTAAACAAAATGTCATGTATGGCAAGTGAAATATGTAATCACCAAACCATAGGTAAGTATGCACAAACAATGTACTAAGTATGCGACGGATGGTCATACATAGCATGATACAAAGCATAAAATGTCTTGTAAAACGATGTACTAAATATGCACACAATGGGCATACATAGCATGTGATGTAAAATGTACTAAGTATGATGAACATACATAGCATGAAATGTCATGTAAAACGATGTACTAAGTATGCTAAGTAAACATACATAGCAAAAACACAATGAAATCATGTACTAATAGTGTACTAATGAACATAGCAAGTATATGATATCAAAGCATGAAATCATGAAAGTAACAAGTAGGCACATGTGTTTCACCCCAAAATGTTTGGAAAACAGTAAAAGAGGGGACTATGTACTCACTTGAGATTGCTTAGAAGTCCTAGGATAACCACCAAGCAATGCTAGAAGATCACGGAATCAAACGACACCTAATATAGGTAACTACATTAATAACCGGACCTAAATCGGGGGATCGGATAGTACGAGGTTTTGTAAACCAAATGAGTATTGGAACTCATATGTTATGGTCTAACAAAGCCTACATACTAAAATGAAACCTAACCTAAGTGCTTTTGACCCATTACGACCCGTTTAGGTAGCTTACGCTACTTTAACGCGTCGCACGCGTAAAACGCGTTCGGAAAGCCTAACTAGTCCTATGACAAGTATTATATGCCTTAACATGTCTAATATTGTTGCTAAATCAGTTTAGATGTCAAAAATTAAGTTACATATGCTTAAAATGAATTTATGCGTAAAAAGGGCATTTTGGTAATTTACCTAAGGCATATAAACTACCTATCATACCACTACTTAAACGACGTGACCATAAGGTATAACCTCGGAAGGTTATTCCCTATACAACTATGGTCACCTAAAGTGGTTGGTCGGATCCTAATGATCGACCAAATGGGTCGGGTTCGTAAGCATAAGCGATTGATTAGATCGCTTACCTTTACGACCCTAAACAAGCACAAATCTAAAAGCGACGAGCTAAACATATGCTAGAACATGTTTAGTAAAGTTAGAAAACAGGTTTGGTATTAAAACAAACGGTTTTAATACCCTAGAGTAGTTTGATTGCAAAATACGCGAGAAAACGCATTTTGGCCGAAACTACGACTCGTCACTGAGCCTAGATAACGTGGTAATCAGTAGGTATAGTCACTAGGGACTATAACCATCGTGATTACGCTCACGTTATGAAGTTTAAACGAACTTTGCGTTGACCATAAACTGGTCAATGCAGGCAGAAAGTCAAACGTAGTTTGACTTTAACGCTAAAACGAACGAAAAACGCGAAAGAATACTTACAGAAGGTCCCCGCAAGATTGATTTCCGAGTATTTCTCAGGTATGAAGTGTTTATAACTCCAACTTAGAGAAAATCTCAGAATCAAGTGGGTTTGAATGAAGTTGGGGTTGGGTATTTATAGGAAACATGGAACCGTTAAGATCGTTTCTTGTTCCCCAAGCGTTTAATCTGAGCCGTACAACACACACCCACTGAATTACAATCCCATGGGAGCCCCTAGGATTGATAAAAACCATTTGCAAGTGGTTTTGAAGTGCTAAACAGCTGCAAACAGCTGTTTGCAACAATTTTGCTGATCTGGGGAGGCCATGCGGCCCGCATCAGGATTCACACAAACTCAGGCGGGCCGCCTGAGCTTGTCTGATCAGCACAACTTTTCAAAAATGACAGTTTTAGCCCCTGCATGCTTTTAAGTCCATTTTTGGCACGTTTAAGCCCCGTTAACCTCATTTCAAGCCTCTAAAATGAAGTTAAAGTATAGGGAACTCAAAACATGTTCAAAAATATGCCGGATGTCGGTTCGTTTGGTCGTACGATCGCGATGTTCGCTTAATTACGACGGAATGCGCATAAGCGCGAAAGACGATCCAAATTGCACGATGAATGGATTTTTCTCATGCCAAACACAAAGGCATATTATAAGGATGCTTACATAAATTTTTGGAAGTCCGGAAGTATTCAGAACGTAAAATATGCGCGAAAATGCAAACTTATGCACTTTTTGACGCTTTTAGTCCCTGAATGAGCATAAAGTTTATTTTTGCGCACCAAACACCTCAAAACCTATTTCTAAGCTATGTAAAGGATATTTAGGGCATATTTAACTTATGATCAAGTTCCGGAAGGTCTGTTACAGTACAAATTGACATACTTTCACAGTTTGTCGAATTTAGTCCCTGTAAGCGAATAAACTTGATTTCGGCATACCAAACCATCCAAAACTTATTTCTAAGTGATGTAAGGGTTATTTAAGATATGTTAAGCCTATATCACTATTCCGGAGTGTTTGTTGCATTTAAACTGGTTATATTTACGCATCAGACCGCGTATAACCTTCCAGAAAGCGATTTAAAGCTCGAAATCGAACAAGAATTAATATGTGCAAACGATACACATATTTACACAAAATCCCAAGTATGAAATACAATATTTCATTGGTTTGGTATTTGTTTGTTGTTCGTGGTGACACAGGTGTCACAGTCTCCCCTACTTTAGGAAATTTCATCCCGAAATTTATTCGTAGGAGTCTGTCCGTGACTTTGTGTCATATAACCACCTGAGATATGTAAGGGATAATCCTATCATTTCCTTAACGTACATTCTTCAGAAACGAAAATAAACAAACGGAGTCATTTCCAACGGTTGCTTCTTCAGAAATGGAAATGAAGGATTAAACAAACGGATATTCATTTCCTTCAACGGATATTCTTCAGAAACGAAAATGAACAAACGGAGTCATTTCCAACGGTTGCTTCTTCAGAAACGGAAATGAAGGATAATCAAACGGATATTCATTTCCTCAACGGATAATCTTCAGAAACGAAAATGAACAAACGGAGTCATTTCCAACGGTTGCTTCTTCAGAAACGGAAATGAAGGATAATCAAACGGATATTCATTTCCTCAACGGATAATCTTCAGAAATGAAAATGAACAAACGGAGTCCTTTCCAACGGTTGCTTCTTCAGAAACGGAAATGAAGGGATAATCAAACGGATATTCATTTCCTCAACGGATATTCTTTCAGAAGTGAAAAATGAATAGCTAGTTCATTTTTCTTCAACGGGTGCTTCATCAGAATTGGAAATGAACAGGGTTCACTCTAGACTCATGACAAAACTCGCTGTGGTTTCTGTGCACTAAATTCCATAATTATGTACGCGTCCATAATTACGTAATTCCTTGCACAGTCCGCACAGTACATATCATAATTCCGGAGTGTTTGTTGCATTTAAACTGGTTATATTTACGCATCAGACCGCGTATAACCTTCCAGGAAGCGATTTAAAGCTCGAAATCGAACAAGAATTAATATGTGTAAACGATACACATATTTACACAAAATCCCACATATGAAATACAATATTTCATTGGTTTGGTATTTGTTTGATGGTCGTGGTGACACAGGTGTCACACTTTTGGGGTCCTTTTATAATATACTCTACTAAACTGGTGTCCTAAAAAACTATTTAATAGGATGGATGATTTTTTGGGGTCCTATTATCATATAATTTAATAGAACACTTAAAATGTAGATCCTAATAAAGTACTTTATAAGACATTTAATTGTTAGTGTCCCAATATGTGGTACTGTATTAGGACACTTGATCATCTGGGGTCCTATTATAACATAACTTAATAGGACACGTTATAGTTAAGTCATCAATGTTCAGTGTTATAGGACCCTTTTTAGTCGATGTCATATTAGAACTTAATAGGACACTTGATATTTGAGTCATAAAACATTAGTTTTATAGGACGCTTACTTGCTAGAGTTTTATTACAATATAACTTAAAAAGACACTTGACACTTCGGTCTTATAAATTTAACCTTTATAGGACGCTTAATCAATGTGGTGTAATTATAATACACTGTAATAGGACACATGATATTTGAGTCATAAAACATCAGTTTTATGGGACGCTTATTTGTGACAACCTGTGCTTTAGAGCCTTTCACTGCACCCTGATGTAACTTATACGAACTTTATGTGACAAGTTAACGTATAAATTTATATTGAATATTTATGAGTTGTTTGTACGTGATATGTGAAATGTTAAATGTTTGTACTTGGTATGTGAAAGGTTAAATGTGAATGTTGTTGATATAATTTAGTCGCATAAAGGTTCGAGTCACGCACTCTATTTTAATCACACACTTATAACTTGGGCCAGACACTCTCTCCTTGTAAACTAAGCCATCCTAGGCCCAGCTCCCCTAGGCCCAAAGCCAAGCCCAATCCCTTTTAATTAAGGGAGATGTACGTACACAAGGGGTACACAGTTTCATTGTGTTAGCAACACACAAGGATATCAAACCCTAATTCCCTCTAGTCGACGATCAGATTCCCCCCCCCCTCGAAGTCTCTAGTGCTCGAATACCCCTCTTCACCTCTCAGTTAGTGATGTTATATTCGCTTTGATATTGTTGATAGTGGTTGGTTAAGTACAACTTGTTAATGACTTGTACATGTAATCATAGATTTTGTATGACAAGGAAACGTAAACACATATGTTGTAATGTAAACAGATTAAAGGTAATATACTAGGGATCTTGAAGTTGATTGATGTGGATAATTAGGGTTATATAAAGTGAGGATTTAGTTGCTACTGATTCGATGATGTTGTTGATGATTGTGTGTAGAAACAGTTTTGTATTTGGGGTAATGTGGTAGATTCGATTTGAATAAATGATTGTGATAATGTCCAGATTTAATTGTAATGGCATATTTGTTATATGATGAACTTGTTAGATAACCAGCTGATGTAATATTAGTGTGTATGATGTTAACAAATGCAAATGAATAGACTAGGATCTCACCATGTTAATGGTTAACGATTTCGTGTTGTTCAACTTCTAATTTGATGCGATCGGACTTGGATGTGTTATGTGAATAATTACTTACTAACGGAAACCGATAGTTAAGTGTTCTTGAAAATCGATGAATAGTGTTGATTGGGGGCCGCAAAGATGAAACAGTTGCTTATTCGTGAACTGATTACACAATATAATCACATCACACACTAGACACAATTCATTTGGGCTGCCTACTCGATCCGTGAAGCACTTGAGTTGGGCCGAACCTGATTTGGGCTGAGCACTATTAGGATTATTCATATATATAAGTGATCCGAATATAGTTTCTTTTAAAACTACCTAAACCTTTAAAAAAATATGAAGGAGCCGCACTATTTGACTTGAAAAATGATCATGTGGAGCCGATATAAATGTCAGATCATGTGCGCTTGACTAGTTGGATCGATGCTATTATTGTTGTTGTTGAGCAGAATTGCTTGGACATTTAATCATATATAACTTAGTATATGGTGTCCAAATTTTGATCAAATTACTAAATTAAATATAGATATAGAGTGGTAGATGGTAAAGGTCCTAATGTGCTTGTTTATTGTTGTTAAAATGTGTGATATAAAGGCCAAAGATTCTTAGTGGGCCAATCCAATACTAATAATGTAACATTAATGGTGAGATATGATTTAGAGGTTTCAAATAATCATAAGAAACAATCGTCTACATATATGTATGATGTTAGAGGGTCTCTTTTTCGGAATGTGTGACTGCTATATTTTGCTTTAAATTGTTATTACATAAATGTATTCGTGCTAGCAATCAACTATGTGATGCTATATGTTAACTTGGTAACTTGCAAATAATGAACACCTATTGTTTGGACAAATTAGGGTATTTCACGACCCAACATACGTATACTTATATCCATTGTACCTTAGGTCGCGTGTAACGGATCTAACACTTAACGAACAATAGAAGCATATTATCAAACCGAGCAAGCTAAGGTGAGTTCATCTCTATTGAGCATACGTCCCGGTGGTTGGGACAGTCAGTGGGTATCCCGGGGAGGGATAAGTCTTTTGGGTAAAAACGGGAAGGTTAGATAATATACTCTTCTTATCACCTTTAAAGTCCCTCCTTGTTGTTTGGTTACCTAGGAGGTAACATGGTATTAGTTAGTAGCGCTACTTATGTTTGGCAACCTCACCCCGTACCTGGGAGGACGAGTGTTGAACTGATGACCTAGTCATGACCAATGCTTTGATAGGAGCATTGGAGAAAGGGCAATGTAAATCAGAAGCTGTCTTGTATTCGGGTTATTATCAACATTACTTTCGGATTTAAATTTAATGGATTAACTAAACACTTGGTAACCAACATTTTTGTAAAACTATGAACTCACCAGCGTTGTCTGGTACACTTATTGCATGCTTGCAGGTCGTTAGATATCTTGGATTTGGGAACTTGCTGTCTGGAGTAGCTGGAGTGGTCATGGGTCGACTGGAAGGATTTCCTGATACTATACTTTGGTTTTGAAACAGTATAACTTGGTTTACTATTTGCTTCAGCTGAATATATTGGTTTTCACTTAAACTTGTTGATGGTATTTTATTAATGATTGAGAACGTTGTTTAGAAATTTGTATGGGTTCAATGTGATTAGTGGCTCATTGTTGGTACGTCACACGCCTAACAGGGACACTCCCTATGTGGTATTTTGGGATGTGACAGTTTGGTATCAGAGCCATTGGTTATAGTGAACTTGGTTTTAAAACGTTTTTATAAAACCGGACTATAACCGAACAGTTCTGAAAAACAAGAATACGACCATGACACTTAGCTCCAGATAGCAAGGTTCGTCTCTCGATTACTCATTGCACAGTATAACTAGTGAACACTTACATATGATATTGCATCTGATTGCACGTTTAGCACAACGATATGAATTCATGTACTACTTGCATGTGTTAAATGATTGATAGGGTGGTGTTACCTTAGAGATTCGCGACCCCTGTTTTGTGATATTATTTGTTTGACATCTGAGTTTGAGGACCATTTGACATGAGTTAGGAGGAACTGAGATGAGCATGCAAATCACAATATTATTGTGGGTGCACACGTAATAATAATGTGGGGTGCATGCGAGTCCCAGTGAGGCTTAACAAGTGAAAAAGGGGTTCTGTTCCATTATTTGATCGATGTGAAAAGCAACAGTGTATAGGAGTCATAGCAGTGATTGTCTCCTACTCGAACATGATCTTTTCACTCATTTCTGAATCCTTACGAATCTCAATGCTATCGAGTATTACCTGAACACACATCAGAACCCCTAGCGAACCGGGTAGAATGCTAGGTGCTTGCACGAATGTCCTTGAGTTGGTTTATACCTTTCTCGCTTCTCTTCGTTTGCTGGAACTTAACGTATTGACACTTAGACCCCAAAGTGCGACCACTTCTGTAACACTCTAGCAACATACCGTGTGTCACTCCATCAACTTGTCAGTTCGAAGGGTAAGAGGATGATCGTAGAGTCTCACCGACTTCAGTATTAGGACGGCCTTGGTTTCTGGCAACGGGCAGCAGCAAATTGATTTCAAACGAACTCTTAACCCTAGTCAGCGACTCATGGGAGTCAACCCTTACAAATCAATCGGGACATATGCGATGACAACAGATTATAGTGTGAAATGTGTAACGGCCAGCACAATGAGTAGCGCCTTAGGACGTGGCACGGAAATGTGACAAGACGAACTTTGTCGGTGAATGATCGTAGGGTTCAAATGTCGACAACCAAGGAAGCGATGGTAGTGTTGGAAAATCCTAGTAATGGTAACAACCACACTAGTAATGGTGTTCGTGGAAGGGCATCTAAGATTGGCGTAGGCGACGCCAGGTATGGCAACAACATGGTGGCTAGTAAGAGTAGCTAATCACTTCGTCTCAGTCCCGTTAACCCTGATGCTTCTTGAATCCGAATCTGTTATGGAATCGGCTGATGGCAAGACAATCGGAACCTCATAAGTTTGTAGGGATGCAAACTCGACCTCGGGGGACAAGTGTTCGACGTCGACTTCTCTTCTGCTATCCTTGATGGCTTCGATGCAGTAGTTAGTGTGGATTGGTTATCCAGATATCGTGCAGATACACCCTGTAAGGAGAAAACTTTGCGTATCCCTCTCCCTAGTGGAGAATCTTCGCCTAACCTAAGGCGTTAGAGTAGTGTAAAGATTACCATCATGACAGCAATGAATGCCCAGAAGTGTTTACGGAGGGATTACCCCATTATAGTAGCAATCTTTACTAATGATAAGGCTAAGGAAAAGAAGATCAGGGATCCACCAGATGTTCGTGATTACTCTCAATGTGCTACCCGAGGAACTTTTAGGATTATTTCCACAACTGTTAGGTAGAATCTCCGTTGATCTCACGCTAGGGGCAGTTCTGACTACTCGTACTTCATACCGTCTTGCACCAGGAGGGTTGCAAGAACTGCTAAGTCAACTACAAGAACCGTTGGATAAGGTTTTGTCAGACCTAACTTTTCGCTTTGGGGAGCCCCAGTTATATCCGTAAAGATAAGCCTTTTTCGTATGTGTTCTGCTTATCGAGAACTCAGCAAGGTAACGGTCAAGAACCGTTCGCTTCGACCATGTAGTAACACCACGTTAACCAATTGCGAGGGACAAGCTTCCATTCGAGGATTGATTATCGAACAAGCCATTATCAGATGGAAGTCCAAGGGAAGAATGTCCTGGAACGGCATATCGAACGCAATACGGCCATTGCGACTTTGTACACCATGGCCATTGAGTTAATCAACACACCAGCAGCTTTATGAACCACATGAATCGACCGTGTTTATTGATGCCGTTTTGGATCATTTCCAGGAGAAAGGAACATCATGGACGAAATTTGTAGCTTATTATAGAACTCTGGCGGAGGAGCAACTCCACGCAAAGTTTACCTAAGTTTGACTTCAGGTTTGGGAAGTACGCTTGCTTGGTCGCGAAGTCAAGGAAGTGGGAAATACATGTAGATCCCGCTAAAGACCCTTTCCATCAGATATTGATCGGTACCGAATAGCCCACTGAGGATACAGTAATTCCTTGGTCCAGCTAGTCGCTATTGTTGATTCATCACAGGACTTTCTAGGATTTCGCAGCTTCAATCACTTTAGCACAGCAGGGTGCTGTGTATTCGTGGGAGACAAACAGGAGGACATCCTTTCAGCCTCTGAAACCCAACTCTACAACGCTCCAAGCATCGTCTTTACCCGAGGGCGCGGGTGATATAGTGGTATACCATGATGGTACGAAGTGATGACTTACGTAGTGGATTCATAAGAAGAGTGGCACGAGTCACAACCTGCGGTGGAAACCATGGTCTTTGGATTTAAGTGGGAGGCATTACTTGGACGGTACCAAATGCACTCCTTAGACCGATCACACGGGCCTCCCGCGTGCCGTTGTATCGAAGGGGCTAAAAACATGTAATGACATCGCTGGATGGAACCTTTGAATGATTTCGACTGTGAAACCTAGACGTGTACGAGCCTCGCAGCACACCATCGGCTCAAACCTACCTGCTCAGATTTGCCCTGCTCAAACCGAAGCACTGAATGAAGAGAATTTTCGAGCCGTGTCCATGCGGGGCATGGAGAAGTGATTTTTGGCAAGTCAGATGATGTTCGCTACTTCAAGGAGCAAAGATGGATCCCACTGTACAACAATCCAAGGGAGCTTGTGTTGAGCCAAGCACACCAGCCTCGACATTCTAGTCATCTGGATTTTGACGGAATATATTAGGATCTAAGGACCTCGTGCTAGCGACTGGGCTTGAAGGCCTACACAGCGAAGCATGTGAACGACGTTTGACATGTGCGAAAGCCAAGGTGGAACATCAGAAACCTTCTGGTTTGTGTCAGTAATCTGAAACACCCATTTGGAGGATTGGGACAGACTGCCACGGATTTTGTCACTGGTCTACCTAAAACTGAGAGCGGAAGCTTCACCTGGGTGATCGTTGATTGTCTCACATTACTAGTACACCCTTTTGCAATCAAGGAAACTGACGAGTCTTCACAGTTGTGAATGTTCCTCTGAGAGATGCGGCTTTTAGGCATGAGGTGCCAAATCTTGTTACCTATGATTTTGAACTATACCTGATTTATGGTAGGCAATACGCAACACCCTTGGCTCACATCTAGGCATGAGCATTACTTATCACTGTAGGACAACCAGGCAGAGTAACGAACCATCCTGACACACGGAGACATGCTGCAAGCATGTGCGTGATTGGCTCTAGTAAACATTTGGGAAGGACACCTATCTTTGGGTGAGCTCTATTGCAGTCGTTATCGTATTAGTATGCATACAACTCTATTTGAGGCATTGCATGGATGATAACGCCAATCTCCTCGTGGACAGAGGTGGATGACAACCTAATCACGGGTCCAAGACTTGCACTCGAAACACTTGAGAAGATTATTTAGATTGGGAATCGTTTGGCGGCAACGCGTGGCCGTCAGGAAAGTTGATAAGCTTAGTAAATACTAGGGGTTCGCTATAGGCAATCACATCATGTTGAAAGTCTCACCCTGGGAGGGTGTGGTACGCTTGGGAAGCGTGGCAAGCTTAATTTACGTTACGTTACGTTGAGTCATTCAAAATTCTGGAAAGAATCGGTCACGTGGCCTACAAACTCGAGTTACCTGACAAATCGAGTAATGTTCAACGTGTCATTTATGTCTCGAATCTAAGAAGTGTTGTTAGATGAAACACTTGTGATGCCCCTACTAGCGCCTAAGGCTAACTACAAGTTGCAGTTGTCAAGGTATCTATTGAAAGCATGGATCGGGAAGTCAAGGTTCGTAAGCATAGTCGAACTCCAATCGTGAGATCCGTGGGAGCTCAAGACGTGGACCGAAGTTCACGTGGGAACACAATGACCGAAGTAAGCTCTAGTATCCTCAGTTGTTCAAACGGTTGTATCAACTTATGAAATCATTGGAAAATTTCGGGAAGAAATTTCTTTCAAGTTGGGGATGATGTGGCACCATGGGTGCAAGCTCCCTTAATTAAAGTATACAGCCTTCCTGATCTGGCGCCACGCTATTTTGGTTTGGTTACATCAAATTTCGGGACGAAATTTCTTTGAAGTTGGGGATGATGTGACAACCTGTGCTTTAGAGCCTTTCACTGCACCCTGATGTAACTTATACGAACTTTATGTGACAAGTTAACGTATAAATTTATATTGTATATTTATGAGTTGTTTGTACGTGATATGTGAAATGTTAAATGTTTGTACGTGGTATGTGAAAGGTTAAATTTGAATGTTGTTGATATAATTTAGTCGCATAAAGGTTCGGGTCACACACTCTATTTTAATCGCACACCTATAACTTGGGCCAGACACTCTCTCCTTGTAAACTAAGCCATCCTAGGCCCAGCTCCCCTAGGCCCAAAGCCAAGCCCAATCCCTTTTAATTAAGGGAGATGTACGTACACAAGGGGTACACAGTTTCATTGTGTTAGCAACACACAAGGATATCAAACCCTAATTCCCTCTAGTCGACGATCAGATTCCCCCCCCCCTCGAAGTCTCTGGTGCTCGAATACCCCTCTTCACCTCTCAGTTAGTGATGTTATATTCGCTTTGATATTGTTGATAGTGGTTGGTTAAGTACAACTTGTTAATGACTTGTACATGTAATCATAGATTTTGTATGACAAGGAAACGTAAACACATATGTTGTAATGTAAACAGACTAAAGGTAATATACTAGGGATCTTGAAGTTGATTGATGTGGATAATTAGGGTTATATAAAGTGAGGATTTAGTTGCTACTGATTCGATGATGTTGTTGATGATTGTGTGTAGAAACAGTTTTGTATTTGGGGTAATGTGGTAGATTCGATTTGAATAAATGATTGTGATAATGTCCAGATTTAATTGTAATGGCATATTTGTTATATGATGAACTTGTTAGATAACCAGCTGATGTAATATTAGTGTGTATGATGTTAACAAATGCAAATGAATAGACTAGGATCTCACCATGTTAATGGTTAACGATTTCGTGTTGTTCAACTTCTAATTTGATGCGATCGACTTGGATGTGTTATGTGAATAATTACTTACTAACGGAAACCGATAGTTAAGTGTTCTTGAAAATCGATGAATAGTGTTGATTGGGGGCCGCAAAGATGAAACAGTTGCTTATTCGTGAACTGATTACACAATATAATCACATCACACACTAGACACAATTCATTTGGGCTGCCTACTCGATCCGTGAAGCACTTGAGTTGGGCCGAACCTAATTTGGGCTGAGCACTATTAGGATTATTCATATATATAAGTGATCCGAATATAGTTTCTTTTAAAACTACCTAAACCTTTAAAAAAATATGAAGGAGCCGCACTATTTGACTTGAAAAATGATCATGTGGAGCCGATATAAATGTCAGATCATGTGCGCTTGACTAGTTGGATCGATGCTATTATTGTTGTTGTTGAGCAGAATTGCTTGGACATTTAATCATATATAATTTAGTATATGGTGTCCAAATTTTGATCAAATTACTAAATTAAATATAGATATAGAGTGGTAGATGGTAAAGGTCCTAATGTGCTTGTTTATTATTGTTAAAATATGTGATATAAAGGCCAAAGCTTCTTAGTGGGCCGATCCAATACTAATAATGTAACATTAATGGTGAGATATGATTTAGAGGTTTCAAATAATCATAAGCAACAATCGTCTACATATATGTATGCTGTTAGAGGGTCTCTTTGTCGGAATGTGTAACTGCCATATTTTGCTTTAGATTGTTATTACATAAATGTATTCGTGCTAGCAATCAACTATGTGATGCTATATGTTAACTTGGTAACATGCAAATAATGAACACCTATTGTTTGGACAAATTAGGGTATTTCACGACCCAACATACGTATACTTATATCCATTCTACCTTAGGTCGCGTGTAACGGATCTAACACTTAACGAACAATAGAAGCATATTATCAAACCGGGCAAGCTAAGGTGAGTTCATCTCTCTTGAGCATGCGTCCCGGTGGTTGGGACAGTCAGTGGGTATCCTGGGGAGGGATAAGTCTTTTGGGTAAAAACGGGAATGTTGGATAATATACTCTTCCTATCACCTTTAAAGTCCCTCCTTGTTGTTTGGTTACCTGGGAGGTAACATGCTATTAGTTAGTAGCGCTACTTAGGTTTGGCAACCTCACCCCGTACCTGGGAGGACGGGTGTTGAACTAGTCATGACCAATGCTTTGATAGGAGCATTGGAGAAAGGGCAATGTAAATCAGAAGCCGTCTTGTATTCGGGTTATTATCAACATTACTTTCGGATTTAAATTTAATGGATTAACTAAACACTTGGTAACCAACGTTTTCGTAAAACTATGAACTCACTAGCGTTGTCTGATACACTTATTGCATGCTCGCAGGTCGTTAGATATCTTGGATTTGGAATCTTGTTGTCTGGAGTAGCTGGAGTGGTCATGGGTCGACTGGAAGGATTTCCTGATACTATACTTTGGTTTTGAAACAATTTAACTTGGTTTACTATTTTCTTCCGCTGAATATATTGGTTTTCACTTAAACTTGTTGATGGTATTTTATTAATGATTGAGAACGTTATTTAGAAATTTTTATGGGTTCAATGTGATTAGTGGCTCATTGTTGGTACGTCACACGCCTAACAGGGACACTCCCTAAGTGGTATTTTGGGGTGTGACATTATTCGCTAGAGTTCTATTATAACATAACTTAATAGGACACTTGAGACTAGGGTCTTATAACTTTAACCTTTCTAGGACGCCTAATCATTTTGGTGTTATTATAATACACTGTAATAGGACACTTGATGTTTGAGTCGTAAAACAAAAGTTTTATAGGACGTTTATGTAAATTGTCGTATTTTTTGATACAAAATGTCTTAAATTTGTGGCACAATGGAATTTTTATTCCCTACTAATTTCTACTAAATCAATTAGAAACTCCATCCCATTTTCATTCTTTGAATTCCCATTATAATAGGATCTCTAACTATTCAATCCTTCATTCAATCGATGACCTATTTTCTGCTTCAAGCAACTGCTATTGCACTGCTAGAAAATGAGGCTAATGCAACTTTTTAGATGCAACTTTTTTTAATTTTATTGCATTTGACTCTAATGCAACTTTGTTCAAGAGTTGCATTAATAGATCTAATTCAAGTTTTTTCATAAAAAGTTGCATAATTTTAAGGTAACTGCAACCTTTTTATTTAAAGGTTGCGAATTTTACTAGAAATGACAACTTTTACTTGAAAGGTTCCAAACATTATTAAAATTTGCAACTTTTATTCTGGATATTACATTCTTTTGCTAATTTCTTTAATCCCCTGTCGTCTGTGGGATTTGAACCCAAGAACCTTCCCTTCCCAACCTAGGTGTTTTTAAAGGTTTGCATTTGCCAATGGACCACCACCACATTGGTTTGATATTACATTCTTGAAGCTTAGAAACAACTCTTATTTTAAAAAGTTACATAATTTAATACAAACAACACAAAATATAATAATTTTTATTTTTAAATAGTAAAAGACTTATGTTATTGTTTTTGTTTTTGTGATATTTGATACTCTAAACACTACAAAAAAATTTAGTGGCACACAATTTTAATGGCATTTAGCTATTGTGCCATTAATACAGGTTTTTAATGGCACTTTAGGTATGCCACATTTACTTAGCACACTTTCTAGTGAAATTTACATTTTGTGCCACTAATTTAGGTTTTCAAGGACACTTTAGATATGCCGCTAAAAGAATAAAACGCATTCCTCTGAAAATATACCATTTGTTAAGATGTAGGTCGGTTGATTCAAATGCAAACGAAGAATTAGGCTCGTTCGTTTTGTTTTTCTACTACAGAGCTATCAAACAACTATCACTTGAAGATCAAGACGAGTAGAATATTCTTTTTATTATTAGGATGTTATATGTTGATGTCATACAATAACTATTAGGATATTATATGTTGATGGTCTATTTATAAAATTGGTTTTATAATCTTATTTGTGATATTAGGACCATTTCTTGATATTAAAGTAGCTATAACGTTACATCATAAGGGTCCTATAAATTAATTTTTAAGGACGCTTGTATGTGTATCAAAAGATTAAAAGTAGGTAATCACATAATAGAACATTGGAAAAGTGTATTAATATGTTCTCTTTAGGA
Source organism: Helianthus annuus (assembly GCF_002127325.2). Classification (NCBI taxonomy): domain Eukaryota; kingdom Viridiplantae; phylum Streptophyta; class Magnoliopsida; order Asterales; family Asteraceae; genus Helianthus; species Helianthus annuus. The sequence goes on from NC_035447.2 coordinate 124,858,975, forward strand.
CGCTATTTAAGTTGTCTATAGACATATATTATGCGACCATAAAATTGGTTTCATAATCTTATTTGGTATATTAGGACCCTTTTCTTGGTACTAAATTAGCTATAATGTTACATCATAAGGGTCCTATCAATTAATTTCTAAGGACGCTTGTAAGCGTATCAAAAGATTAAAAGTATGTAAGCACATGTTAGAACATCGTAAAAGTGTCCTAATATATTTTTATTAGTACACTATTTTAGTTGTTCAAAGACATATTACACGACCATAAAATTGGTTTCATAATCTTATTTGAGATGTTGGGACGCTTTTTTAGTTCGGGACTTATTACGACCTCTTTACATGAAACGCTTTTACCGTTGGTCCTATTAAATGAAAGGTCCTATAAAATAGCATTTTAGGACGCTTTTGCGCGTACTAAAAACCTAGTTTTCTTGTAGTGGCTTCACTTTTGGGCCCAATAGGTTCTTCGTTTGACAGTGGATAAGGTTGTATAAAAAGACTTGTTGCAGAACATAGAAATATAGAGCACACTAGCAAAGTTCAAAACAGTTTCTTGTACTTTCATTGTAACAAAACTTTGCTGAATCAATCTACATCTGAAGCGTTAAACGTTGAATCTTTCTTTTGTATTTGCTCTCTTGCTCGGTTTGTGTCGCAACGAGGATTCCGCACTCGTTACGGCACCCGAAACAAGAAATAATCTTAGTCTGATGATCCGTATCGGGACCTACAAGGATCAAGCCACCAATCACATTGAGCATTTAATATAAGTAAAATAAAACCATCATCAACTTTATTTAGTGACAAAGCGTTTGAGTCTAAAACATAATAAGTTTAAAATAAAGTTCCAAAGATAGTTAATTTATAAATAGAGTTCAAATGTTTAGCGGAAGCATGAAATCATAAATAGTAGACGACCACCACAACACTCCAAGCAGACTCCAGCGCATCATATACGGACCTACAAGCATGTAGTAGATTAACATAAAGTTGGCGAATTCACGATTTTCAAAAAGGTTTTCCTGTTTTATCCCAAAAACATTAATTTATGAAGTTACCATGTTATCAAGACATGTCATGGGGATGTCCACCCCATAATGAGCTACAAAAACTGTGCAGTACCGAAACTTTGAGGTAATTGTTGTTTTGCCCTCTTTGGTCAATGTCTACCATCATTGACCAGATTTTCAGATAATAGTTCACGCCCGGCTCCCCGCTTGGTCAATCATGTATGTGATGCATGTATTGGATCAGGTAGCATGCATGTAACAGTTAATGCACGTTATACCAAATACGTATTCAAAATGTCACATTCAAAGCGGTTACACATATGTATAGTGTAGTGTGTTGTGCAGCCCAATCAGTAGTTTGCAGCCTACTAGACCCGGCCCATGGTATACTAGTGTGCGGTCATGCAAGGTCTACTTGTACGTTGTGCTACAAGTTGTTATACATTCTAGTGTGTTTCCAAGGAGTGTACGCTAGGCATTATTGGGTTGTATTTGATGCTTTAGGACTTGTACAAGTAAAGTGTGCGGGCCCTAGGAGTGCGTGACCCGCATCACGTCCTTGTACGAGGGCACTAAGGGTTGTACGCTTTGAGTGTGCGACCCCTGAGTGTACGGTGTGTTGTGCGTGCTTGTACATTGTGCATTGCAAGTCGTACATTCCCTAATCAATAAACAGTTTCCGTCATTCAACCAAGTTTACCATTTTTGATATTATTCATTCCTAACATCATTGCATCTAACATCCTTGTCACTAATTATAACCATGTTCATACATCAGTTACATCACCCGAAGCCCTATTCCCCTTTAGTAACATTCATGGACTAAATCTAAAAGGCATTTATCCATAAAATAATGATTCTCATTCATCCAATCCTTAACATCTATCACTCCAATCCTTAACATCTATCACACATAATCAATCTATGCAAACAATCCGTGTATCCTCAGATCACCGTCCTTCTCATACGGCTTCATTCCATCATTCTATCCTAATATTCATGAATCAACAAAATATTATAAGGAAGCTTATCCATCAATGAAACAGTGTATGCTCAACAACCATTTCCACCCATCGTCTACACATATTCATTCACGAAATCACAATAGTGAGTTGTTTTAAATTGTTGCCTACCCAAAATCATTATAACACCCTAGACCTTTATCACTTTTGCAACATACAATTCCTAAGCTAATTCATCATATCTTTATGCATGTACCAGAGAATTTATCAAAATAATTACATGTTTTAAATCAACTTAGAGACAAACAGTTGGAGAATGATTAGACCAAGAACACACCTTTCAAGAATTTATCATATGTTAAATTTGATCAACTAAACACATAGCCACACTAACCTGAAAGTATTAAAACGAGTAGGTGTGCGAGAAGAATGAGAATATCCCAAAAGGATGATGCTTGGTGATGAAAGGTTATAGGTGATTGACTCGGATCTTCAAAAGGAATGTTTGCTACTTTTTGAGAATGTTTCCAAATAAGAGGGGAGAGAGTGTGTTAAAGGATGTGTCACCGTCAAAATGATTGGAAAAGAATCATCTAGGGTTTGGCAACATGTGCTTAAATACCCCTAATGAAGATGCCACACACTCACAATTGGTGTACAGCTGTCATTCTATATGATGCATAAGTGTGCGGCCTTAGAACCTCAAAGTTATGCGATGGGCCCTTCTTCCATATCAGTGGAACTAGTCCAGTAACAATGGTCTTGGCAGATCTTTAGTCCCGGTATGGGTGTGTGCGAGAGGAATTGAAGTGTGCGGCTGGATCTATCATTATACTAATAATAATAATAATAATAATAATAATAATAATAATAATAATAATAATAATAATAATAACAACAACAACAACAACAATCTTTTTAATAATACACACATATTTCAGGTATCTGAACCCTTTAATAATAAAATCACATGTCAAACAACATGATTACATTGTAAAGAAAAACAGTACAAAATGAAATGTGCGGGTTGTCACACTTCTTATCGATGTTCTTGTTTGCGTCTCTGATCGATGTTGTTCTTGTTCACGTCTCTGAACCTTCTGTTCACAACAGCCCAGACCCAACGATTCAGTGAAGTTCTGATGATGTGATGATGTTCGACTATTCGTTACTCCGATGAGTTTGTTTGTCTCGTCTTTTCAGATTCTAGGAGTCCATGAAATTTCCGTTGTGTGTTATAATTTTTATTAAAATCAGACCAGTATTCGGCCAATAAACCTAATGTGTGGTGGACTAAATTATGAACCATTAAAAAGTATTTGATAGTGGGCCTATATTGGAATTGGTATGTGTTTACAATTTTTTTTAAATAACATATATATCGAAGTGTGTTATAATTTTTATTAAAATCATATTAGTATTAAGCCAATAAACCTAATATGTAGTCAGCTAAATTATAAACCATTAAAAAGTATTTGATAATGTGCCTACATTAGAATCAGTATGTGTTTACAATTTTTTTTAAAATAACATATATAGGGCCAAGATCATTTCAGAACCATAAATATTTACAAAACTCGCAGAACTCCTAATAAACAATCTTTTTATTTATAAATTTTTAAGATACAAGTACATGTAACGAGAATAATCATCAATGAAAGTGATAAATGAAGTATGACCTGTTATGCCAGCGATTTGGTAGGGACCACTAATATCAGTGTGAATGAGTTATAATAAATTAGAGCTCCTAGTGGCACCTTTCTTATTCGCTAATGTCATTTTACTTTTAAGACATTTGACACATGTTCCAAAATCCGAGAAATCGAGAGGAGGTAAGACTTCATCCTTTACGAGACGATTTAATCGTTCTCTTGAGATGTGGCCTAAACGTTGATGCCACAACATGGATGAAGTCTCTAAGTCTCGTTTCTCTTTCATCTTTGTGAGTGATTCATTAATGTTATATGACAACAAAGATTTGGAAAAATTATCATCTAGTTCTAATCTATAGAGACCACCATCCAGAATACCAGTACCATAAAGAACAGAGTCATAGAGGATAGAGAGTTTGCGATGACCATGGGAAACAATAAAACCGTCCATGTCTAACTTTGGTCCTGATACAAGTTTCCGAGTTACCTCAGGAACATATAAGGTATCATAAAGTTTAATACATAAACCAGTTTTCATAAATAATTGTAATGTTCCAATGGCCTTCACTTCTAATTCTCGATCATCCCCAACCTTAAGCGTTCTTTGGTTTCTTTCCAGCTTCCGGATTGTAAGGAATGCTTGAGTTGAATTGGTAACATGAACCATAGAACCAGAATCAAACCACCAAGAATTAGCAGGAACATTTAAATTATAGGACTCAAGTATCATAAAATAATCGTTACCTTTCTTAGCCAACCACTCCTTAAAGTCAGGGCATTCCTTCTGCATATGTCCTGCCTTTTTACAGAACTTGTAGTGGATTCTGCCTAAGGAGTTCTTAGAGCTGGAAGGTGCACTTGTATTAGGATTGGGCCTTTGGACTTTAGAAGCATCCTTCCTCTGATGATTGTTCTTCCTTTCCTTAGAGTTGGAGGTGGTGAAGTTGGCAACATCAGTAGTGCAATCCATCCTCATACGCTCTTCCTCCTGTACGCACATAGCGACCAGCTCACTCATCGTCCATTTGTCCTTCTGAGTGTTGTAATTGATCTTGAATGCTTCAAAGGACGAAGGAAGCGAAGTAATGTTGAAATGAACGAGGAAACCATCACGGATTTCCATTTCCAGCCCCTTCAGCTTATTGGCCATGTCATTCTTCATCATGATGTGCTCGCGAATGCCGCTCCTCCCATCGTACTTAGTTGTCACTAGCTTGAGGATAAGGGTACTGGCGTTTGCTTTTGACGTCCCCTTGAACTGCGCCTCCACAGAAGCCAAGTAGGTTTTAGCATCTTCAGAATCAGGAATGGCTCCTCTGATTGCATTGCTTATGGAATGCTTCATGAACATGAGAGACATGCGGTTACACCTAGTCCATTTTTCATGAGTTAACTGCTCAGCAGCAGTACTTTGAGGAGTAAGGTCCGCTGGCTTATTCTCTCTTAGAGCATAGTCAAAGTCCAGCAATCCAAGTGTAAGCATGAGAGCATCCTTCCATGCAGCAAAGTTATCACCAGTCAAAGGTGGAATCCCGCAATTGGGCGCTGATAGTGGAAATAAGATGAGCAAGTTATGATACTAAGGAAGAATTCCTAATATGATTTAAGGGCACATAATACTAAGGCAGACATAAATAATGACTATTTTAATTATGAAGCTGTGATATTGTCTATTACTATCATCAAAATAATAGACTTAGTTAAAATTCTACTTAAACGAAGACAAATCAGCTTTGGCCAGAAGTGTAATCATTTAAACATGTGTGCAAAGTGTTTGTGACAAATCATCTTTGGCCAGAGATGAAACAATCACTTTAGTTTTGCACTTGTTAAGTATGCTATACATGAAAGAATTAAATCAGCTTTGGCCAGATATTAAGACATTCACGTTAGTAATGCACACTCTACATAGCTTTCATAATACTTGAACGATAAGTAGATGTATCAAATCAGCTTTGGCTAGAAATAATACATCAGAAGCTCATTCAAGTTAAGCCATTTTGGTTTTGTAAAACATTATCTGATTCTGATTAATTAACTAAGTATTTACAAAAACCAATTATTTAATAGCAAACCAATTATTACAAAAATTTAATAGCTAAATTTTAGTTCACATTAAACAGCCTAAAATAATGAGGTTTCGAGTGAGATCTCAGTGTCTCGAGTTATAATCATGGTCTCGAATGCTGTATTTTATGAGATCTCGACTCCTTGATGAGGTCTCGAGTTGCAACCATGGTCTCGAGTTGTGAAGATTGAAGCCCTTAGTCGAAACCTCAATGGTCTCAAGTCGAAACCTTATGGTCTCGAGTCGAAATAGTTGTCTCGAGTTGTAAAGATTTGAGAACACTTATGATTTCGAGTCGAGATCTTGTGGTCTCGAGTCGAGATCTTGGTCTCGGGTCGTTAAAAAGGGATCTCGAAACTCCTGTTAACAGCTGTTAATGTGAAAACATAACCAAAAATTCGAATTCTTAGGGATTTTGAGATATGGTTTCCTGTTTTAGTGATGATCTAATTTTATCAAAATATTTCGAAAATTTTATCTGATTATCAATTAACAATTTTCGAATAAACTTGAAAGATAAAATTGGATCAAACAGGAAAAAAAACACTCATTAATCCTAATTACATTCCAAAACATAAAGGAATTTCGAATTTTCCTAAGAACACATGATGAACCCTAAACATAAGAACAAAATTATGGAACCCGAAACCTGAATTTTTAAAGCTTCTAAACAGATTTCGGACATGAACTTTAACCATATTGGTTTGAGTAATAAACCAATTAAATTTTCAAAAACAGTGATATCGATTACTTCATAAGGGACTCGAAACCATGCTGTTAATTATATTAGGCTTTTTAGAATTTATGTTTTCCAGATTTCAATCCCAGAATAATGGATAAGAAAACAGAACTGACTAATCAACATATGATCTGATACCATATGTTGGATCAGTTCTGTTTTGAACATAATGGAAAACATGAAAACATACCTGTTACAACAAACAATGCAGTGGAGAATCCAGTGAGGGAAGAAGCCATAGAGTTCGACATCTTTGTCAAGGTGATCTGGTTCCTCCTTAGGATGCAGACTGATGATGGTGATGATTAAACGGAATAGGGAGTTCGGTTTTGGAGAGGAGGTCGATTATGATGTTATGATTATTCGGTTATGTGTCTAACCTTAGAACCTCTACATAAGTCTCCTTATATAAGCACACAAGAGGAAACCTAATTAGTTAATAAGGGTAATATGGTCCATCAACAATTACCAACTAATTATTTAATAGGTCATTATATATTTTGATCTATATTATGTAAATGATTATAATGACTACTAGATTAAATATTAAAACATAATATATTTAATCTTACACTATAATGAGTTTTGGTTAATATTTCCTTTTGTAACAACAATTTACTCACCCTTGCCTTGTTTGCAATCTGATATGTCCTTAGAAAGCTTCTAGAATGACTTGGTTGATATGGCCTTAAAGTTGGTTTGTAATCTGTCTATACAGATCTTATCACACATCTTTTAAAGTTTTGGTTGTTTGTGAATTGTTGTTTTGTAAGAGTTGGAATATGCAGTTAATTCAAGAATTTTTACAGATTCGAAAGTGTTTCACTACAAGAAAAAGAGTTAATAGCGGCGACATTATTAGCGGCGATATCCAATGTATCGCCGCTATTGGTCCAATCCGCAATCCGGTGTCCCATGTTATACCCTAGCCACACGATTGTCATCATCATCCAACGCTGCGGTTCAATCTAATTAATAGCGGCGACGCATCAATCAATAGCGGCGACATTATGTCGCCTCTATTGGCCAGACGAATAAAATCACCCTTCAGCGCCATTTTGCTTCCCTCCACCTATTTTCCCCCAAATCTTTTCAGCGGCGACAATATGGACTATTAGCGGCGACTTTTGTCGCCGCTATTAATCGACTTTCTTGTAGTGTTTGTGTTTCTCAATAAATTTTAATTCCTTGAAAGCAAATGATCTACATGATTGTTTGTGAAGAAATTGGAATGTAAACGAACTTGAAATTGAAATTTGTGAAAGCAAATGTAATCTGATGGAATCTCTCACCGAAGTTGAAATGTGTAACAATGTGTAAGTTGACAATAAATAAATTAACTTGTTAAGGGGGTGGGGGTGGGGGTGGTGATCACTCATCACTCCCTTATCACTCATAAAATTCAATCAAGTTTTGTCATGTCATCAACCATTATTGCATCACTCACAACATTTTTTAGTGGAAATGCTCATCACTCACCACACGCAACAATTTTCCCTCATAACCCAACAATTTCCCTCTAACAATCAAAACCATCATGCCGTGAAAAATACCACGCGTCGAAAAGTTTACGCGTGAAAAATGGAGGTGGCGGTGGTGTTTTGTTATCTTCCACGCGTGAAGAAATTCCATCACAGTGAAACTATGCTCCACCCCACCAGCCCTAATAAAATTGGAATGTGTTGGTGGTGAGAGGGAAATTTCAATCCTTTTCGAACCAAAAACATCATCTCATTAATACTCGATTTAAATTTAAACGAAATTGTAAACCAAACATGTAAGAAGTAGAATTCAGAATCCAATTCAATCAAATTTAAAAACCAAACCTAGACACACTGGCGGATCAAGAAACTTCTTTCAGTGAGTTCGTTTTAATAGATTCTCACCATTTTTTCCAAATCATAAAAAGTTCTTACTAATTTTTCCCAAACTGAGTAGGTTCATATGAACCCACAAAACAGAGCTGGATCCGCCACTACCTAGACGGATATTAGTGTGAGCCAGTAACATGTCCTGTATCAAAAACATTGATTAACAATCAATATAATTAATATATATAACCAAAGAAGAATTTTAAACAATCATGTTCATCCAATTTCCACCGACAATTATAAGTGCCTACAGACATTGGATTGTAGTCTTTTTCTTCTTCTTCCCTTCTGGTCACAAAGTACAATTCTTACAGCATAAAATACAAGTTATCAACAACCATCCAAGACAGAAATCAGTATCACCACAAATGATTTACATTTCATATATCACCAATAGTTATTCAGACACTATATCAAACGGTAAGACATATTAAAAACCATCGCAACATCACCAAAAGACAATAATACCAATACACATGAATAACCAACACCCTTGGTTATCTCATCACCTGCATGATCTGTTGTATAGTTTGCATTTTCGACCACCAGGATCATATCTACCTCCACAGTTATTGCCACAAGCTGGACTACCTTTTTGTAAACTGCCATAACCAAGATGTTTATTATTATTTCCTGCCAGAATCCGCCTATGTTCTTCTGTATCCATCATAAACTCTTGCTCTTCATCTTCCACAACTCGACACTCTGCGGCCGTGCTGCCGTTGCAGGCCGCCATCCATCCGTGACAGTCTTTGATCATGATCATCATCAAGAGCATGAAGATTGATAGTGATAAGATGGTGGTGGTGCTTGTTCGTCGACCATTGAACATGTTTGTTTTCTTTGAGTCAACCAGTGTTGGTCGTCGCTTATAATGAATTCACTGGCATTTTAATTGGAGTTGGTTTGGTGGATAGTGACTGCTTGTTGTGGCTAATAATTGAGTTGGCTTTGGGACCTTGTGTCCACTGAACATGCTCAATAAACAGGTTAAAGTCTGTCTTTAATAATAATTTAGATATTTTCGTCTTACTTTCTATATGATCCATAATTATTAATTATTATATATTATATATAGAGAGAGAGACAGGCACACACACGCACGGAAACGATTTCTAAAAAACTCTATTGAGTTAAGAAAACTTTGAAAACTCAATCTCCATCATTCATCAGAAAAATCGATGGTTGAGATATATGTTACATAAAACAACTTTTCCGACCATGTAATAGACTGGTCAAAAGCACACGTAATAACTTTTTGTTTTTTCACTTTTCTGACTGACACACTGACATGTAACAGGTTGGTCTGTTACGCAAAGTTTTTTTCTATTAAACAAGTAACATTTTTTTTACATGCACTACACATTGAAAACTCGTAAAATTTAAGTTCGAAAATGTTACACTTTGTAAAACCTGAAAAATTTGCTATTGAAAAAAAACGTAACATGTGATGTTACTTTGACATCTGTGCTTGTGTAATCATTGTGTAACTCTGAACAATTCAATTATCAATAAAACAATGTGATTTGCTCTCAATATTTGTTTATTTATGTTTGAAATTTTGCACGTTATGATTTTGTTCGATTTCAAACTCTTAAACGCTAGAAAATTATACGCAAACTGTAACGTAAACGTAATCAGTTTAACGCAACATACACTCCGAAACAGTGACATAAGCTTAACATACCTTAAATAACCTTTACATAACTTAGAATAAGTTTTGAAGGGTTTGGTATGGCAAAAACAAGTTTATTCGATGACAGGGACTATTTGCGACAAACTTCAAAAGTCTGTCGATTCGTATAGCAACGTACACACCGGAACAAGATCATAAGCTAAACATACCCTAAATACCCTTTACATAGCTTATAAATAAGTTTTGAGGGGTTCGGTATGTGAAAATACGCTTATTTGATCATAGGGACTAAAAGTGTCAAAACTGCCAAAGTATGCAAATGCGTGCATATCTTGCGTTCTGACGATATCCGGACATCCAAAAATTTTGTAATCACTAAATATTGTATTTTAGTGATAGGAATGAAAAAAATACCATTTGTCGCGCAATTTGGATCGTTTTTGCGTCCGTTAGAGTTTCGTCGTAATTAACTGAAAAACGCGATCGTACGACCAAACGAACCGACATCTATGATATTTTCAAGCATATTTCAAGTCCTCTATGCTTTAACATCCTTTTAGAGCCTTGAAAATGGGTTAACGGGGGTTAAACGCATCGAAAAACAAGTTTGGAGCATGCAGGGACCTGTTTTACCACAGTTCTGAAACTTCTGACCTGATCTAGCTCGCGGGGCGCGAAAGCCCAGACCCTATAGGTCGTGGGGCGCAAGGACTGGTGCTGGCAGAAAATAATTTTTCATCAAATCAGCCTGCTGACCTTGGTTTTTATCATAGTTTTTGGATATTGTGGGCTGGTTTATGTGATCAACAAGGCTTAAACTCCTGGCCTAACAAGTGTATGGTCTTGATGATTCCTTGATCAACACACAAAACACTTGGCAAGATCATATTCATCCTTGATTCCTATAAATAACCAAGAACTTCATCATTCCAACTTGCTCATTTCCTTTTTCTTTCACTCTTGCTCTGAATTGAGGCTACCACACTTGGTTGGAGGCTTCATATCTAAGTTTTCTTAGTCATCCTTCTATCCTAGAGCACTTGTAAGTGTTCTTTCATGTCTTGTTTATTAATTTTAAGCTAAAAAGTCAAACAGTGTTTGACTTTCAGCTTTGACCATGAATTTGGTCAAGACAAAGTTCGTTTGAACTTTGCAACGCGATCGTAATCACGATGGTTATAGTCCCTTGCGACTATACCTATTGATTACCACGTTGACTAGTCGAAGTGACAAGTCAAAGTTTCGGTCAAAATGTACGATTATGTGCATTTTGCGATGAAACTATTTTCGGGTATCAAAACACTTTGTTTTGATATCAAAACAGTTTTCTAACTTAGTTAAACATGTTTTAACATGTTTAACTCGTCACTTCTAGTTTAGTGCATATTTAGGGTCGTAAGTCAAGCAGTCTTAACAACCGCTTAGACTTTCGAACCCGACCCGTTTGGTCGATCATTAGGATCCGACCAAACACATTATATGACCATAGTTGTATAGGGACTAACCTTCCGAGGTTATACCTTATGGTCACTTTGTTTGATTAGTTGTATGATAGGTAGTTTATACGCCTTATGAAAATGACCAAAATGCCCTTTTTGCGCATAATTTCATTTTAAGCATATATAACCAAAATTTTGACACTTAAACTGATTATGTAACATAAATAAACATGTTTAGGCATATAAGACTTATCATAGGGTTAGTTAGACCATCCGAACGCGCATTGCGAAAATGACGCGTTAAAGTAGCGTAAACTATCTTAACGGGTCATAACGGGTCATAAGCACTTCAGATAGGTATCAGATCAGAATGTAGACTTTGTTAAACCATATCATATGAGTTCCAACACTCATTTGGTTTACAAGACCTCATTCTATCCTATCTCCTGATTTAGGTTCGATTTATTAATATAGTGATCCAATACTAGGTGCCACTTGATTCCTTGATTGCCCGAGCTTTGTTAGTTCACTTAATCGAGGATACCTTGCAAATCTCAAGTGAGTACATAGTCCCCTCTTTTACCGCTTTCAAATGTTTTAGGGTGTAACACATGTGCCTATATGTTACTTTCATGCTTTCATTTCTATTCATGACATATACATGCTATGTTCGTCTAGTACACATATAGTACATGATTTCAATTATGCTTTGCTATGTATGTTGACTGAGCATGCTAGCACATTGATTTCATAGACACTTTTGCGGCATATGTTTACTCAGCATATGAGCACATTGATTTACATTACATTTTTGCTATGCATGTTGACTGAGCATGCTAGCACATTGATTTCATGGACATTTCTACTTCGTATGTTTACTTAGCATACTTAGTACATGGTTTTTAAGTGACATGCTTACATTGGTTATGACATTTGGTATGTTTAACGGGACAAAATACATTCATTAACATTGATCACATCGCTCGGTAGTATGTAATGGTATCATAGGACTTGACAAATCCCGTTCCCAACTTCCTAGGTTTGGTTGGAAGTAGGGAATGACAGAATCCGAAAACATTTTTGATAAACCTTTGACTTGTTAAGGGTTTATCCGACAGTCTCAAGGCTTGAATGTATGCGATTAACACAACCACATAAATGTCCGTAACAATAAAGCATTGGTTTTGCAAAACACAACTTTTGATTTAAACTTCCGTTTATTCAAAGACATTGTTTTGTACATGACATTTGATTATACATGACGTTATACATATGGTTTGAGTAAAGACTTTTCATTCACCATACAAGACATTGGTTGTTATCTGACATTTGATTATACAAGACATGGTTTATACCTGACATTGGACATTATTTACACATGACATCTAACATTGATTTAAACAAGACATTTTTGGTGGTTATTGGTAAGTAATTTAAATAATGAGGCGTGTGTAATATGATAAAAGTACGGTGGATACGCCGCTGGTACTTCCTATATATAAGTGCTTTTATGATATTACATATCGTAGCGTTATCTAAATAACTTCGACAAAGACAAAGACATGATACATTTTATACACAAACATGACACATTGTTCACAAGACACTGTTTTACAAATAACATATTTTATACAAATACAATTTTGTTTGGTTAATTATTTAACCATACATCATTCTTTTATATTATCTGATTTTCATATCAATTTTCACATGATTTTATAAAAGAAAACATTCTACAAGATTCATGACTAGTTTTTGTTAAACACTTCTTTTAACTTACAAGTCATGAATCCTTTATCAACAAAACCTATGTACCTCACATGCATTTTTATGCTAACGTACCTATTTTCACATGTGTTTCAGGAGCTAATGTATGAGGATGATCATGACACACTTAGGCGGACTTGGGCCTTAGTGACTTAAAATGAAGCAAGACAATGTAATTTACGTTATGTTTTCAGTTTAATTCCTAGACAATGTAAACAACTATTCTAATAAAACCAAAGTTTAAATACCATGTGTTGTGAAACAATAATTCTGTTACTACACCCCCCGACGTTTCCGCCGCGGTTTGTTGTTTTACGCGGTCGGGGTGTGACAATTATATCTTCGTAAATGGGCGAAAGAGGTGTAACGTATTAACTCTGTCTCCAAACAAGATGTTACATGTCCGATTTCTAAAAAAGGTTGTAACACGTGGCATCATGTGGTCCATTAATTGAGTTTCTTGAGTTTTTTTAACTTATAGGGGTTTTTCCTCTATAATTTCCCTATATAAATAACAATTTAGGTATCATCTTGGCTACAGAACTGGATTACTATTGGGCCATTTGTCACTTACATGTTGGGCCACATATATATATATATATATAGGGGATGGTTCAAATGAAAACCACTTTTATTGTGAAAACTCGAAAACTAACTAAAAAAAGCCTAAAAAACACACACAAAAAAAAAATTTTTCAATTTTTTTTATAAAAATCGCTAGTTTTTATATATAAAAAAAAACTTTTTTTCAAAAAAAAAAAAATTGTGTAGTGCACATGTGTAATAATACACATGTGTAGTATACATACACATGTGCAGTATTACACATGTGCACTACACAAATTTTTTTTTTTTTTGAAAATTTTTTTTTATATATTAAAAAAGCTGCGAAATTTGGTTTGCAAAAAAAAAAATTAAAAAAAAAAATTTTTTGTATGTTTTTTTGGCTTTTTTTAATTAGTTTTCGAGTTTTCACAATAACTAGTGGTTTTCATTTGAAGCTTCCCCTATATATATATATAGGGTAGGGTTCATGCGAGAACCACCCTTATTGCGAGAACCGCGAGAACCAATGTGAACATGGGGCAATTTTGTAAATACCAAACAACTTTAAAAAAACCCGCTTACCTGCTTCCATTTACTATCGGACTTCAAACAAAAGTTAAATTACATTTAATACAATTTTTCACACCCACTCTCCAAACTGATTACATCCAAGTATCTCAACATTTCTTAACCTGAATCTATCAAGAATTCGTCAATTACAATCGGTTTCATCATCGTCTCGAATACATCATCACTTCGCCATCATCAATTCACCATATTGAAGCATCTGGATTGAGATTTTATCTCAGATTTGAAATTTTACCACCAGATATTTCATATTTCGTCATATAATCGATGTTAGTTCCCAAAATTCGTCCAGTGATTATAAGAATAGATGATTCAATGAGTGTGTCACTACGACGGTATCACCAGAATCAGTCGCCGTCGGAATCGTTGCCGCCAACGGAACCGTTCACGGATTTGTAATATAGATATTTCATATTAATCGAGACACCGTTTTCAAGTTTATACAATTCGTTTATATTGTTATATGATAGATAATTTGTCGTTTGTACTTTTATATGATAGATAATTTGTCGATTCAAAATTCGTTTTGTATTGTGTGATACATAGCTATGCACATGTGCATATTTTGACATCATATGTTAACAGAATTGGCTACTAAGGTAATTCTTGTGTAATATGCGATTATGCACATGTGCATAGATTGTAATAATAAGTCAGTATGCACATGTGCATAGTGTGCAATAACATGTGAATAAGGTAGTTAATGTTGATGCAGATGACACTGAATAAGTATTTAGTTGTATTTTGGTGTGATGTATAGTTATGCACATGTGTATTTAATGTTAGATTATGTTAATAATGTAGTGTTATGTGGTATATAGTTATGCACATGTGCATAGCTTGGCAAAATATGTTAACATGCATATGTGCATAATTTGTCATAATAGGTTAGTAAGGTATTTAACGTTTATCCACATGTTCATTTTAGATCATCAATGGAAAAAAATAGAAAAAAGTAACATTTGTATTAAAGTCAGAGGATGAAGGGACATTAAGAATGTCGGACGCAATGGACGCAAAGGAAGACGAATATGTGAATGTTAAACAAAAAGGTTAGAAGTTGTTGATTATTTAGTATTATTATTTTTTTAGTAATTAAATCTGAGTTTATGCACATGTGCAACATTGTATTGCTTTTTTTTGTTAATATTATAAGTTGTGTAAACACATTAAGTTTATAAATGTAGGTGTGCATTAGTATGTATGAACATTTTATAACATGTTCTATTTTCTTTGCACATGTGCATCATTGCGTGGGAATGCAAAAATGCAGTAGGTTTGGTAAATTGTATGAATTTGTTTATTATTGTAGATGAACGATGGAAAAAAAACGAAAGAAGGTTCCATTTATTATAAAATAAAGGGAGTAAGGATCAAAAAGAATTTGAGATGCTACGGAGGACGAGGACGGACGTAATATTGAAACAAAAAGTTAGAATAGGTTGCTTAATATTTAATGTTTCAATTGGGTAAGGATGCACATGTGCATTTTTTTTTTAGTTTTTATGTTAAATGATGTTGTCATTCATTTAAACACATATATTATACAATATGCAGATGTAGATATAGGAAAAGACATACAAAGGAGGACAAGTAAATATGCAGATATAGATATAGGAAAATACATACATTGTTACATTAATAACGGCACTACTTACGATTTCTGCAAATGCTTAAGTTGTACATAGGTTCTAGTTTTAAAACGCTCACAGGAGATTATTTTTTTTCCAATTGGGTGTTAACTGATTAAATGTTGCAGGTGACACCTAACCTATATGGAAGCCTAGTTGCAAACACTGCTGCTGGTATTGCTGGCAGTACGGGAGTCATGCCAGGAGGTACATAGTCATAAACCATATATTTAAATCCCTAAACCCTTTTTGCAACGATGATTTGTAGTAATAATGTTTTTGCGATCATATTTACAGGTAACGTTGGCACGGAGTACGCGATCTTTGAGCAAGGTGCATCAGCCGGGAATGTTGGGAAACCATCAATGGTTGAGAAAAGGAGAGTAAACCCAGTGGCTCTGCTTCTTTCATCAGCCATGATGTTGAGACATCTTAAGCTTCCTGGTTATGCAGATCGTTTATAAACTGCAGTGCAACGCATTATCTACGAGGGTAAATACCGAACAAAAGATCTTGGTGGACGTAGCACAACACAAGAGATTACTGATGCAGTCATATCTTCACTTACATGACTTGAATCATAATCTGATCTTGTAATTATTCTTTGTTACAACCGACAGTTTTGCCAAACATTTTAACTAGGTTTTGGTTACATACGTGGTCCAACAGAAACCCACAAATTATTGTTGAACCCGTATCTTGAATAAAGTTTAAATCAACGACATGATATTTCGTAGATGAAATGTGATGCCAATATTATCACACTGAACAATAGGTGGAACAAAAAGACTCAAAGTGTGTAATTTGAAAATGTATACATATTGGTAATATTTTTATACATTTGCTATGGTTAGGAGGTTTTTGTATGCACATGTGCATAATTTGAAATTGGTAAACACGTTAGTAATATATCCACGGATGGTAATGTAGATGGAAATGAACTGGTATAGGTTATGTTAAAGTGATATGTCATATGCACATATGCATTATTTAGAATAATAATACATATTAGGTATTCAGGAATTAAAGTAATGTAGTTTTATAATTTAGTGATAAAAAAGTATCTCATGCAATCATAAACATCGGAAATTTATAATCATAATATCGGAATACATAGTTTAAATGATGTTTAATCGAGTAGTTCAACGTAAACGTGTAGGTCAAATCGAATGTAAACAGGTTAAATTAAATGTAAACAATAATTCAACATAATCAAATTGAACGCAGACGTTTCAAATTAAATGTATACAAGTTCAACATAGATGAGTGTTTCAACTTGAATGTAAACAGTTCGGATTAAATGTAACACGAATAATAAAACAAAATGATCAATATTTGATGATGAACTTAATCAAATTTAGGATGGTTGGGTGCATTATGATGTTTGGATGAACGTCTAAGTGGTTGTTCATGTACATTTGTGTATGTAGGGTCTTCAGAGTCATCATAAGTATCTTCATCAGTATCATTGTCATCATCGAAACAAGAATCAGTTTCATCGTTAGGGGGGTCCAGAATTCCAGCAGCAATGGTAGCAGCTTCATTGTGTATGAATGTTCCTAAATATAAAACGAATGTTATAAAGTGAATAATGAAATGGTAAAAAATGATATTTAATACCGTAAATGTGATGTGTAAGAATGTTGTATAAATGATAAACATATTATTGGTGATTATTATAGGGTAATGGTAACATGATGCACATGTGCATGATTATGTACTGATATTGTGAACAAATTATTGTTGATGATTATAGGGTAATGGTAACGTGCTGACATATGCAGGATGTAGATTATTGGTGATGGTTATAGGGTAATGGTAAGGTGTTGTGAGGATGGTGTATTTATAGGGTAATGGTAAAGTGCTGCACATGTGCATGATCAAATTTTCAGCGGATGGACATCAGGTTTGAGCGAATGGACAGTTTTGTGAATGGATTTTCAGTGAAAGAATCAGCAGCGAATATACTTGTTTTTCAGTGAATGAATCAGCTTAAACAAAATCCTAACTACGAGAGAATGAACTTAAATCTGAGTCAATGAAGTCTAATATGCGGATGTAGTTAAAATCTGCAGATTGATTTAACTTCTACAGATGGAAGGTTCAACGACTGGATAGATATACTGCGGATGGTGAAATCTATGCGGCGGATGTACTTGATCAGCGAATAAACAAGTTTCTGCGAATAAACCGATTCCATCGAATGGACTGAATTGATTCCAGCAGATGAAAGTTTTGTTTCTACGAATGAACTAAAATGCAAATGAACTGATTCTAACAGATTTGGGTTCGTGCTTATGTAACAACGTACTTGATCTTGGTCAGTGATTGTGCAAACAGACAGCACAGTAACACAATCACTTGCGAACCGATGTATATCTATCACAAACTGATTCAATGCAACAAACAAAATGTAGATCTGTGAATGAAAACCTAGATTCGTGTGAATATGTAACTTGCAGATTCGTATATAATCAATCAGATTGGAAATACGAATGAACCTGAATAGATCCATATGAATATTCAATACACAACACTTCGTATAAGTATATGGTAATGGTAAAGTGTTGCACACGTGCAGGATGGTGTATTTATAGGGTAATGGTAAAGTGCTGCACATGTGCAAGATGGTGTATTTATACAAAAAATCACGTCCGACACTCGAATTGCATCAACAATTCTCAATTCTCAGGCATCACAAGTTCTCAGTAGTACGTCTTCATCCCAATTACAATATTAACAAAAAAAACTTAATACAATGATTCACTTGTGCATAAACTCGGATTTAATTACTAAAAAAAATAAAAATAATGCTAACTAATCAATAGCTTCTAACCTTTTTGTTTAACATTCACATATTCGTCTTCCGTTGCACATGTGCAGGACGGTGTATTTATACAAAACTCATGTCTGAGACTTGATTTACATCAACAATTCTCAGTTCACAGGCATCAACAGTTCTCAATAGTTCGTCTTCGTCCCGTATTCGTCCCGATTACATCTCTAATTCGTCTTCGCCGCATATCGATGGCAACACACCATAAACCGTTCGTTATATCGATTTCACCATCTGATATTCCAAAATTCGTCGTATAATTGAAATTTTTGCTCCAAAATTCGTATTGTAATCGATGTTATTGCTGTATGAACGTAATCATAGATCATATATTCTTCATCCATTCGTAATCGAGTATTACATTTGTAATTAGGGCAACCCGATTAGAATCATCAGTATCCCTAATGAATCCGCCGTAAAATGTGGATGTCACCGCCGTGAAATTGGAGAGATAAGTCGCTGTCGTCAATGTATACAATCCCTCGAATGAAACCCTAGATTGTAAGACATGATCGTGAACAGGGGCTAGGGGCTGGAAATAACAGAACAGGAGCGTGTTTTTTTATTAGATGCCACTTAATTACAATTTTGCCATGTGTTCACATTGGTTCTCGCGTTTCTCGCAATAAAGGGTGGTTCCTAACGGATCCTTATCCTATATATATATATATATATATATATATATATATATATATATATATTACAATTTAGGTAGAGTCGTATTATTGGGACATTTAAGCAGCTGATTTTGACACCCTGTAAACGACTTGTATAGCCCTATACAGTCTATATGAGTTGTATTGGGTTAATACAAATCTCAAAGTCAGACATCTCTAGTGACATGGTGTCACATGGGAACCTTATACACATTGTATAGTTCTATACAATGCATATAAGGTACGAGGAGTACGAGGTCCACAATGACACAAAGCTGGTGGATTTGATGTGCGTACATCGGCACCATACGACTCGTATAGATCTATACGGATCGTATAGAGGTTAAGTGCATTATTGATTTGCCATGCTTTCTCCTTTTAAATGCAAAAGAGTTCGATTCAAAATTCGTTCATGATCAAAAAATTTCAAAGCATCTTATTCTTCCTTTAACATGAGCACGTTAGTGTTGTCTTCGTGGGACAACAATTGTTTTTGACGAATCATCTAACCAGTCATTTGTTCAAGAGAGTAGTTTGGTATAAAGATTTATTCACTTGTTTTGTTGTTTTGTTTATGAAATACTTATCACAACGTTGTTTTAGGAGGTGTCTAGCATCCCTGATTCTATGAGATGAGGGTGAATGATGATCACGAGGAGGAGGAGGTCGTGTCTAGCGTTCGTTCTTATCCCAAGAACCGTTATCGCCACTCACGAACGAGGTAAGCATTTATTTACTTATTAGTATTAGGCGTTGGATTTATGGTTACCTTTTAAATGATCAGGATCTTAAGTTACAAAAATGGTTTGTAAAGGATTTGTGAATGAATGCAAGATAAATGTAATGAACACAACAGATTTGACACGTGGGGAAAAGCCCTTGATCTTCTTCTTGAAGATGATCTGTGGCACAAAAAACCTCGGCAGCTGGAAACTACATAGCTCCACTAATATTAAACTTGTAAATGAGTACAAAAGTGAGACTTGGTCGATCAAACTCTGTGTTACAACGATTATGTGAGTATTTGTGAGGGGAAATTGTTGGAAATAACTGGATCAAAGCCGCAAAACACACAAGGAGTTTATGATCAACTAGATCACGACTCTTTCTTCTTTATTAATATCGAACCAAAACAAAACAACCAAATAATTACATAACCTAACCCTATTTATACTAAACTAATTATTTGCTAAACAAGCTATCCTAAACCAATACCAACTCTAATACTTATTAACCAGTTAATAAAATAACAAGATAAACAAAACCCTTTAAACTAATAATTATCTCTAAGTATTTAATTACTCCTTCCTAGAAGAAGTGTGCAAAAAGTGTCCCTAAACTGATCGAATCATGTCTATTTATAGTACAGATTGAAAAATGAATCCTAACTAAGTCCCAAGAACTCCAGGATACAAAGAAGAACATGTCAGTAACCATTGGCAACTGTCATTTTCACACGTTTTCTCAAGCTACTTTCGCGATAATTTAGGTGCAAGCCATCTACTAGCCATTAACATAAGAATATTCTTGTAAAATATTCCTTAAAACAAGAACAATTGATTAGTAATAATAAGGATCCTGGTGCATGTTAATTAGGATCCTACCACACATATATTGGATTGAGGATCATGACTATCAAAATAATATCCCAAACAGTTATCTTCACATTGTTTTCTATTTTTATGCTCCAATTTGCAGGTCCTTTCACGCCCTTAACTTGCGGGGGAATGTTAGAATCTATGATTTAAGTTAGGATCGTTGTTTTGTTCTAGTCATTGTTCAGGGTATTGAATTGTAACATCCTACTCAATATTTAGAGTCTATCCTTTTAATTAAAATTGAACCAATAATAACAACTATATATATATATATATATATATGTAGGCGCCAGTTAACGTACAAAATGGCTTATCGTACATTACGTACGCTACAACCACAGTCGCCCGATCTCGTGCGATTTCATCAACCACACCCACATCCATGCGAGATGCAAACATCCATGCGATTTGTCACACCCCCAAAATCCACCTGCGGAGTATCACCGCTTGGGAGCGTGACTGACCAGGATCAAGCCACCAATCATATAGAACATTGTATATTGTAAAAGTAATTGTAATTAAACCAAACCAATCCATATGAAAGGTGTTCCAAAACATAAGTATCATAACAAAGTTTAGCGGAAGCAAATGTATAAAAGCCCAATCATAAATAAGTATGTACTGTCATAACGTTCAATCATAGCATTCACGATCCTTGACCACAACGACTTGCTCCTCCCTGTGCAAGCTCCATATGTACCTAAGGTCCTGCAAGGCATGCAGCAGAGAGTCAACAACTAGTTGAGCGAGTTCACAGAAAGGAAGTTCATAGCAGTAATACGTATGTTCACTTAGTGGGGGCTTCCCACGTATGTATGTACTAATAGTGGGGGTTTCCCATGATTATATTTATTACTAATGGGGGCTTCCCATGTTTATCCTTACTAGACTATTGTAACCATGTGTTCTTCTTAATCCGAGAACAGGAATACGTACAAGGTCACGTAGGTTTTACGTGAGTGCCCTTCCCCGAGGACAGTGGTACGCGTGGGGTTTACGTAGGTTTTACGTAAGTGTCCTTCCGACCCGGAAGACAGTAGTAGGTATGAGTTTACGTAGGTTTTACGTAAGTGTCCTCCCGACCCGGGAGACAGTGGTAGATACTAGTTTACGTAGGTTTTACGTAAGTGTCCTGACTAACCTGAGGACGATGGTATATAGTCTAGCAATAGTGTAAGTACGAGTAATTATCCAATTCAAATCTTTCCAACCCAATTCCCAACCCGGGAATCCCATGCCTTGGCTGTGTGAATTCACCTTGGTTTGCTGGGTATGCTTAACTATGTGCTAGCAATTACTCAATCAAATCCTATAGTAAGCATGTATACTTGATCAGTTCAAGTTCGTAAAGTTTCACATGCAATTAATACCACAGAGTATGTTTGACAGTTGATATCATGCATCATACGTCAGTTAATCACATTAATACAATCCCTGTTTCTCATAAAGGCTTTCTCAATTTAATCTAACAATAACATCCGCGCTTAACTGGATTAATACACTTTGCATAGTTCAGATGCGTAACAGAGTTAATCAGAACCGTATTACAGTTAATTCACGTAACGTGGTTATCATACAGAGTTAACATAGTTAACATACATAGCATATTTAACAGCGTTAATAAACCTAACAGGTTTAACGAAGTTAGTGGCTTAGCAAAGTAACCTTCATATCTTAACAGATTCAACATGTTTTAACATACAACTCATAGCTTCATTTTAATCAACACACAAGTCGGACAGGGCCTTGCCCTTTTTAAAATTCGGACAAGTGTGTGGGGAGGGGTTTCCTGTTCAAAAGTCGGACAATGGGTTGGGCTCACAAAGCTCGGACCCCTTCAAGTGTTTTAAAGATCGGACAAAGGGGTGTGGGGGTTAAAACTCGGACAAATGGAATCAGGGCCACAAAGTCGGACCATGGGGGTGGGGGTTAAAGCTTGGACAGGGGTAGGGGGCCAAAAACTCGGACAACACATGTGATTAAGAAACTCGGACCCCCCCCCTGGGTCCAAACAAAAGTCGGACCCCCTTCTTCTAGGGTTAAAAGTCGGACATGGGTCTACGGTTTAAAACTCGGACCATGTTTTCAAGACATAAGCTCGGACATCACAATCAAACAAAGTTCGGACTACATGTTATAAATAAAAGTCGGACCATTTTGCATCATTGTAAAGATCAGATCACATATAAGACATAATATTCGGACTGTATAATCCATCTCAAAGCTCTGACTATATCTTTACAAGGCAAAACTCGGACCTATATATCATTCTAAAACTCAGACAACAAGCAATCACACATACGAATGTTCAAGTTCAATTGTGATTGTAACAGTTACGTACATACATTCAACAGTTACGTTCTTAGTTTCTACGGTCCAGAAACCCTAAAATTCCTATGCATTATCAGAAACCATAATCAACCAATCGATTATTAACAACAAACAGTCATTACATGGACAATCTATCAAGCATACAACCAATCATATTCATTCTTCAGTAATCAGAATCCATAGACAAGAAACAATACATGTAGAACTAGGGTTTTAACAAGAATCACAAGAATCAAGAATTGATAATAATCAAGCAATCAATAAACAATTACCTTGAATTGATTCTAGTTAGAGTATGGAAATCAAGAGTGATGAATAGCTTGTGCCTAAGATGAAGATGATGATGATGATTGCCAGAGAATCAGAGAATGAAAGTACGTGTTTTGGTTTTGTGTAGTGATTAGTGAATGATTAGGGTTAAAATGATTAGAGTTTCACTAAATACTCTACACATCCCTAAGTATCATTCTTTACATATGTACACCATCTCAAAATAATTCACAGTTTCACCACCAAGTTCATACATTTGACAAATCTTTCACAACTAACACATAACCATGCTCAAATGCCATATACTTGACTGAATCAAAGCGTTACAGTTTCACAGCAAACTAATTGTGCAAGTAAACAACTAAACAACAATGAACGTGCAATAAATGTGAAAATGGAATCTTAGAAACTCGAGTTGTCACATTATCCCCAACTTGAAAGAAATTTCGTCCCGAAATTTAGCATGCGGTTACTGAGGAAGCTAGGTAAGTTGTATCGTTTACTGGTTTTCCTGGGGTGTCACATCATCCCCCCGTTGATTTGGAATTTCGTCCCGAAATTCAGTAGTAGTAGCTTCAGCCTCAGTAGTGGTTGCACTGTTCGCGAATAACTGGGGATACTTTTCTTTCATTTGGTCTTCGCGTTCCCAGGTGTACTCTGGGCCACGTCGGGAGTTCCAACGAACTCGAACAAGAGGGATTCTCTTGTGTTTGAGGACCTTCACATCCCGGTCCGTGACTTCAACAGGTTCCTCGACGAAGTGTAACTGTTCGTCGATCGTGAGTTCCTTAAAAGGAATTATGAGAGTCTCATCTGACAGGCACTTCTTCAGATTCGACACGTGAAAAACATTGTGGACTGCACCGAGTTCAGCTGGTAAGTTTAGTCTGTAGGCCACTTTGCCTATTCTTTCTGCAATTTCAAACGGTCCGACATACCGCGGATTGAGTTTGCCCCGTTTGCCAAAGCGAACCACACCCTTCCAGGGTGAGACTTTAAGTAAAACCCGGTCCCCGACCTGAAATTCCAATGGCTTCCTACGCTTATCCGCATAGCTTTTCTGACGGTCGCGAGCTGCCGCCATACGTTGTCGTATTTGTGCAATCTTTTCCGTGGTGTCCACTATAAGTTCTGGACCCGTGATTTGACTATCCCCCACCTCTGCCCAACAGAGAGGTGACCGACATTTATGCCCGTACAATGCCTCGAATGGAGCGGCTTGTATGCTGGTGTGATAACTGTTGTTGTATGAGAACTCCACCAAAGGGAGGTGTTTTTCCCAGCTGTTGCCGAAATCGATAACACATGCCCGAAGCATGTCTTCTAGAGTTTGAATCGTGCGCTCAGACTGCCCATCCATTTGAGGGTGGTAAGCCGTGCTCATATCTAACCGAGAGCCAAAAGCCTTATGCATTGCTTGCCATAGTTCTGACGTGAATCGTGCATCGCGATCCGAAATGATAGAGGTGGGCACCCCGTGCCTTGAGACTACTTCTTTCAAGTATATATCTGCTAGTGTGGAAAACTTGTCTGTTTCTTTGATTGCCAGGAAATGAGCAGACTTGGTGAGTCGATCCACGATCACCCAAATAGTATCGTTCCCACGCTGAGATCTAGGTAGGCTTGTAACAAAATCCATGGAAATTTCCTCCCATTTCCACTGTGGTATCTTTGGTTGCTGAAGTAAGCCTGCTGGTTTCTGATACTCTGCCTTGACTCTTGCACAGGACAAGCACTTGCTGACATAGGTAGCGATGTGAGCCTTCATGCTAGGCCACCAATACGTAGTTCTGATGTCGTGGTACATTTTATCCGACCCTGGATGTACCGAGTATCGTGATTTGTGAGCTTCATCCATCACCAGCTCACGTAAGTCACCAAAAAGTGGGACCCAAATACGCCATGTTACATAGTAGGCGCCGTCTTCCGTCTGTTCTAATCGTTGCCTTGAGCCGCGTAGGGCTTCAGCTCTGACGTTTTCTGGTTTCAATGCTTCTAACTGAGCATCTCGTATCTGTACTGGAAGACTAGACTGAATGGTGAGCTGCAATGCTCGTATGCGCTTAGGTATAGTGTCTTTCCGACTGAGGGCGTCAGCCACAACATTGGCTTTGCCTGGATGGTACTTAATAGAGCATTCGTAATCGTTTAAAAGTTTGACCCATCTTCGTTGACGCATGTTCAAATCCTTTTGCTTAAGGATATGCTTGAGACTCCTGTGATCGGTGTAAATAGTGCACTTGGTACCGTACAGGTAGTGTCGCCATATCTTAAGTGCGAAAACAACAGCTCCCAGCTCTAAATCGTGCGTCGTGTAGTTCCGTTCATGAACCTTGAGTTGACGAGAAGCGTAGGCAATAACTTTATCCCGTTGCATCAATACACACCCAAGACCCTGTATCGACGCGTCACAATAAACCACAAAATCATCCGTGCCCTCTGGCAATGAGAGAATAGGTGCGCTGCAAAGCCTATCCTTTAGGTACTGGAAAGCGGTTTCCTGGGGATTACCCCAACGATAAGTGACACCCTTCTGTGTCAGCAATGTAAGCGGCTGTGCGATCTTTGAGAAATCTTTAATGAATCGCCTGTAATAACCTGCCAAACCCAAAAATTGGCGTATTTTCGTTGGAGTGCGAGGCGCAGGCCAGTTTCTCATCGAATCTACCTTGGATGGATCAACATGAATCCCCTCCTTGTTTACTACATGGCCTAAGAAATGGACTTCACGAAGCCAGAAGTCGCATTTTGAAAACTTTGCGTACAATTGCTCCTTTCGAAGAAGTTCCAAGATAAGACGTAAGTGCTGCTCGTGTTCCTCCTGACTCTTGGAGTAGATCAGAATGTCGTCGATGAAGACAATGACGAACTTGTCTAGATAAGGTTTGCACACCCTGTTCATAAGATCCATGAAAACTGCAGGCGCGTTCGTTAGCCCGAATGGCATGACTAGAAACTCATAGTGACCGTAGCGAGTTCTGAATGCTGTCTTGGAGACGTCCTCATCCCGGACTCTCAACTGATGGTAACCGGACCTAAGGTCGATCTTGGAGTAGTAACTCGACCCCTGTAACTGGTCGAATAAGTCGTCAATGCGTGGAAGAGGATAACGGTTCTTCACTGTGACCTTGTTCAGTTCGCGGTAGTCTATGCACATTCTGAAAGTGCCATCCTTCTTTTTCACGAATAGTACTGGAGCTCCCCAAGGCGAAGAGCTTGGACGAATGAAGTCTTTATCCAAGAGCCCTTGTAGTTGCTTAGACAGTTCTTCCAGTTCAGTTGGAGCTAAACGATACGGTGCGCGAGCTATAGGTGCTGCCCCTGGAGCTAGCTTGACTTGAAACTCAACCTGGCGATGAGGCGGTAGTCCAGGTAAATCTTCAGGAAACACTTGAGGAAATTCTCGTACAACTGGGATATCCTCTATTCTTTTCTCTTTTGTTGATGCATCAGTAACTAGTGCCAAAATGGCAGTGTGCCCCTTTCATAAACACTTTTGGGCCTTCAGGAAGGAGATGATGCCAACCACAGCACCACTCTTGTCGCCTTGAACTTCGAGAGGTTCTTTACCAGAACGAGGAATACGGATGATCTTCTCTTTACATATGATCTCTGCTTGCTGCTTGGATAACCAATCCATACCAACGACGATGTCGAAACTTCCCAGAACTATAGGAATGAGGTCGATGGAGAAAGTCTGACCAGCGAGGATAAGATTACAACCCTGAACTATGTGTGTGGCCTCTATATTTTTACCATTCGCTAACTCTACGACATGTTTGGTGTTTAAGGGAGTTGGTGCACGTTTTAACATTTGGCTAACTTTAAGAGACACATAACTTGTATCCGCACCCGAATCAAACAAAACAGTAACGTAAAAGTCGTCGAGAAGAAACTTACCCATGACTACGTTGGGATCATTTCTCGCTTCTCCCTGCCCCAGCACAAAGACACGACCCCTCGCTTCGTTGCCGTTGTTGTTCCCACCATTATTGTTGTTGTTGCCATTTCCCTGATTGTTGTTATTGTTGCGATGCTGGTTCTGGTTCAACTGGGGGCAATCACGCTTGAAATGACCTTCAGCCCCACACTGAAAACATCCTCTGTTGCCCCGTTGTTGCTGCTGCTGCGGGTTTTGTGGAGCTGGTAATTGCAGTTAGTGGTTCTGATTCGCAGGCCGTGGACTCCTACAGTCTTTGGCCTCGTGACCCATCTTGAGACACCTTTGGCAACGACCCTTGTTGCACTGGCCGCTGTGATGCCTGTTACAGTTGCGACACTTGGGGTGAGATCCTTGATACCTTT
This sequence comes from Helianthus annuus, assembly GCF_002127325.2. NCBI lineage: Eukaryota > Viridiplantae > Streptophyta > Magnoliopsida > Asterales > Asteraceae > Helianthus > Helianthus annuus. Next base: position 124,886,880 of record NC_035447.2, read on the forward strand.
TCTGCCTGTGACCACCAGAAGATTGTTGACCAGGACTCTGGTAGTGATCAGTCTTCTGGTGTTGAGCCTGAGACTGAACTGTTGCTGAACCCTTGCTAGAATCCCCCTCCCACTTTCTTTTGTTGTCATTGGGGGTAGTAGGAGTAGCGGCTGATGTGGTAGCAGTAGTAGCGCTGATACGTTTGGGCAACTTGTTCTGTTCCACCGCCTGATCTGTGAGGCGACGAGCAAGACGCTGAATGTCTTGGATATTGTCGAGATTAGCCGATGTCACATGGCTCTGAATTTCTGATGCTAGACCCTTGAGGTACAACTCAATGCGCTTGATCGGAGGGTCCACCATGGTTGGACACAAGATGGCTAGTTCGTTTGATCTTTTCGTGTAAGCTTCGATTTCCGACCCTATCATTTTCAGATGGTAAAACTCATCTTCCAACTTGTGGATGTCATCCCGTGTGCAGTATTCCCTCTTGATAAGTTCCTTGAAATCGTTCCAAGGGGTGGCGTTAGCAGCTACCAACCCTAAAATCTGAACTTGCGCGTTCCACCAAGTTAGCGCAATTCCTTCCAGCGTGCCAGTGGCGTACTTCACCCTGCGATCCTCAGGGCATTCACACATTTCAAATACCGACTCGAGCTTTTCGAACCAATGGAGTAGTCCCACTGCTCCCTCTGTGCCACTGAATGTGCTTGGACGACAGTCCAAGAAGTTCTTGAATGTGCAGACAGGTTGTGGGGCGTGTTGACCTGCTTGTGCAGCTGCAAGTGCCGCAGCTACTTGTTCATTGATAAGAGCCGTCAACTGGGCTTGAGTCATGTTCACACGTCTAGACATGATCTTCATAGTAAAAGTAGAATAAGTAAGAATGGTTCGCGAGTAGTGCGATGACAGAAGAGTGTAAGCACACGAGTGTTCTCAAGCAATAACAAATAGTGAGCAAGGTAATTTAAGCATACTACGAGCAAAGTTCTATGCAATTCTAGCATGTAGGCAATAAACATAAACCTTATTACCTAGGATTGTTGAGTCTTGCACGTGGAGCGAAGCGTCGTTGTGGATCGTTGAGAGCACTGTTCTAGTTATAGTCTGGTTTTAATAAAAACGTTTTCCCATATTAAAACCAAGTTCTCTATAACCAATGGCTCTGATACCAATCTGTCACACCCCCAAAATCCACCTGCGGAGTATCACCGCTTGGGAGCGTGACTGACCAGGATCAAGCCACCAATCATATAGAACATTGTATATTGTAAAAGTAATTGTAATTAAACCAAACCAATCCATATGAAAGGTGTTCCAAAACATAAGTATCATAACAAAGTTTAGCGAAAGAAAATGTATAAAAGCCCAATCATAAATAAGTATGTAATGTCAAAATGTTCAATCATAGCATTCACGATCCTTGACCACAACGACTTGCTCCTCCCTGTGCAAGCTCCATATGTACCTAAAGTCCTGCAAGGCATGCAGCAGAGAGTCAACAACTAGTTGAGCGAGTTCACAGAAAGTAAGTTCGTAGCAGTAATACGTATGTTCATTTAGTGGTGGCTTCCCACGTATGTATGTACTAATAGTGGGGGTTTCCCATGATTATATTTATTACTAATGGGGGCTTCCCATGTTTATCCTTACTAGACTATTGTAACCATGTGTTCTTCTTAATCCGAGAACAGGAATACGTACAAGGTCACGTAGGTTTTACGTGAGTGCCCTTCCCCGAGGACAGTGGTACGCGTGGGATTTACGTAGGTTTTACGTAAGTGTCCTTCCGACCCAGAAGACAGTAGTAGGTATGAGTTTACGTAGGTTTTACGTAAGTGTCCTCCCGACACGGGAGACAGTGGTAGATACTAGTTTACGTAGGTTTTACGTAAGTGTCCTGACTAACCTGAGGACGATGGTATATAGTCTAGCAATAGTGTAAGTACGAGTAATTATCCAATTCAAATCTTTCCAACCCAATTCCCAACCCGGGAATCCCATGCCTTGGCTGTGTGAACTCACCTTGGTTTGCTCGGTATGCTTAACTATGTGCTATCAATTACTCAATCAAATCCTATAGTAAGCATGTATACTTGATCAGTTCAAGTTCGTAAAGTTTCACATGCAATTAATACCACAGAGTATGTTTGACAGTTGATATCATGCATCATACGTCAGTTAATCACATTAATACAATCCCTGTTTCTCATAAAGGCTTTCTCAATTTAATCTAACAATAACATCCGCGCTTAACTGGATTAATACACTTTGCATAGTTCAGATGCGTAACAGAGTTAATCAGAACCGTATTACAGTTAATTCATGTACAAATGGAATCAGGGCCACAAAGTCGGACCATGGGGGTGGGGGTTAAAGCTCGGACAGGGGTAGGGGGCCAAAAACTCGGACAACACATGTGATTAAGAAACTCGGACCCCCCCTTGGGTCCAAACAAAAGTCGGACCCCCTTCTTCTAGGGTTAAAAGTCGGACATGGGTCTAGGGTTTAAAACTCGGACCATGTTTTCAAGACATAAGCTCGGACATCACAATCAAACAAAGTTCGGACTACATGTTATAAATAAAAGTCGGACCATTTTGCATCATTGTAAAGATCGGATCACATATAAGACATAATATTCGGACTGTATAATCCATCTCAAAGCTCTGACTATATCTTTACAAGGCAAAACTCGGACCTGTATATCATTCTAAAACTCAGACAACAAGCAATCACACATACGAATGTTCAAGTTCAATTGTGATTGTAACAGTTACGTACATACATTCAACAGTTACGTTCTTAGTTTCTACGGTCCAGAAACCCTAAAATTCCTATGCATTATCAGAAACCATAATCAACCAATCGATTATTAACAACAAACAGTCATTACATGGACAATCTATCGAGCATACAACCAATCATATTCATTCTTCAGTAATCAGAATCCATAGACAAGAAACAATACATGTAGAACTAGGGTTTTAACAAGAATCACAAGAATCAAGAATTGATAATAATCAAGCAATCAATAAACAATTACCTTGAATTGATTCTAGTTAGAGTATGGAAATCAAGAGTGATGGATAGCTTGTGCCTAGGATGAAGATGATGATGATTGCCAGAGAATCAGAGAATGAAAGTACGTGTTTTGGTTTTGTGTAGTGATTAGTGAATGATTAGGGTTAAAATGATCAGAGTTTCACTAAATACTCTACACATCCCTAAGTATCATTCTTTACATATGTACACCATCTCAAAATAATTCACAGTTTCACCACCAAGTTCATACATTTGACAAATCTTTCACAAATAACACATAACCATGCTCAAATGCCATATACTTGACTGAATCAAAGCGTTACAGTTTCACAGCAAACTAATTGTACAAGTAAACAACTAAACAACAATGAACGTGCAATAAATGTGAAAATGGAATCTTAGAAACTCGAGTTGTCACACGATTTCAAAGCACACACATACAACATGCGATTTTGCAACTCCGTGTGCGCGCTTTTTCTTACAACATGCGTCTTCGATGTCGCGTACAGTTCATACGTTAAGGGCATTTGTATTTTACACTTTACCTATATATATATATATATATATATATATATATATATATATATATAACGAAGGTCGATAAATAGTAACTTTATTTTTAAAATACATAACTTTTTATTATATTTTTATTTAATATATTATCATAGTTTATTATTATATTTACTTTTAATAACATATTTTTAACTTGTTTCCTTTTTTAAAACTATATATTTCCTTTACCATCTTTTTAATAATTTTTTTCTTTTTTTTAACATATATTAATTTATCAAATGATTTGATACTTCTTTAATAATTTACATTTACAGATTTTTTTCTAAAAACTTAAGTACGTATTCTTGATTTTTTCTATCGACATTCTGTTATGAGTTCTGTTAAAATGAAGTTTTACTCAAAATAAATTATTTATTTGGTATCATAAAACGGTAAAATCATAAACTCAACCGTTCTAATGGTTTGGCTTTCTATAACATAATTAGTATTTTCAAACCACGTTTGTTTTAAATTATTATTTGCTCGTTTTCGGCGCAACGCGCGACGTAAAGAATAATAGTCATCTTTAAGTATCAATAGCCTTCACCGTCTACTTGGAAGAAATATCAAATCCAGATTTGATACACCTTTTTTCAGTGAGATATATAAGTTCATTTTTCCATTCCTTTTTTTAACGGCAAATTTGGATCACTGACGGACCACTTGAGTATTATCGTGCCACCAGCAGAACCATCCGATCTTATCCATCTCCACTAGGCAATAATGTATATACACCAATTCAGGAGGAAACCCAATAAATCTGGAAAAAACCCCATTTTGTGGGAATCGAACCATAATCTAATGGTCATTTTTTCATTCCTAAATTCGAATAATGACATGCACCCCTCACACCTTGACTCATGTCTGAACTATTCAACACACAATCACTACTCAAGATCCTCTTCTCAACTAGCGACAAAGAGGTCAAATTCCAGATAAACAAAACTAACACTTCAACAAAGTTAAGAATATCACAACAAAAGTAGGCGACTCAAGATCCTCCCCTCAACAAACTAGGAAGTTGGAATGGAGAGAACAGACAACAGTTACAAATATAAGAACACAAGAAACAATTAATAGACAATAACCCTTATACTATGCACACAAGAATCAATCAAAATTTTCCTCTTTTCTTCCCTAAACTTAAACAGTCCATAACTCCAAGGAAAAGACAACAAAAGGACTTACAATGCACTCCTAAATCATGAATCTTCACCACTGAAGAAGATATGACTTTTTCTTCTCAAAGTACCTAGTAGGGTTTATTGAAAAAGGACCTTAACTCATTTTAAAGTAATTCAAATTGTTGCATCGGAAGCGGAATTAACGAGTGAGCCAGTTAAAAACCAAAAGGTTTTTTTTTTTTTTCGTTTTTTAACCCCTTGATTAACCAATACAACTCAATTGGATCTTAATGAGAGAGCAAACAAAACGCAATCAGAAACAACTTAATCAAGAAGCTTTGAAAAGCTTGATCAAAAACTCGGAAAGTAATTTAATGGAGCAATGCCATAATCAGAGAGCAATCATCAAACAGATTGCAATGCCAAAAAAAAAAAAAAAAAAAAAAAAAAAAAAAAAAAAACTCTTTTTGTCCTTTTGAAAACCTTAGTTTTCCCTCTGTGGAGCACAGACCAGTGATTGTTGAGCCCTTAAATGGAAGTAACACTCTTCTTGAGCATTAACAAGAAAAACAACAATGCAAATCCAAGTATTGAGCCTAGGGCTCTGATACCATGTTAACAAATTGAACGTTTTTTTATTGATTTGATCACAGATACAAGAAAAATTAAGAAGCAAGACAAAGAATCGATCAAAGTCTTCATATATGAAACTCATGATAACTAGATGAATGATTCCTTGCTTGCCTTTCACATAAGAGGCGGGACTTCGATTTTGAAGCAACAAACGCCAACGGCTCCTCATGAATTATGGTTAGAATTAATCAATTAGCTAGTTGGCTCCTCAAGAAAAATGGAGATAGTGTGATTTAGGGGACGCACCAAGGAAACCCGCGTTGCTTGAATGAGAAAATTAGGTTGGAGAACATGAAAACCTCGTACACAATTTATTTTCTAAAATCTTGAGGTTGCATTATATCTGGATGACCAAGGAGCTCATCAAAAAGCCCACCGAGAGGAGGTTGCCCATAGTAAACGCTTAGCTCAATATGCAAAGAAAATAGATAAAAAAAAAAAAAAAAAAAAAAAGAGAGTTAACTTCCATTTTGCTCTATGTGATTTAGTCATTTTTACGGTTTTGTCCTAATAGTTAAAAAATAGTCATTTTCCTCCCTGATTTTTCTAGTTTATCGTCATTTTGCTCCCCACTTCTAACTCCATTAAAGAAAACCATTAACTAGAAGGGAATTTTGGTAATTTTATAGATAAAAATAAGAGCATGCAAGTCTTTTCACCTAAATAAGCCTATAAATTGTTTATTTACATGTATATAAGTAATTCTTTTCTGATCCCCCATCTTTCCAACGACTCTTTCTACTGGCCACCACCATCCACAACCATCCACCACCAATTGCAACTACCACCTACCGACCACGACTACAGCAACTTTTAACTAAACGTTTTAATTGAGTTAGAGACAGGGAGTTATAAACTAGCGAAATACCCCTACTTTAATTGAACGTTTTAACCGAGTTAGAACTAGGGAGCAAACTGGCGAAAAACTCGAAAAATCAGGAAAGAAAATGACTATTTTTAAACTATTGGAGCAAAACCGTTAAAATGACCAAACCACAGGAACCAAAATGAAAGTTAACTTAAAAGAAGATTAGAAGATTGATTGATTTTAACAAAAGATGGTTCTCCCTATGAACCCTCTACGGCGTGAGAATAAATTTCTACTATTTAAGAGTACATGTAATAACGTAGAGTATGAGTGAGAGCACAAATGAGTGAACCAATTGTATTACCTTATTATGGAGTATTTATTATTTTTTTTATTTTTTTGAACGGCAAATTTGGATCAATGACGGACCACTGGAGTATCATTGTGCCACCAGCGGAACCATCCGATCATATCCACCTCCAGTAGGCATAATAACTATACACCAATTCAGGAGAAATCCAATAAATATGGGAAAACCCGTCTTGTGTGAATCGAATCCAGGACTATTGATCTCAAAGTTTTATCCCATACTCAAGATGCCACTAGGCTATAAAGCCATGAGCTTATAGAGTATTTATATATGGTGGATTAGGTTTTTAATGTTACTAGGGGTATTCGAACCCTCGCGCATTGCGCGAGATAGGGTGTTGCTTTAATTTAGTTATGGGTGCGAGCTTTCTTTATGTTCATAAGTAACTGTCATCAAGTTATGACACTGCTATTAACAGATGTAGCGTACAAAATATGGTATGTTCAGGCATACGTGTTACTATTATCAGCATATAGCATACGACCATTGACTACATTTTTGACCAAGCTGGCACAATGCGCTGCTTTGTTGACAACAGATCATTTTAATGTGCACATTTTTTTTGTCGGATAGTAGCTGGATAATCATGAATGCTTCCTTTTCCATAACCGAGTACAACTTTTTCATGGGGTCCTCAGTCGCAGCCAAGTCATTGCATGTCATTGCTAACAGCTGTGTCCCTACACCGTCGAAAATAACTGTCGACATGCTTCCCGTGCTATTCGTGATTGTCGCAATGATTCGGTACCTGTACATGTATGTGTCAGCGTATTCAATATCGATTTGGATAATGGATTTAAATGGTGTGTAACTTGCATTGTTTTTGCTTTTTCTATGCCGTCACGCGTACAAATCCACTCAATATCGACCTCTAGTATTGACCACATCTTGGACATGTTGTGTAACACCACCTTTAGTTGCTTCAATTGACATCAAGTGCACGCTCCCAAACACTCCTAGCACCATTGAAATCCTTCTTAGCATACTTCATCCACACACTTTTGTTCCACCTTACTCTCCTAATAAGCGGTGATAATCAGTTTTGTTGGTCGGGCTTCAGCTTCTTGGCATTCCCTTGCTTCAGGCAGACTCTGTTAGGCAGTGATTTGTATCAGGGCTGGGGTTTTGTTCTTAACCTATTTGGTCGGGGAAGCTTTACCTCTGTTTCTTTCTGAGTTAGATATTCTAACAGTGGCTCTCCCATGTGATTTGCCATAGATTAATTGATGAACTCCCAGCATATCTAAATCAATATTAGGTTTATTAAATAGGTAACAATGTAAGCAAAACTGTTAAAGTACAAATCTGAATTTAATAGGTTCATCTGAAGTAAAAAAAAAATATAATAATAATAACTAATGGATCGGTGCATTTTGCTATAAATCTAGTGCACATTATTTCAACACTTAATTAATGGATATGGAGCATGAAGGTGATGGACCTATTAAACTAATTCTTTATGTTATAGGTGATGAACCATATGAGATTAATAACCATAAAGACCAAAAT